>NC_043707.1:53858830-53920234 GCF_006229205.1 Suricata suricatta
GGTTGCTGGTGCACCAAACTCTCCGTTGAGGCCCACAATTAAATGGCCGTGCAGCTGCCATCTTAAGGTAACTCTTACATTGAGTGAATGAATGAGTTAGCTAACAAAGGAGCCACAGTAATGTCAGTAAGAGACAGGAGTGAAAGAAAGAAATGGTTACAAAACCAGTCTGTGAGCCTGATATGGTTACTGGAGTACATACCTGACTAAGAAAAGGATCATATGGCTTGTCATGTCAAGTACTTCTAACAGGCTGATGGAAGACCCCATGATTCCATCAAGATCAAAGAGAATCTAGCCCTGAAAGACACTGGCTACAAGTATCATCATTTCACAGAGACCAAACACACAAATCCTGGTCCAGAAGGCTACTGATCGATAAAATGGATTATCACAAAGATATTGGGTAAGCAGAGAACATTTGTTTTGAAAAGCGATAATGGATTTCATAAAGATATTCCACGATGGCTTTGCTGAAATAGTCACTTCACTTTATGAGGGCCAGAGTTGGGACTCTGAATTAATTACGGTAATTCTGAAGTATCTGTGCAAGAGGAAGACTGTGTATATGAATAAGTAAGTGTCTCTTAGTAACATTTTCTGATGAATAAATCAGTTTAAAATTGGAAATCTGTGTCCTCTGGTAATTTGTTCTAAGCCTTCTTTCCTATGAGATCCCTTTTCAAAATTAACACACCTAGAAGACATTCATTAAACATTTGTTGAATGGATGAATTTTGATATGACATTGAGATAATATTTTTAGCATTACTATAGAGTAGTACCCAGTCCATATTTTTCATAAGCAGATGTTTTGCAATGATTATAGGACTGCAATGAAATTGAATCCTTGGGTGGAAGTTCCAAGCATACAGGTTTGCAGTGAGTTAGGATTGCATTTCACATATTCAAAAGTCTCACCTTTGTTTGAAAAAAGATGACATAATACAATAATGCATAATGTATGCCAAACTATGGAACTACGAGCAGTTCAAAAAAGAGACAATAAAAATTGGTGGAAAGGGCAACGCCCTGCTACATGAGCATATATAAAAGGTTTTTTCAAAAAGGCTACGGACATAACTGAATGTAATACAATCATAAAATGATATATAGAGAGTAAATATGGGATTATCCTGTAAGCCTAAAATGACGGCACACCTCTGAATTTTGAAAATTTATTTTGGCACCATACCAAGGATACTGTTCAACCTTTCAAAGTGTTAAACAATTTCTATAATTCGTTGACTAGGTAATAGTGATAAAAAAAATCAGCTAATGTCAGCATGACTTAAATAATAAATTGATGTACAGGACATCCATAGGAAGCATATATGTTTCCTAATATCTGTAAGTTAAAATCAGCGGTTCCCAGAATAGAGCCATTGCTCCATTAATGGAGACCGAATAAAGGTTAAATACACCAGAAGCCCACTGAATGGTGGACTGGGAAAGCCTGCGTGTGATATCATCAAGTCAAGCAATTTTAGAACTGAACATCCTATGAGACTACAGTGTAATGTTCTCATTTCACATAATGAGAAAAGTAAGGCCTGAAGAGATTATCTTGCCTGAGGTCACACAACTAACAAAAGGCAGAGACCTGTTAGGATTAGACTCTCTTGAGTTCCCAGTTCTAAGTTCTTTCTATTACATGTGACTCTTCCAAATGAATGTGAAGGGTAAAAAAACAAAAGCAAAAACAAAGAGACAAAAACAAAAGCAAACAAATATTGGACGTTAAGGCAAACGTTATTTCTTTCATCTAAATATGGGCATTAAAATGGCTCAATCGGTTAAGCATCTGACTCTTGATTTTGGCTGAGGTCATGATCTCACAGTCATGAGACTGAGCCCCACATTAGGCTCCGTGCTGGGGGTGGAGCCTGCTTGGGATTCTCTCTCTCCCTCACTGTGACTCTCTGCCCTCAAAATAAAAAAAATCTTTGATTTTGTGACATATAACTTAATTTCATTTCTGTATAATAAATAAGACTAGAGTTTGGGAATCAGAAATCTAGTTTTAACTTTCTTTATGGAAAATTTCAAGCATAGAGAAAAACAGAATAGCATAATGAAAGCTCCATGTACCCATCATCCACCTTCAAAAATGATCTCACAGCCAATCTCATTTTAGCTATTTCCTACCTAAATCCTGCCTCCTCTCACACTGTAATTTTGATCTTTTTTCTTATGTTTTTATTTATTAATGAGACAGAAATAGAGCATGAGTAGGGGAAGGGCAGAGAGAGAGGGAGGCACAGAATCTGAAGCAGGCTCCAGGTTCTGAGCTGTCAGTACAGAGCCCAATGCGGGGCTCGAACCCACGAACCATGAGATCATGACCTGAGCCAAAGTTGGCAACTTCACCGACTGAGCCACCCAGGTGCCCCTCTCACTGTGTAATTTTGAAGCAAATCTAAGAGCACATTCATAAATTTATCAGCATGTGTCTTGAAATGTAACAATACGATTATCACAGCTAAAGAATTTCTAGTAATCCTGTAACATCACTTTAAAGCTAATGTTCAAATTTCCACTTGTTTCATACATGTCATTTTTAGAATTTGTTTTGAACTAAAAATAATTTAAATTTTACCAGGTTATTGAAAACAAAGAATAACTGGATAAGCTATAGTCATGACAGTTACAACAGAATCTACCTTTGATAAAAATGGTGTATCACTGCACCTTGAAGAATGGGGAAACGTGTACTATAAGGGTCTGGGAAAAGGTCATTATTTTTGTATAATCACATTCAGTGATCTAATTTAATACACAGAAGAGCATTTTAATAGAGATGAGTATATGATTAAAAATGCAGTGGCCAAATTGATGGCAATGTTTACACACTATGGCGCATCAAATTATCAATTATGTCCATATATCCCAATGATCCCGGGCAAGGCGCCGTGCAGAGAAAATGAAACGGATCCTACCCTGTCACTGCATGCATGTATACTCCAACAAGTCATGCAGGGGATTAGTTGGGGTACACTGCAGGAGAAACTCTGCAGGAGGAAAACCAGCTGAAGTTGGAATCAGGGCGTTGAAATTCCAGCCTGGGCTCAGTCGGGATGTGGTTGTGTACAAATCTGTCGAACTCCTGTCAGCTCCTTACGGCTATATAATGAGACATCAAGATGGCCTCTGAAGTCCCTTCCATGTATAACAGTTGATGATTTTAAGTATCATCGACTTATTCCTATATATTATGCTGAATAAAGATACCATAATATTAAAAAATTGAATGTTGAAAGGTCACTCCCTCTATCAAACAGTTTCTGAAGAACAAATCCCAAAGTGGTGACTAATATGATTTCTCATTAGATGGTTTAATGGCCAGGAGTCTATGACTGTGTAATTTGCTGAGGCAGAAGGTGGCATTTGGGATGGGTAGTCAGCAAGCAGAGACTGACTTGGTTCCAGCATGGCTGACCACTGTAGGGAGCTAAATGTTGCAGGAGAAATCCCATCCATCATATTTCCTTTATCATACACCTATGGGTAGTATACAGGTATACTCATGCCCCCTGCAGGTTTGCAAGATTTAGCAGATGAAAATACGCCACGCTCAGGTAAATTTAAGTTTCAGATAAACAACGAATATTTTCATACTAAAATTTTGTATAGTAAAAAAACCTCTACACTAAAAATACTCATTGTTTGCATGGATTTCAAATTTAACTAGATGTTCTGTATTTTACCTGGCAACCTTAGACCCCTAACCCATGCACTTGGGAGGATTTATCTTCGTTTTACAGAGGCGAGACAGAGTCTGAAGTAAACTATCCATTAACACAGAAAAAGTAAATGGTGGCAACAGAATTCAAATCCAGATCTGCCTCACTCTAAAACACAGGCATTTTCCACTACACTTTCATTATTCCCTAATCACCTATGGCAAACAATTTAAATTTTCTGGAAATATGCAAAGAAATTTCAAGCAAGCCAAATGTAAGAAGACCACAGCTTGCAGAGGGCTATGTCTCAAAGTCTGGAAGGCAGCTACTTAGAATCTGGAAGCCATTTTTCCCGCAGAAATTCTGACAAATGGTTGTTAGTTCCCAGGTCAACCTATATTCTAGCTGAATCACCATGCATATTCTTAATCAAAAATACAGTAGAAACTGAGTATGTTAGTAACAGCCATATGAGTAATTAATAAATGTGAGTTAATAGGAAATATGTTCTTATTTAGGTTTTAATAGTGATGTAGGAGGTAAAGCAAATTGTATTGAGACAGAGAAAGTAATGGAAATATTGTGGAGACTTGAGTCTTCTAGAAAAATTTAAACACATTGCAGATGGATGCTGTTGTGCCGATGTCACTTTTCAACACTTTAGATTTTCTTTTCTTGGAAACAGATGTTGACTTGCATATAGGAACTATAACTGGGGCTGTCTCTGGACTCAGATGAAAAGATACGAAAGGAAGAGAGAAAGAAAGAACAAGAACACTGACAAGTATTCCCCCATGTGCCTGAATTAACTGGAAAGAGTTTTAGGAGAAATGGGTGGACTGATACATATTTGTGTTTCTGTGATGTGGCTTTGATTTAAGATGTAATTAGCTAAAGAATGATAAAGAAAAACCAGGACACTGCTGTGAATGCCACACGGAAAGATTTTCAAATCAGAGGATTCCTTGAACTGCTCACCACCTGATATTGTCATTGAAGAATATTCAGTTATTGAAGAAGCTCAGAATATCACAGGAACAGACTGTAGGGGTGCATGGCAGGGTGAGGGGACTAACCACCCAGAGGAGTGACATTCAGGTTGAGTTCTGAAGAGTGATAGTAGTTAGCCAAGAAGAGAGGACTTCTGGGCAAAGGAAGAAGTGTGTACAAAGGCAGAAAAACCAGAGTGCAAAATCCACCGACAACTTCAAGCAGTTTGGTAGAAGTGATGTGTAATAAAATAAATGATGAAACACAATCCTGGGCAGGATTTTGGGGACTTGACCATAAAGGGCCAAGGAGTCTGGATTTGATTGGGAAGCCAAGGTAGAGCTTTTGAAAAGTTTAAGCAGGAGAGAGACAGGATTGGTCTTATTATTGTTATTTTTTAATCACTCAAAAAGGAAGGAAGGAAAGAAAGAAGGTCTGCTAGCAGTAAAGAGAATGAATCTAAGTGGTCAATGTTCCCATATTAAGTGTGGGAATATTCCAGGTGAAACTTTGCTGACTTGAACTAAGAGAGCAGTAGAGGAAATATAAAAGAGAGATCAATTCAACAAACATTATGATGTCATAGGACTTAGAGAATATTGGTAAAAGACAGCATGGAAGAAATGAGCCATGTGGTCTTAGTGCCAGTCTTCAGCTGGAAGTCTTAGGCAAGCTACTTCCCATCATTCAGAGTATATTTCCTCAACTGTAAACTGAGGATAGAACTTGACTTCCAACAGCTGTTTTGTATAAAAGTGCCTGACACAGAGTCAATGCTCACTAATAGTGTATTGCTTTTAGTAGGAGTGTAAGGAAGGCCTTCTGGCCAGAGAAAGATAGGAAATACAGGAAAAGTGGACAACAAGGAGGAAGAGATTGACTTCAGTTTAAAGTATCTAGAATTCCAATATGTCCTGAGATATGGAGCTGTTTGGTTGGCAGTTGGTAAGCCGGGCTTGGAGAACACAGAAAAGTCAAAGTTGAATGACAGCAACTAGGCAGAACTTGAAATCATAACAGTACGACCCTGAGAAAGGAGCAGCGAGCAAGAAATTTAACCTGAGAGATAAGAGCACTAAAAAAGTTGTGGAAGGAGTTCTTGGAGAGGTAAGAATACCAGGAGAGAAAATCATCCCTGCACTCAGGAAGGTTCTCCTATCAACAAAGGAAAAGACAATTTGGCCACCTATGAAGGAACTTTTATTTTTCTGAACATAAAAATTAAGCAATATATGTTTAAGGGCATTTGCTTTATATTTAATACCAGTATATTTTGAATTATAATCCTCCTACACCTTATCTCATTTTACCTATTGGTCTCAGTTTACTTTGTTTATGATACACATGGAATTTAAAAGGAAGAAAATTTAATTCTTTGAAAAAATGTCAGCGGTTCTCATTTTTCAAGAAATCACTATTGTCTAACGCCCATTATTCAGAATTAGTCAGATTTTATTGTATAATGTGAGCCAACTGAATTAAAGTGAACATTAGAACCAAATCCCATGGCATTGCCGGTAATTTCCGAGCACACAAAATGTAGTCACACATATGGAATAGCAATTGTAACAAAGACCATTTCATCCATCCAGGAAGAGCAATTGTATCTTAAACTTTAAAACTAAATACACATTTTGGAAACAAAAGGAAACCAAGATAGAAGAAGAAGTGTCAAAAAAACCCCAGCAAATACAAAACAAGAGAGGGAGATTACAGGCCAATAATGTGTTTCTAGGGCCCCCGAATTGAAAGGAGGAGGGCAGGGCTAACTTCCTTCTGGACACTGATGTTTTGCACCAACAGTTGGAATCTGGGTTTGGGGGGCTATGAAGACTTCTGGGGGGAAAATAGTGAAACAAACTGAAACTGAAGCCATCTCTTGGGATAAGGCTTTTGAACAAAGTCCATCCACTTTCCTCTTAGGAAACACCGAGTGAACTTGTCCATCCAGGATTGACGTGTGAAAAGAAGGAAGCCAGCAGCACAAAGTGGGAGTCAGAAACGAGGGGCACAGACTCAGTGAGAATGAACAGAAAGATGCTCGTGGAGCCCTGACGTCTTCCAAGGCACCTTTATTGTTGTTGTTAATTGTAGGAAAATATACACAATACATTTTAATCATTTCTGAGTGTACAGTTCAATGGAATGAAGTACATGTACGTTGTTAGCCAACCCTCACCATTATCCTTCTCCAAAGCTCTCATCTTCCCAAACATTAAACAATAAATCCCTGGTCCCTGCTTCTCTCAGCACCTGGCTGTTACCCTTCTGCTTTTTGTCCCCATGAATTTAACTATTCTAGATACTTCATGTAAAGTAGAATTGTATGACATTTGTCCTTTTGTGTGCAGCTTACTTTACTCAGCATAATATCTTCAACGTTTGTCCATGTTGTAGCATGTGTCAGAATTTCATTCCTTTCTGATGATATTCCATTATATGCATGTACCACATTTTGTTATAAAAATTGGTGTACAAAAACCTGTTCAAGTAAGGCATTTTGTTTTCCTGAGTTTTGACTTGCGTTTACCTCCTGGGTCATAGGTGTTTGCTCCAACTGTCTTAGGACATTAAGAACTTTCCATTTTTAGATGTGTTCAAGCTGGAACTGTCTATCTGTCCAGGGTGATATATAGGAAATTTTTATACCAGATATGAAGCTGGAAAACTGATGAATTATATGCCTATAAGGTACTCTAAAAAGCAGAGAATATTGAAATATTTTATGAACCTACCTATACTATTAGCGTACTATGCTCAAATGGCAGAGGCAAAAAAAAAAATCAATATTTGAGCAGCAAAGAGTAAGTCGGCAGGGCTGGGAAATTTGACTCCCATTTTTATCTTTAGAGGCTACTTAGTTGTTTATTTTCTTTAAAAAAAATAAAGCTAAGAATTACTTACAATTTTGTCTTTAAGCTACATTTACATTTCTAAATTCACCCAAACTGTTAGAGACTCCAAAAGATGACTGGATATCAATGTCCATTCTGTCATAGGAAGCCCCTTGTATGGAATAGAATTAATACTCTTAAAAATTTCATTGATTTGTATGCCACTAAGCAAAATGAGATTACCAGGAAGGACCCTTTTAAATTTAAATGAATGCTGCCTTAGATGGAATAACTTACTCTTGATCCTCACATTTGTAATCAATAGGGAACTCTTTGGCTGCATCTGATTTTTCACATTTTTCAGCTAAGTCAGGAATCCTAATGCAAAAATCTGCTCTGTTGTGTGGATTTGTGAACTGTCTAGAGGGTTCTGGGTCCATTAACCAACGGATAGATTACCATGAGACGTAAATATAATGTTTTTGTCTCCGACCGAGACAGTCTTGCTCCAATATTATTCATGTGCTTTCCAGAAAAGTGGTGGCTGTTTTCTTTAGACTCACACCTGGAAATTAATAAGAGCAAGGCATTTCTCTTGGTATTAATTCAAAATTTTAAAACAAAATTAATTACACATGCACTTGTAAAACTCTGGATCCTAGAGCTGGCAAGGAGAGTATCATAGAATATATTCACTCAAAACCCCAGAATGCATCTGCATAATAGGAGGGATTACCCCTGTGGGGTGTAAACCGACTACAGCATATGGGGCCACAGGACAGACTTGTCAGTTAAATCAAAGACACATTACATCCTGGCCATGACTGAGACAAGACACCGAAGCACCGCCCTTTGTCTGACCACCTAGTGTTGCAATCAGCCACATGTCAGGACTTCCATACCCAATGTGATAAATAAAATCCCACCAACTGCTATGAATTCATTTGGATCTATTGCCAGATTAATACCAGTGTGGGACTGCTGATCAAAAAAACATTTTTTTTTAAATTTAAGAACTGTCAAATAAAATATTTCAGCAATGCCGAGTGGCAAAAAGGGATTTAAAAAATAATGCCTGTGTTATTCCATATTACACACAGAAGTAAATAATTGGACCAATTATAAATCCCTCCTTTGTGTGATCATTCAGCATAGAAATCTAACAAATAACAAGTCTCAAGGAGATTTCTCTTCCGAGCCAAAGCTGTACCTGAGCATTTTTACGCCTAATGTGAAATATTAATGGCTTTTTTTCCCCTTCTCCTTTTTTTCTACTCCTTCTTGCTCCAACCCTTGCCATCCTTTCCATATAAAGGATAAAACAAAGTCATTCTGCCCTTGCTTCTGAATCATATGTGTCCTTGCCAACACCTGAGGCAGTGGAAAAAAAAAAAGATGAAGAAATGACAGTATCTGGTCTCAGTGTTTCTCACGACATTGTTGTAGAGATATCTAGTATTTCAGATACAGCATTAACTCTTCATGGTCCTTGTGCGGCTGTGATAACAAGTGTGCTCTGAAACCTCACCTGAAATGTGGGTGCTCTCTTTGGAGCCAAGGCTACTGAGGCTTGTGGAGAGAAGGACCGCGCCCCCCCCTTGGAAACCAGTTCTCGTGGGTGAGACACCATGTCTTTTGGAACGTTCACTCATTCATTTATTCATTCAGTGCTTAACTTTTCAAGATCTTATGAGTCACTTGTTAAACTGCAGACTGAAATCAGCGCTGTGGTGGTAGTATGAAAAATCAAAAGAGCTATAAATCAGTCCCCAACTCCTACCCAAACCTGGTGGCTAAACATTTGCCAACACATCCCTACACTTATTTATCAAATACTTATTAAGAACCTACTATGCATATGCCATGCAGTGTGTTGGGTGTTGAGATACAGCTGTGAACAACAAAAATTCTTTGATACTGGTGAGAAAGATAGGCAATAAATAAATAGAATCATACTTAAAAAATTACAGAGACAGATCAACAAAATGAAGAAAATAAATACGTTCTATGTCTAAGAATAAAATAAGGGACACATCTTTCTGGAAAGGCACCAGGGCCCAGCAGTAGAGAGGGTAGTCTCTGGAGTCACATAGTCCTGGGTATAATTCTAAACTCTAGAACACCCGGTGTATGTTACACAGCAGATGATAGTATGATTCTGGGAACATTATTTAAACTCTTAAAATAAGCCTCAGTTCTCTTACCTGTAAAATAAGAATGATAATAGCACTTCTTTCAAAGGCTGTTATAAAGACTTAAAGAGATAATTCAGATAGAATGACTAGGGCCAAGGTCTAGAAAATATTTTGAGAGAACTCAAAACAATGCTAGCCATAATTATTATTATCACTATATCTGAAGAGGTAATGTTTAATATGAAACTTGGAGTGTGCAATATATGAGCCCTAATGAGGAACCAAAGAGATTTCCAGGTAGAAGAAAGTACGTGTGCAAAGTGTTTGAGGCACAAATGTGGTTGAGTTGGTCCAAGAAGGGTTAGAAGGCCTGGATTGCTGGAGATAATGCATAGGGAAGAAGAAGGTACCATTTTATTTACTAAGGCACTTGGAAACACAGGTTAGGGAAAGATTATGCACAGCCTCTTAGGCCACTAGAAGACATGTGGATTTTATTGTGCATGCAATTGGAAGCCTCCGAGGGGATTTAAAAAGAATATGATATGAGTCCATTTATAGTTTTAACAACTCTCTTCTTGCTTCTTGGTGGTGAACGGATTAGAAGAGAGACACATAGGTACAGAAGGATCAGATAAGAATCTAATGCAGTAATTCAGATGGGAGACTATGCTGCCTGACATGAGTGAGTGGCAAAGGAGGTAAACGTACAGATTTGGGGTATATTTTGGAGGTAAAATCAATACACCTTGGTCATGGACTAGATAAGGACATGGCAGAATGCATTTTTAAAAGATGAACAGAACAACACCTCATCCTTTGCATTCTTCTACAATGTGGTCCTGAAAGTCTCACATTAATAAGTGTAGTCTAACTTTTCTACCTTTAAGCCTAAGTGAGCATGACTGTGACTGTGTCAACCAATTGGAGAACAGCACAAATAATGCTATATAACTTTCAAGACTATGTTACAGAGACAGCATAGTTCCAGTTGTACTGAGTTGAATAGTGTCACACAAAAATTCATGTCCAGCTGGAACTTGAGAATATGGCCTTATTTGGAAAGTCTTTGCAGGTATGCTTAGTCAAGATGTCCTCATCATGGACTATGGTGGACCTTAATTCCAACATAGCTGGCACCCTTCAAAAATGTGTAGAAGAGGCAGATACACAGAAGGAAGAGGGTCATGTGGCAAAGAAAGCAGGGCTTGAAGTGATGCAGCTAGAAGTGAAGGAACACCAAGGATGGCGGGCGAGTGCCAGAAAGCAGGAAGAGGCACGGAAAGATTCTTTCCTAGAGCTTTCATATGGAGTATAGCCTTGCCAATATTTTGATTTCAGAACTGAGAGAATAAATTTGTTTTAAGCCACCTCTTTGGTGGCATTTTGTTACAGCAGCTATGGGAACCTGGTACACCCTTTGTTGGCTATGACACTTCTGAAGCTCTGAGCTTTGATATAATAAGTTCAACTATGCTGTGTCCACCATGCAGTAAGGAAACTCTAGGCCATACAGAAAGATCCTACAAAGGTGCCTATGTGAGTAGTCCAAGAGGTGCCTACTGATAGCCAGCATCAACTGCCAGGCATGTGAGTGGAGACACCTCAAGATGATTCTAGCCGCAGCTGTGAAAATGCCTCCAGCTGAGATCCTAGATATTGTTGAATAGATGAGCCATCTTTATTGTACCCTGTCTACATTCCCGAGCACTCAATCTTTAAGCATAATAAAAGGATAAATGGTGTCACTAACTTATGTGGTGGCTTCTTATGCAGGAATAGCAACTGAAACAGAAATTTCATGATAGAACTGAGTTCTGCCATATCACAAGCTTAAAACATAGGACTGGACAGTGGGAAGAACTCCTTAAGGAGACATTACTTCAGAGTAAGTGAAAGCTAGTGAAGCTAGTAGATGTTAGAAAGGACTTACCAAAACCAGTGGCAGCTGGGATGACAGGGAGGAAACTGTTACTGGAATCCAGGAAAGCAGTGACTTCTGCTTTATGGTGGCAGAGAGTTTGGCAACCCTATTGCCTGTATTAACATGGAAAATAAAAACTGTACCTAATAAACTGATGAATTTGCTTAAGGATACTTTTCAGGCAGGATGTTGAAAGTGCCAATCTATTTCTTTTAGCCAGGTGTAAGGCACAGATACAAAGACATAAGGAAAAAAGGTATTGGACAACTTTTAAGCAGTCTTTAAAGAAAATATAAAAAGCCTTAGTGGATTTGAAAAAAAAATAACTTGTTCATTCAATGTCTCCTAGTAGAAGATTCTCAAAATAAGAAAGGACCTCAGTGTAAAGATCAAATCAAGACCTGTTAGGAAAATGTCTCATCATTTAGATGAAGACAAAAGTGTGGCTGTAAAATTTTTTGTTAAACTTAAGGAAGATATAAAATGGTGTCTCATAAACCTTTCAAATACATACAAAGCCTTCTGGATTTAGGGCATGCCTTTTTAAATAATAGACACCTAGACTCTTAAGGGTTTGTCTTATGGCAGCTCCACAAGGAGTCCATGGAAGAAAAAGGCATAAACTGAAGAGATTTCTGGACACATTTTTTTTTTGGTCTAATATGATGGATTTCTATATTGATACATTGGAAGCCCAAAAATTTTAAAGGAACTGTATCCGCTTGGACTGAGAAGAGTAGATATCCCATAAAATAAAAGAGGTTTGGTCTTTGAACCTATGAACTACTTTGGGCAGGAAGCAGGATGAGAAAAACCTAGTCAGCTGCACACATGGGCCATTTCTTATGGAAGGCAGGATAATGCAGGGAGTGAAACCAAATGCTGAAGAAGGCAGGTCCAGCAGCTGGAGAAAACAACGGCTAAGAAGTAGATCCAAAGCCATATCAAGGAACAGGCAAGATATGCCCGACTGCATTTCAGAATTCCTACTGGAAACTGACTCTGTGTGCCTCCCATTCCTCGTCCCTTATTTAAGAAGAATATTTATAGTGGTTGTCCTGTGCCCGAGCCCCACTGTATACTGGGTTCATGGAAGGAAGATCACTGGAGTCTTTTACCCTCAGCTCTTCAGAGATTGAAAAAACCATGCCAAACGAGTTGCATCCAAAGAGCCTCATGGACACTTGAAATTGATCTGGATAACCACATCCTGGACTTCAGATAATAAGAGACTTTGGGAATTTTGAGGGAAGGGTGTGAAAAGTTGGATAGACAGTAGTTGATAGTATTTCGCCAAAAGCTACAATATCTTTCATCCCCCACTCTCCTCTTTAGTTTAGTTTGGAGATGATTTGTCATACAGCAATAATACTCAGACCATGAAGATGAGAGAAAAGGGGACCAAGGATATCCATTAAATTTTTGGCTTACACAAATGGTGGAATGGTGATACCACTTGCTGAGATGATTAGGAATACTTTTTTGAGTGAGGGAAAGGGAAGTGGGCCGAATGGTAAATCACAGTTTTCTTCTGGCCATGTTATTTTTAAAATGTGTATGAGATATTCAAATGTAATCTCTTTAGTTCATTCAGGATTCTGAAATCACAGCAACACTTCTATAGTGGAAACAGCTCACCCGTGACATTCTTATGAGGCACTACAAGCCTATTATGACATTAACAAAAATAAAAGACTGATGTCATCCAAATGGCATAATCATCCCAAACTTATAACTTATACAACTAGACATAAGCTGCCCCAAATTTTTAATATTAATGTTTGTTACTTGAAAGTTCACCATTTGGCCCTATTGAAATAAGTGCAAAAGAACTTTATCATTTGAAAGTGCTTGAGTGCTTGAAGTGGAAAAATATCTCTCAAGACTCATACTTGCACGAAAAACACAATTTGGAGTTGACCTAACTGGTCACTGTCCAAAATTCAAATCTTTGACAGGATTCCAGTTTCTGTCAGACATAAATGAGGGCTATTCAAAAATGGTGCTCCTTAAGGGGATGGCCCAAAACCTTAAACATTGCCAGACACAGCCATAAAGAACAGAAGTAGCTGCTTTCCTTCGCAGCGTTAATCATAGGAACCAGACAAGAGTAAATAGCAGTCGGGGAGGGGGGTGTCCCATGAACAAGGATAATGATGTTAGTGAGATCTCTTCCACCAGTAAATTAAAGGCCTTGAGAGACATGAAACAGTTGAGCAAAAGAAATCAATTCAATCTTCTGGAACCTGTATTGAAACAGTGTGCAATTTGTATGAAACCTCTACTCAGAAACAAACCATCCTAGCCTGCCGGACACCATGCTCCTGGTTACAATGTCACCTTGATAGCACAGAAATTCCACTTCCTTTTGCGATGTTGTGATCGATCCACAACACTAGAATCACTGTGGCCTTCAACAGAAAGCCATCACTTATTCAGGGGAGCAACTGAACAGCAACAAATCTGCAAGTGAGAGAATGAGTCTGATTCCTCTGCTCGCTTCTCTCCTGAGAAGGATAATGAAGGCTGTCATCCACAAGATGCCGCTTCCCCTTCATCCATGCACCAGAGGTTCGAACTGAGGGTGAGACTCCCGTGAGGCTTACAGCCCAGAGTCCTGGAGAACCGCGCAAGTGCATACAGAAAGCCCTACATCACCTCTGCCAAGGAAATGGTGAGCATTTGGACGATTACTATGATCATGGGATATAGAGACTATAGGCCAAGGAAAGAAGGATATTTTATTGTTTTTCTTATACTTATCACAGGAACTCTAGAGACTGGCAGAGCTCTACCCATAGTAGGCCATCATCAATAAATATTTTTTATAATGATGGGGTTGAAGCTTCATAAGAAAATATTTTTTCTTAATTGGTCATTGCTTCTCAAGAGAAAATGCAAAGCAAAATTTCATGGATGGATGATTTGACCATCAAGAGGAGAAGAATTTATTACTAGCAGTATCTTCTAATCTGTGGCATGTTCTGTTGCTAGGAAATTTCTCTAAAATGAGATTTAGGGAGACTCAAATGTTGTACTTGTGCCTGTATTTTTTTTCCCACTCCCTCCTCCTTCCCATTCCTAATGTTAGATATAGATCATAAATAAATGTCTCCTTTTGCATTTCAATAAAATATATTTATGTATTCAGATCTTTCATCAAATGTTAAAGCTTTAAATATTTTAAACACAAAGGGGAAATCACATTGGTTTGGGGATTTGGGGGTGTTTAGGATTTTTTATAGAGGGATTGCAAATGGTGCAGGACAAAATCTAGGGCAACAATCAAGCATAATTCCCCTAGTAATTATTATTAATATAAAAAATGGGGAATATGGAGAGTTCTCCAATACTTTTTCACCTAAAGGAGACAACCAGAATGAGATGCAAATCAGTGCTCTTATCTAATGAATAATGCAAATGAGTGTTCTGCATATAGCAAGTCAGTCTGCAGGAATTCTCTCTGCCTCACCTCACATTTCTTGTGGATTTAAGCACCGGGTGTCACAAGAAATTAGAGAAAGGTATTGCCAAGTAATGACAGAGGCTTGGAGCCCCAAGTCAGTGTAGACAGCAAGGACATTAAGATGCATGGTACAGCAAGGGACGGAGCTGACATCTCATTAAAATGAAAATGTTGCTATTTTTCCTTCACCTAGTTAATGGAGTTGTGTGACACCGTAATCTGTGATTATTTGTGTGGCTATTACTTAAAAGAATCTGCAGCAACACTTCTTTGGAAGGGTTCTGGAAAACTTTAAAAAGCAAGCCATTATCTTCCCAACCCTCAGTAGAGGAGGAAAAACCTAGAAGTATTTTACTTTTCTCTTTTATGTAAGTTAACCAACACTTAAGATTTTTCAGTAACATGACAGAATCCACTTAAAACTGTGCACTTTATGCAACTTTTGTTGCTACTTGAAAGGTACTCAGTTTCCCAAGTAACAGTTGAAAACAAACGCTCATTTACTCAACACATAATCAATTGATGTTAACCATGGGTGTGCTCACAGTTCCTTTTCAGTCACGGGGTATTTCACTGCAATGTATTTTTTATTTAGAATTCACTGCCATTGTCTCTGGTTTTCTAAGAAAGCTGTCCTGAATACAGTTATTTTCCTCGTATAACATAACAACACATGCCTCATGTTTTCTGTTGAATCATTTGCTCTGCTAGTCCAAGATTTTAATCAATCTTAAAGAGCGTTCAACTAATCTTGTGCTAATGTGATACACTTTCTTTTTAACCAAAATATTTAGGAGAGCTTCAGGTACAGCCACGTGGCAAAGGGGAATCTGCAGCACAGTCCTTGGCTATTTGTTTCTAGCCATCCTTACACTTACCTCAACATATAGAAGTGGACCAAAATCAAGCAACAATGCTTAACCCTTTTTAATGAAAATTGTTTGATGTATGTTGCAAATCCCATTCCCCACAAAACAAGCAATCTGACCACACAATATCCCAGTTAAGAGAAAGACCACATATATACATTATTATACTAAGTAAACATTGGAGTCAATTCTTCATTTTAGTTTTGTAGGTTTTCCTTTAGATCTGAATTTTGGAGAAAATACGCAGATAACAAAGTTTCCTAAGAATTGTTATGTTAAACACACATAATAAGACTGAGTTTCAAGGGGCACCTGGGTGTTCAGTCAGCTAAGCATCCAACTCTTGATTTCAGCTCAGGTCATGATCTTACCATTTGCTGAGTTCAATCTCCACTTAGAGCTCTGTGCTAACAGCACGGAGCTTGCTTAGGATTCTCTCTCTCTCTCCCCCCGTCTCCCCACCCCCTGCTTGTACTTTCTCTGTCTCTCTCAAAATAAATAAACAAACTTAAAAAAAAAAACTTCTGAGTTTTAAAATAATTTTTAAAAATGAAGAAAATATCTTTAGAGTAGACATTTACTTGAAAACCCAGAGAACATTTTTATTTAATTTATAGAATTTCTACAGCACTGTTTTGTGTACTATAAAATTATTAGTGATTCATATAATACATCTAACAAGTCTTGATCAGAATTTTAATATCTGAAATAGAAAGGAACATATAAAATTGGTTTGGATATAGTATGGCATTTTGTGGATTTTTATTTCCATTAAATGCATATTTATGTTTATATGTGTTTACTGAGTCTTAATGTAAAATGCATTACAGTTAATTTTAGATTAAAAAAATGTGAAAGCTTGTGCTCTAGGGCCCTTCATCAAATCATCTAACGTTCACATTGACATTGGGAAAAAGCACAGACAAGCAGACCAGCTTAATTATTGTGCTTGCTAAGTCAAAGGGTTGATTGAATTTTCCATACCAGTATAAAATACAAGCTTTGTGAAATTCACAACCTTGTAGAAATGCAAATACATTTTCATTTCTTAATGGGCCCTTCAAAGAGAAGCAGGCACTTTGCAATTCCTATCTTGTTCCCAAGGGCGGGTATCTATCCATGTTCATATCTTTGGGCAGGAAAATATACGGCACTCTCTGGAGTGTAGCTGGTAAGAGTTAGAAAAAACCTTGAGTTAACTGTGTGAGCAAAGGTAAGGCTCCTGTGTGGACACTACTCTCAAAGTGGAGCCTTGGCATTCTTGTGTATCAGAGAGACATTGCCAGACATAATGCTTCTGGAGGCCAAATTAGATTAATTCCCTCATAGTGCTTCTAGTCAGAAATTTTTTTTTTAAATAAAATTTATTGTTAAGTTGGTTAACATGCAGTGTATACAGTATGCTCTTGGTTTTGGGGCTAGATTCCTGTGATTCCTCACTTACATACAACGCCCAGTGCTCATCCCAACAAGTGCCATCCCCAATGCCCATCCCCCATCCACCCCCCATCAACTCTCAATGTGTTCCCTGTATTTAAGTCTTTTACGGTTTGCCTCCCTCTCTCTATTTTTCCCCTTCCCTTCCCCATGGTCTTCTGTTAAGTTTCTCATGTTCCACATATGAGTGAAAACATATGATTATCTGTCTTCCTCTTCTACTCAGGAATTCTTAAAAAGAGAGCCAAGGTAAACAAGTAGAAGAAAAGTGCACACAGAGGGAATAGAGATAATTCAGAAAATAGAAAAGGATATTAAAATAATCAGATTCATCTACTCAGAGATTCAAGAACATTTTATATTCATGGAACAAGAACAAAATATTTTGAGAAAATAATGATCAAAACAATAATTTGTTATTGACAAATTCATTTAAAGATCAATTGAAAATATCCTCCCCTGCTCACGCTGTCTCTCTCTCTCAAAAACAAATAAAAACATTTAAAAAATTTTTAAAAAAAGAAAAGGGGTGCCTGGGTGGCTCAGTTGGTTAAGCATCCGACTTAGGCTCAGGTCATGATCTCACGGTTCATGGGTTCGAGTCCCACATCTGGCTCTGTGCTGACAGCTCACAGCCTGGAGCCTGTCTTTGGGTCCTGTGACTCCTTCTATCTCTGACCCTCCTCTGCTCACGCTGTCTCTCTCTCTCTCAAAAACAAATAAAAACATTAAAAAAAAATGTAAAGATAAATTGAAAATAAATGCCTGAAAAATATCATAAGGCAAAAAGACAAAATAATGAAATATATGTCTAAAAAATAAAAAAGATAAAAACATACTTAGAAAAGCAATTCAGGTGGTTCAGTTTCTAGGAAGAATGAGTGAAAATAAAAGGAAAACTTATTAAAGAAAGAATTGAGGAATCTTTCCCACAAGAAGGACTTGAGTCTTTGGATTATAAGGTTCCACCAAATGCCCAGCATAATGGATGAATAAAAGAACCATCTCAATGCATCATCATCAAATTTCAGAACTCTAAGAAGACAAATGAGGCCAAAATAGAGATACCCTCCTGTAACAAGCTACTGACATGTACTGTGGCCTAACTTAGTGACACCAAATACAAGAGAGGAAAAAAATATGTCAAGAAAAGAAAACATGTATGCCTTTCAGCAGCTGTGGGTCTAACTGTACCTTTAGAATTGTAAACAAAATTATTTTTAACTTAGAATTTTATGTGCACCCTACTGATGACAGTGAGGGTAGAAGAGAGAAGTTTTTAGTCACACAGGGCTCTTTTTATTTGTAAGTTACTTGCACCTATACTGTAGCAAAGTGAAGAAAACAAAAATTACAAAGACATGAGATATGGACATCTGTGGGTCCAACCTAGGAAAACAATGAGGAGAAGCCTGCGATTGGGGACGTGGGAAAAGACATCGATCAGCATGATAAATGTGAGGATATGGTGAAGAAAAAGAGTGCAAAAAGCAAAGCAAATAGAAACTCATAAGATCTAATGCATTGCATGGTGACTATAGCTAATATTACTGGACCGCAGAGTCGGAAGTTACTAATTGAGTAGATCTTAAAATTTCTTATCACAACAAACGAACAGACTCTTAACTATAGAAAAGAAACTGATGGTTACCAAGGTAAGGGTGGGGGTTGGTTAAATAAATGATGGCGATTAAGGAGTTCACCTGTCATGATGAGCACTAGGCGATGTATGGAAGTGTTGAGTCACTATATTGTACACCTGAACCAAATATAACACTGTATGTTAACTAATTGGAATTAAAATAATGACTTAAAAATAAAAATGAAAACATTCTTGTCATGAGAAAAAAATTATAAATACATATCCTGATGGATGTGACCTAGAGTAAAAAAAAAAAAAACTCACAAGAAAGATATGGGCTATTTATGAATTGATGTAAAATATGCCATGACTTTTCAGAGCTGATGAGAGTTGAAGAAAGAAGTTCTCTGACACTAACACGGATCCTTTTCCTTCAAGTGATTCAAGGATCATGCCATTGGATAATGGACAAGAGAGTAAAATTATAGCTCTATACTTGATCTGGCAGTGAGAGATGTTTGCATAGTCATAATAATGCAAATTTGGTTTACTGGCTTTCAACTTAGAGTCAAACAAAGAATATGGCATGGAAGACTTTGTTGTGTTTGCAAGACAGAATGAAAATGTCAACACTGTATAAAGAAATATAAATAAAAGTATAGCTGACAGAAGGTAGGATATGGAGAAAATGGAAAAAAAAGGTAAAAGCAGTAAAAGTCTCAATTTACTAAGTAGGAGGTTTGAGAGATATTATCAGTCAGGTCTCTACCCCACTCAGCTTCAGAGGGTGCAACACTGTGGTCTTGAAAGTCGGTTGACCAAAAACATGTTATTTTTTAAAGATTACCATGTATGACTAGAAATAATCACCTACATGTCAAAAAAATGGAAAGAAGAGACAGTAAAAGGCAAAGTATATACCTGAGCTGCAACCCATCTTTGAAACAAACAGCCAATAGATATTGCCTAAAATTGATAAGTCAAGTAAACAGAAGTATAACTATACCTAGAGCTATGGAGAAAACTGTTAGAAGTAAATCAGCAATAGAGTTTTAAAAGTTGGCTCAGTCATGAGAAGAAGAACAGGAGGTTGCTTTTCATGGCTCTTCTGTACTCTTTTACTTGTTAAAAAGTCACTAGAAGTTTGGGGGCACAGGAGTAGCAGAATGAAAGCAAGGCTTAGAACTGTTAAATGGGAGCTATCATGAACAGAGGTGAGACTGAGGAAGGATATGTAGAAAACCGCCTTAGATGAATTGTTTTCCACTGGGGCAACTTTGATCCCCAGGGTGACATGTGGCAATGTCTGGAAATACTTTATTTGTCACAGTTGGGGATGTGTGCTCCTAGTATCCAGTAGGTAGAGTCCAGGGATGATGCTCAACATCCCATAATGTATAGGACAGCCATTTGCAAGGGATTATCCAGCTCCAAATGTCAATTGCAAGGCTTGAGAAACTCTGCTTTGAGGCACCTGGGAGCCTCAGTCGGTTAAAGCGTCCAACGTTTGGTTTTCACTCAGATCAGGATCTCGTGGTTCATGAGATTGAGCCGTGCTTTGGACTCTGTGCTGATGGCACGGAGCCTGCTTGGGATTCTCTCTCCCTCTCTCTCTTTTCCTCTTCTCTCAAAATAAATAAACTTAAAAAAAAAATAAAACCTCCGCTTTAGATTATGCACGTTTGTTCAAATGTTACTCCTGTGTCGCCAAAGTCATCAAAGTAGGCAAATGGCAGGCAGTGAGACCTGAACAGAAGAAACATGAGGAAACGGCATTTAGGGCAACCTGCATATGGTATATGGAAATCAGAAACCCTTGCAAATACGGGTTGTGAACAATTATAATCTTTTTATGCATTTTAGTATTCCCTATTGTAGTACAGCACTGTATTTAACCTGCAAGTTTTCAGTATACTCCAATTTAGATAAGCACCACGACATCCTTAAGCCTACTATAAGGAGTATATGCAGCTTATCCCTGTCAGCTAATAAACTTAATGGTGATGTTAAGATTTACACTTTGCTAATAAATGAGTATAGGCAATCCTTAAATTCCTTACTTGAGAATCAATGCAACTAAGTTATTTATAAGAGTTAATTCAGTAAAAATCTTCTTCCAAAGCATCTTGCATTCAGATACTTAGAGTAAAGGTATTTAGATACACTTACTTTATTTCAGAAACAAATAATGTACACGGCAGACCACCTTATCTGTGGTTTTGCTTTCTGAGGCTTCAATTACCCCTGGCCAATGGCAGTCTACAAGCAGATGACCCCTTCCTTCTGACATATCACCAGGAGGTGAACAGTAGCCTAACTCTATGCCACAATGCTTACGTCATTCATCTCACTCCATCTCATCATGCAGGCATTTTGACGTCTCACATCATGACAAAAAGAAGGGTGAGTACAGGTCTATAAGCTATTTTGAGAGAGAGGAGACCACATTCACGTAACTTTTATTATGGTACACTGTTATAATTATTCTATTTTATTTTGAGTTATTTATCAATCTTTTACTGTGACTATGACTTAAACTTTATCACAGGGAAAACATGTATAGGAAAAAAAATTGGATTTGGTATGATCTGTGGTTTCAGGTATCCACAGAGGGTCCCCCACAGATAAGGGACTCCAGTATCTTGTTTATCAAATGAGTTGCTGACTGCAGTTGAGTGGAGGAATCCATAGGGAATGCACAGCCATTTGATTTTCCTGAAATCAATCTCCCCTACCAATGTGTTACTCTATAAGCCATTAGTTTCTTTGCAACAAGACTTTATTTTATAATCAAAAGCTGTCGCTTTCCCATGCCAGAGAAAGTTCTTTGAGGGTAGGATCCTTGTCTTACTCAACTTCCTTTCCCTCTCAGTGCCCAGTCTTGAAAATAGAGGGTCCTCAATAAGTAGTTATTGATTTGTACTGAATTGCTGAATTTAATTTCAAACTGCCCCCAGCAAGAATCTGTACTTGTCAACACTAAAATTACTTATGATCCTATGCAGAACATAACCAACTGACAAAGTTATGAATCTTTCCCAAACTGGCCTTAGAACTTCTTGTGCTTCTCACCGTGCATATTGTAAATGAGTTTGGAATTTGCATGCCAAGTTGAAACAAGGTACTCTGGAGAATTTCTATGATCGATCTCATTCAAGAAATTTACTCATTGTCCCCCAATACCTCACTATAATTAGAGACTGGATTTTTGTTTCAAATTACGTAAGAGTTTTTCATAGGAGACATGTCATGTAACTTGCCTGATTCTTTTAGGAAAAAAAAAACTGAAAGGAAAGGGAAAAACAATACCTTAATGACAATTACACCAGCACGTTTTCTAGCGCTTTGAAAGGGGGACTCTGAGCATTGACTGCCATTGAAATGAGACCTAAAAGGTACATCACAGTTATGAAAACCCCACTTAATGTTCTTATGGCTCCAAGAAATCTAGTAATATCCTGATGGCTACCTAGGGTAACAATCAATTTCTCCTATTAAGTTGTCCAGGGCAATAGCCTGGTGTGTGCTAATGCCAGAATCCCTCTGTAGGTTGTTGAATTCTATAATGCCTCTTGCTTTCCAACACAAATTGAACAGGAGGTGACATACCAGTAGGTAAAGGTCCTTCAAACCCCAGGATAGACTTGAAAAAAAGAACCTCACCCTCTGATTGCAGTACTATTGTACCTCATTCATCCCAATACAATGCTTCTTGTGTTTGGACTTTTTATGAAGCATCTGAGAAGAATTACTGTGTTGAGGTCTGGTGGGCAAGTACAGCTTAGTTGTGAAATTCAGAAAGCACTAGCTGAATTTGAAGCTAGTAGTATAAGTCCTCTTGAATACTTAATGCTATTCGAGCTTTCATACATTCACCAACCATATATTAACCAAGTAAATAAATAAAAGATTTATATTGCAAAAATCATGGTAGGTCAGGAGCGCCTGGGTGGCTCAGTCGGTTAAGCATCTGACTTCGACTCAGGTCATGATCTCACGGCTCCTGAGTTTGAGCCCCACATCAGGCTCTGTGCTGACAGCTCAGAGCCTGGAGCCTGCTTTGGATTCTGTATATTCCTTGTTCTCTGCCCCTTCCCTGCTCATGTTCTCTTTCATCATCTCTTAACCCCGTGAAACTTGGTCATTTTAAGACAAGCAGGCTCCAATTTACTTCCATTTCATCTATACCTTAGAAGTCTCTAATTGTTAGAAATATTAAATATATAAAAAAGAAATACTAAATATAAAATTAAAAACAAAAAGATCTTACAAGAAAGACTTACATTAAATACATTTAAATGATTGATTTTAATATTTATATTTTTCCTTTTTTTTAAGGTTTTTCTTTTAATGTTTATTTATTTTTGAGAGAGACAGAGAAACAGAGCATGAGCAGACAAGGGGCAGATAGAGAGGGAGACAGAATCTGAAGCAGGCTCCAGGCCCTGAGCTGTCAGCACAGAACCCAATATGGGGCCTGAACCCACGAACTGTGAGATCATGACCTGAGCCGAAGTCAGTCACTTAACCAACTGAGCCACCCAGGCACCCCAATATTTATATTTTTCAAGAAAATGTGCAAAGCAGTAGAGTATAATGGTTAAGAAAACAGCATTTGGAATCACATATTTGGCTTTGAGTCAGTCAGCGGTTAATTATTGGCAATAAAAGCTCAAGCTAGTTTAATAATTATTGTAAGGCTTCAAACATTGGCATTTCTTAAAATGCCTCAGCAGAGAATGAAATCCTTGCTCTAAGAGGTGAACTACACAGACATATAGGAGATCATAGTATGGTGGAGTAAGTACTATCACACACATAGACAGGATGTGTGGGGAGTACTTTGGAAGGACATAAAAATCAGCCTTGCAGGGATGGGATGTTGGTCAGGGAAAGCTTTCTCAATAAAAATAGACTAAAGCTTCTAAAGAAGAACAAAAGTCCTTCTAAGAAGGGTCAGAAAAGAAGGAGGGAGACAAGAAGCAAAGAAATGAGGAAATAGGCAATACATGGATATTTTAGCATATTTTGGGCAAAATATCCAGCCAAGTTGATGAATTCTACAATGAAAACTCATGGAATTCAGCTCAAACATCAGTAGTGTATCCTGGACAAGTTAGCAAACATTTTTGATCCTTTTATTCATTTATAACTTGAGCACAATGACAGATACCTGACAAGGTTATTATAAGGAACAGAAAATGTAACACAAAACACTCAATAAATGCCGTCATTAAACAGATAGAGATGAATCAAATCCAAATACTATTCAAATATTGTAGTGATTGGATTAAAATTACAGTTTGTTAGTTTAGAAGACTGACATCTCGGGGCACCTGGGTGGTTTAGTCAGTTGAGTTCTGACTCTAGCTGACATCATGGTCTCAGAGTTCATGGGTTCGAGCCCCGCATTGGATAGCTCAGAGCCTGGACTCTGCTTCAGATTTTGTGTCTCCCTCTCTCTCTCTCTCTGCCCCTCCCCTGCTTCTGCTCTTCCTCTCTCCCCAAAAAAATATTTTTTTAAGTTTTAAAAAGTTAAAAATAAAAAAAAGAAGACTGAAATCTCAAGATGAAATAAAAACAATCTTGACATACCTTTCTCCAGTGAGATATAGTACATACTACTTTTTAAACCACATTAATCCTGAACAGGACTCAATTTTCCTCTTCCAATAGTGATATTGACTAGTGTAATATATTGATTAATCAAGAGCAGAAAATTCTGAAGAATTATAATAGAATTTAAATTCTATACAGAAATGAAATCCTAAAACTCAAATCTCTCTTCTAGCACTGAGAATAAAATTCAATGTGACACTGAAGTCTTTTGATACTTAAGATTTGCTTATCTATCTTAGGATGGTGGGCAAGAATAAAGAGCTATGATTGTTTTCTCATTTTATTTCACTGTTCTTAATAAGAATTTCTTAAATACCTCACACTACTTTTATCAGATGAGTATGGTCCTCCTTAAAATCCAAACAGCTATAATACCTTCACTTTCTAGGTAGGAAATGTGTTGGAGCATTATTAAAAGACGTTGGGCTTGTCCTATAATTTTTCAAGCAAACCAAAGTGTTGTGGGTCATATTTTGTTGTCAAAGAAACACTGTCCCAATTCTTTACTTCTTTCCTGCCCCCAGCCACAAACAAACAAATGCATGAGAACAAACAACAAAAAAAGTAGATTCAATTTATCTATTGCTGAAAAAGAGAAACACCAATCCCTCTCAACCAGGGCTTTGAAATTGGTATTTCTAAAGAATCGCACAAGTATTTCTGTATTCTAGATTACACTGTACCCAACCCTAGAAATAAAAACATAAAAAATAAAAAAGCATAAAGGGGAAAAGGAACAAAACAGAAAATGGAAAAGATTTCTAGAATAGTGAGTTATGAGGAGATTTTAAGGTGCTATGGGAAAAATGCATCATGGTTGGATGTATCCAGTAAATCTTTGGAGCACAGCTACTTTTATTCTTTGATAACACATAATGGCTTAGACGTGAAGTATAATTTCAATTCTTACTACCGAGCCATTATGATCTTCCTGGGGACTAGTTAATTTATTACTGTGTTCTCCTGTACCCATCTCATACCAATCTGGAAACAGAAAAGTCCTCTCTTCTGAATGAGGTGATTTCTTTAGAAAGGCAGCTCTTTTCAAAAGTCAAGTTCATAGCACATAGATTGCAGAAGCACACTACCAAGTTCTCTAGAGTTTCCAAGAAAAATCATTTTCACATACCACAAACATTGTATCAAGTACCTATTGCTTTTTAAAATGTTAGACTTTTTTTTTCAAGCATCAATTAGTGAGTTTATGTTTATGAGAGTCCCTAGTGAAAGGATATGGGAAAAGCAGTCTACAATTTAAGGCAAACCCTTTTCAGATTGGTTTCACAAAAATTCCTTTCTTATTAAGACAACTTTTAAAAAACAAAGCCAATGGATGCCACATTCCAAGAATGGCTGAACTGAATGACTAGTCACTTCTCTTTCCTAGTGATGGTATAAATAAGACAATGTTAAGTCTCAGATTCTGGAATTTTGACTTCATGAATTATGCCATAGCATACAAGTTTAACATAAGAAGTTTAAAGCAGACTGCCAAGATTTTTGCTAATTTTTTGGCTTTGGGAAATGATATAACTTTTCCGTGCCCAAAACTCTTCATTTGAAAAATGGGACAATCACATTATGTAATTATTGAAGTTGCTATGAGTTAGCACATATAGAAGTTCTTAGGTGCCTCATACATAGTAGCTACTCATTAGAAGTTAGCTCTTCTCCAAGAATTCCCTTGGCAGAGTACAGGTTTTGGAATTAGGGATGAATCCCACCCCAGTCGTTCATTAGCTTTGTGATGACAGACAAAACTATTTGGCCTCTCCGAGTCTCTGTGTTCTCAAGAGTAAAATAAGGACAATAATGCCTACCTCATACTTGCTTGAGGATTAAACAAGCAACAAGCAATACGCTTGCTGTCTAGTCAAGTGGCTATCTGAAGAGCATACAACAACTAAAGCAAATAAATAGCATATATACTAGGTTGTCAAGTTGGTAAAGGAAGGAAAGCAAGAGATTGAAGAATAAGTTTACATTTGGTTCTAAAGAATCCTGGATCTCTCATCTACCACTTGCCCAGAAAAATCCAGGCTCTTGATCAAAGTTTTTCTATGCCCCAGTTTGAATGTGAGACTCGAAAATCAGTCAGGAGTATCGTCAGCCTTTGCCAACCATACCAACTCGGACAAGGTTAATCGTGGTCACATTGGGGTCTCCGGAAATACTGTGGGCCTTCAGAGGGTGGGTGGTCAGTCATGTCCATGAGGGTCGGGGAAATGGAGTTTAGAGTGATAGATGCAGCAGGTGTGTAGTGACTAGTGCTGGAAGCTGCAGCACCCACAGAGCCTCACAGAAGCTTGGCAAAGAACAGCCAGAGGGCCTCCAAGCCCCTGCCAGGGCACCCAGTGGCAGACCAATGCAGGCCTCAAGACTCAAAAACAGTCCAGTGTCTTTGAAGCAGACAGACACCTTGAGGGTAGAAATCCCTTAATCCCAAGTTTTAAATCTCCTTTCAGTGCCTTCTGCCAATACTTTTGAGAAGATGGTGAAAGGCCAGTGAGGAGGAGAAGTAGATGTTTGCCAGAAGATGGAAGGAATCTAAGTCCAAGACTCAGAGTTGGTACAGAATGATTAGAGAAAATTAGGAAGCTTTGTAGTTAAATGTGTACCTATTGAGAAAAAATTTAAATATTTGCCGAGCACTTTAAAACATCAATAATTCAACCATTTATACTTTTAAATATTAAAAAGGGCACAGAGTGTGGTATTGATTTGAAATACAGAAATGTCATCCTAAAAAAAAAATGTATCTGGTTTTGAACTGACAAAACAAGACCAATCAATCTGGTTTTATTCACATACTAAAGTCTACATTTCAACGTAATGAAATTTTGTCTTATTAAGATGTAGGTTAGGGGTGCCTGGGTGGCTCAGTCGGTTAAGCTGCCGACTTCAACTTAGGTCATGATCTCTCGGCTCCTGGGTTCCAGACCCACGTCAGCACAGAACCTGGAGCCTGTCTTTGGATTCTGTGTCTTCCTCTCTCTCTGACCCTCCCCTGCTCACACTGTCTCTCTCTCTCAAAAATAAAATAAAACATAAAAAAATTTTTTTAAAGATGTAGGTCAGGACACTCAATATATGTATGGTACAACAAGTAATAATGGCCCCATTATTAATCTCCTATTTGTTTTAAAAAGTTCTCCCCCCAAAAAAGATATAGGAATTGAGAGCCTAGATGGATCTATACTGTGAAAAACAGTTGCCTATTATTTTATTTTGGGGTCAGCGATGGTAACTTGATATAATATAACGTGTTTTCTAAACCTGACCTATAGTAGCTGTTTTTAAGCAAAACATAAATAATACCAAATGGCACATCCAATTAATTCATTTCCAACTGGTTTTGATTATCAGCATCAATAATTATTTTCTGTTTGTATCTGGTTATTAAACTTAATGATACTATTTCTGCCATTTAAGTAATTACTTTTTTACCAGTATCATCAGTAACAATAATTTTTTGCTTGTAATTAGTTGATTGTTATTCATTAAGGCTGCTAAATTCTCCTATTAAATCATCATCCACAAAATGATCATAAAGATTTAAAAAATATCACATGGATACTGAAATCTGTCACTCTCTTGAACACTGAAGTATGACATAGACGTGGCCTAAGAGAAAAAGAAGTAGTTTATTGATCTTCTTTAGGCAGTAATACCCCCTTTAGCTTTACTTCCTTTAGGTCTTAAGACCTTAAGTAAGAAACCTAAATAGCAAAACACTTTGAAAATAACTTTCTTAATTTTCTTAGAAAGCAGATGTGATGGTCTTTTTGAAGTGTAAACTCACTAAGCTACAGCCACCAGTTATTCAAACACTAACTTAGGTGTTGCTATGGAAGTATTTTATAGATGTGATTAAAACCCATAATCAATTTGACTTTTAAGTAAGGGAGATTATCCTACATAGTCTGGGTGGGCTTAATTCAATCAACTGAAAGGCTGTAAGAGCAGAGTCAAAACTTTCCTGAAGAAGAAATCATGACTGTGGAAAGTGGTCTTAGAAGATGCTTGAAAGTCCAAGCCTATGCTTCTTGATAGTCTACCTTACATTTTGGACTTGCCTCGCTAGCCTCTGTAATCATCTAAATCAATTCTTTGCAATGCTTTTCTAAATATTGGGGCACCTGAGTGGCTCAGTCAGTTAAGTGTCAGACTCTTGGATTCGGCTCAGGTCATGATCTCATGGTTTCCCTAGTTCAAGCCCCACACAGGGCTCTGTGCTGGCAGCATGGAGCCTGCTGGGGATCCTATGTCTCCCTCTTTCTCCACCTCTACCCCACTCACACGGTCTCTCTCTCTCAAAAATAAATAAATTAACTTTAAAAATTAAAAAAAAAACTTTTCTAAATAAATACGTCCAACTAGTTCTGCACCTCTGGTTGGACTGTTAGAGCAGGTTAGCGCAAGGTGGCTTGGTGTTGTAGCAGACAGAAGAGAAAGGATAAAGTGGAGAGCTCGCCATTTAAAATTTCATTAGTGGATAGCCATTCTCTTCTTTGTGTGATCCTATAAAAATGAAGATGTTTTTAGAAGGGAGAGCAGCATGAACTATTCCTATTAAGACCTTCCTCTTTAGACGACTCAATTCCCATGTGAGGCCTAAGAGGATAGAACTCATAAGTTGTAAAGATCAGGGGAAGAGTAAGCAGTAAACAGAAGTATTGCTACCTCATAGCTTGGCCAAGGGCCAGTCCTGTCAGAACTAGTATTGCTCCATCCAAATTACTGTAGATTCCTGCTCACTTATAACCTTGCATTCTCCCAGGCAGGCAAGACCTTACAGAAATGTACACCCACTAGGATTCCATTATCAAAAGAACAGTCACACTATGTTTCAAGAAACTCTGGAAGAAATCTGGAAAGAACACAAATACATGGGAGACTAAATAACATGCTACCAAATAATGAATGGGTAAACCAAGAAATCAAAGAGGAAATTAAAAAATACATGGAGGGCAGCGCTCACCAAGGCCAATGCCTGGCCCTCACGCAAGACCAAGACCCACTGCATTTTGTTTTATTTCGTTCATGGTTTTGCATAGACTAAAGCTTTGTGAGTTAGGTTAAACTCTGGACCCTCTTAAAGAGGATGCCATTAATTTTTTTTCCTTGAAAACTGGCAGTTTACAGTCACACACAATGTTAGATTTGCACGATGCTGGGAGACAACAAGCATTTCAGCACCTAAAATTACAGAACCTATGATGTAAGAAGGAGAAGAGAGGACTTCAGAGAAAATAAGAATGGAAAGGAGATCCTGTAGAAATTCAAACCCTAGTGAATAAAGTCAAAACAGATCTTGGAATAATCCATTGCAGGTCCACATTGGCCAACTGTATTTAATGGACAGGTTTATCATAGAGAATCAAGAGAAGTCCAGGACCTAGGAAGCCGGGACTAGGCACCTCCAACAGCTGTAGGCCACCTTCAGCATTCATCCTGTGCTTGGGAAGGGGGCTCTCAATAGAACACAAGTGGTCTCTTACATCAGCTTACAATAGCTTCCTGCTCTGCCTCCCCTGTCAGAGCTAGCAAACTGAGTCAGGTTTCCATTCTTGAGCAGCCTTAGTGGAAAAGGATAGCCCTCTCCTTGGTTCAAGTATTAGAATGAAGAACTGAAGCTCACTCAGAATAATTATGTATATTATTGTGTCTCCTCTCCAACCCACCCCTCTTTGGTATCTGTTTTGAGCACTTCCACACTTTGTTTTTTCTTCATTGACAGTAAACAGAACTGTTTCTCCCCCACCCCCCAAAAAATTAGATACAAAAGATAATGAAAACACAATGGTCCAAAATCTTTGGGCCACAGCAAAAGCTATTCTAAGAGGGAAGATTATAGTATTATAGGCCTATTGCAAGAAGTAAGAAAAATCTCTAATAAACAACCTAACCTTACAGCTTAAGGAGCTAGAAAAAGAAGAAAAAATGAAGCCCAAGGCTAGTAGAAGGAAGAAAATAATAAAGATTAAGGAAGAAATAAATGAAATAGAAACTAGGAAACAATGAAACTGAGATCTAGTTCTTTGAAAAGACAAAGAAAGTTAATAAACCCTTTAGTCAGATTCATCAAAAAGAGGAAGAGAGAAAGGTACAAAGGATAATAAGAAAATATTACAAAAAATTGTATGTCAACAAACTGGACAATCTAGAAGAAATGGATAAATGCCTAGAAACACATAATCTTCCAAAACGGAAACAGGAAGAAATAGAAAATTTTAACAGACCGATTTCTAGCAACTAAATTGAATTAGTAATTAAAAACTCCCAACAAATAAAAGTCTAAGACCAGATGGCTTCACAGGTGCATTCTATTAACATTTAAGGAGTTAATACCTATTTTTCTCCAGCTATTCCAAAAAATAGAAGAGGAAGGAAAGCTCCCAAATTTATTCTATTAAGCCAGCATTACCTTGATACCTAAAACCAGATGAAAACTTCATAATGAAAGAAAAATACGGGCCAATATCTCTGATGAACACAGATTCTAAAATCCTCAACAAAATACTAACAAGAGAAATCCAACAATACATTTAAAAAAATCATTCCCCACAATCAAGTGGGATTCATCCCAGAAATACAAATGTGGGTCAATATTTGCAAATCAATCAACATGATACATCACATTAACAAAAGAAAGGATACAAACTATGTGATAAATCTAATAGATGCAGAAAAAGCATCTGACAAATTACAACATCCATTCATGATAAAAATTTTCAAAAAACTAGATTTAGAGGAAACATACCACAATATACTAAAGCCCATATTGAAAACCCCACAGCTAACGTCATATTCAATGGTGGAAAACTGAAACGTTTTCCTCTAAAATCCGGAATAAGACAAGTCCACTTTTACTACTCTTATTCAAAAATAGTACTGGAAGTCCTAATTGCAGCAATCAGAAAAGAAAAAAAGCAAAAGACATCCAAATTGCTAAGAAGTAAAACCTTCACTATTTGCAGATTACATGATACTCTATGTTGAAAACCTAAAAGACGCTGCCAAAACGCTATTAGAACTTATAAATAAAATCAGTAAAGTTGCAGGATAAAAAACTAATATGTAGAAATCGGTTGTACTTCTATACACCAATAATAAAGCAGAAAGAGAAATTAAATACAATTGCATCAAAAATATTAAGATACTTAGGAAAAAACTTAACTAAGAAGGGGGAAAAGATCGGTCTTCTGAAGACTATAAAACATTGATGAAAAAAGTTGTAGATGACACAAATGGAAAGATATCCACACTCAAGGATTGGGAGGATAAACACTGTTAAAATGACAATACTGCCCAAAGCAATCTACAGACTTAGTGAAATCCATGTCAGAATATCAATACTTTTCATAGAACTAGAACCAATGATGCTAAAAGTTGTATAGAAGCACAAAAGACTCTGAATTGCCAAAGTAATCTCGGGAAAGAACAAAGCTGAAGGTATCACAATCCAAGATTTCAAGATATACTACAAAGCTATAGTAATCACAACAGTATGCTACTGGCACAAAAGCAGACAGATAGATCAATGGAATAGAATAGAGAGTCTAGAAGTAAGCCCACACTTACGTGGTCAATTAATCTACAACAAAGGAGGCAACAATATACAATGGAGACAAGACAGTCTCAAATGATACTGGGGAAACTGGGAAGCTACTTGCAAAAGAATGAAACTGAATCACTTTCTTACATCATACACAAAAATAAACTCATAACACATGAAAGACCTATAAAGACCTTCGTATATAGACCTGAAACTATAAAACTCCTAGAAGAAAACAGGCAGCAATTTGTTTGATATCAGCCGTAGAAACATTTCTCTAGATATGTTTTCTGAAGAAAGGGAAACAAAAGCAAAATTAAACTTATTGGGAATATACCAAAATGAAAAGTTTCTGCACAGCAAAGGAAACCATCAACAAAACAAGAAAGCAACCTACTGAATTGGAGAATATATTTGCAAATGATATATCCAATAGGGGTTAATAACCAAAATATATAAAGAACTTATACAATCAACACCGCAAAAAACAAACAATCCAATTAAAAATGTGCAGAGACCCTGAACAGACATATTTCCAAAGAAAATATACACATAACAAACAGACAGATGAAAGGACGCTCAACATCACTAATCATCAGGGAAATGCAAATGAAAACCACAATGACATAGCACTTTATATCTGTTAGAATGGCTAAAATAAAAAACATAAGAAATAAAAAGTATTGGTGATGTGGAGGAAAAGGAACCCTTGTGCATTGTTGGTGGAAATCCAGTGTAAAAAAAATTTAGGAGTTTCCTCAAAAATTAAAAATAAAATTATTGTGCAATTCAGTAATTCCACTATGGGGTATTTACCCAAAGAAAATGAACACTTAATTCAGAAAGATATATGGGGGGTGCACCTAGGTGGCTCAGTGTCAGTTAAGCACCCAACTCTTGATTTCATCTCAGGTCATGATCTCACTGTTTGTGGGTTTAATCCCCACGTCGGACTCTGTGTTAAGAGCTCAAAACCTGCTTAGAATTCTCTCTCTCTCTTCTCTGCCCCTCCCCCACTCATTCTCCCTCTCTCTCTCTCTCAAAATAAATAAATAAACATTTTAAAAAAAGATATATGCACCTTTAAGTTTATTGCAGCATTATTTACAATAGTCAAGATATGTGGTGCATATATATATATACACACACACACACATATATATACTATAGAATATTACTCAGCCATAGAAAAAGAATAAAATCTTGCCATTTGCAACAACATGGATGGATCTGGAGAGTAAAATGCTAGCTGAAATAAGTCAGTCAAAGAAAGACAAATACCATATGATTTCACTCATATGAGGAATTTAAGAAACAAGTGGACAAAGAAAACAAACGAAAAGCCAGACTCAAATACAGAAGACAGATTGTGGTTATCAGAGGTGAAGAAGGTAGAGGATGGGTAAAATAGACAAAGAAGATTCAGAGTACACTTATCTTAAAGAACACTGAGAAATACATAGAATTTTTGAATTATATTGTACACCTGAAACTAACACTATATATTAATTATGCTTTAATTTAAAAATCTCTAAGATACTCTATAAAAACCACTCCTCAAGCAAATAGTTTGATACACAGACTACAGAATCAAAGAATATATATCTTGATTAAACTTTTAAATGGATAATTTCATTTTTGCTATACCAATAAATGGGTGTGAGTTTGTTAGAGAAAAAAAGGCAGCCTGCATAATGGAGGATTTTATGATGGTTTTGGTAAATTTGGGGCTGTCAAAAACATGATGCATACTTAAAATTGGTTAATTTGATCAATTTTTTAGATATTTAAGATATTTCTATAGATTGTGTTGCTGGTCATTTCTATGATCAGCCCTCGGTATGGTTGAGTGGATGACAGACCTGTTCCAAGATTGGAGGACTCAGCTAAGTAGTAGAGAGATCAAAGGGCTTGCTATAGATTTGGAAAAAAATATATACTATATGCTTGTGTTTATGTCCATCCAGGATGCTATCCAAAAGAGAATTATTTTAAAATAGATTTACTACTGGGTTTATTTTGTTGTCCTTGGCAAATGTCACCTCCATGTCATTCCACTTCTATTTTCATCAAAGGAGCAGAGGTGCTCATGAGTAAGCGAAGGCAGAAGTATGTGGCCAAGTTAAAGTAAAGATATTGCAAGTTCCTACACAGAGAGAAACATTTTCAGCTATCCAGAATATTAGCAAGGAATAAGATTTGTGTATCAGAAAAGTAATCTCCCGAGCGTAGTGTCTTAGTTTATAGATTAGTGACTAGTTCATTATAAACATGAATTTAGAGCTTTCTGAAATTATTTATATTAGAATCTAGTTATGAAGTCTTTTCTTTGACATTCTTCTAAAATGGAAGTGAGAACATTACCCATGATTCCTATGATAACTGTGGAGTTCCATTCAAGGTAAGAAGTAAAGCCAGCAGAAGCAACATTTGAGAACTGTCTTCCTCATTTCAGACTGTGACTACGTGAATAATCTTCTATTTTCACAGTAAAGCTCCCATTAATTATACTGTGAAATTGCAGGCTACTTTTTCTCCAGAGATCTCAAAGTTCGTTTCTGGTATCAATACGTCAATAGCCCAATGTCTCTGATCGTACGGAGCCCAGAGGAATCTGTTCTAGCATTATTTCTGTGAAAGCCTTTTATAGGCTTTATGACAGCCAAAGTAAGTAGCATCAATAAGGACTGCAAAGTTCTTTTGCCAAGTGCTTACTTAACTCACAAAAGACATTTCCATTAAAAGAAAAAAAGTATGGCTTTGAAAAAAAAATTAAAAACTCAAGGGCGACATATTTACATCCTTCTTAAATCTACTCAAGCTTCCATTCAAAGATTCAGTTTATTCATGTTATACACTTATACAGGGTCTGGTAAAGTATACTCAATAAAATTCATTACTATTAACTTTACAAATATGTGATAATCCAATATCTATTATTTATTAGTTATTGGGACTTAAAGCAAGTCATTAACCTTTTCAGATCTCAGCTTTCTCTTTTATAAAATGAAGCTTTGCCACCTATATATTAGGATTAACATTATTCAAGATGCATGAGATCATTTTTAAGTTATTTTTAATAGAAATATGAATCTTTAGTATAATTAACCTGAGATTTGAACTTCAAACACTTTAGAAATTCAACAGAGATAATAATGAATTATATGTAATAACATATATCACTAATATTTAATAAACTGGGAAAAATGTAACACTGATGTTCTGCCATGTATGGATAGATTCCTTCAGAATGTTCTTCTCAGTGATCATGCATAAATTCATGCCACTTTAAGGATGGCTGTAGGCAAACTCATGAAGTGATGAAGATTTGTTCTGGAACATTGTGGAGCAAATTTCCAAAAGGCATTTAAGCAGTCTTATAAATGCTTGTAACTGGAAAACAATGATAAAACCTATAGTCCAGTGTGCCAGTAAAAATGTCATATAGTCTTAAATGAGTATTTTGGGGGAAGAAGGAACAGTGAGGTTTGGGCTAGGATTATGGAAGACCCTCTGAATATCAGAGCTTACAGACACAAGGCAGGTTAAGTTGCTTGTACTTGAATTCTATACTCATCACTATGATCTTTCTGACTATTCCCACATCTGAACAAAGACGCAAACCCATGATACTTAGTGACGATACCAGTGACTTTGGTATGTAATCACCTGTTGTTGTGAATTACTATATATCTTACTATATGTAAGTCTCAGCGCTCCAGCAAAGCTTTTGGTATCAAGGGCCTAAGTCAAACCAAGGGTCTGGTATGTTGAGTGGCTTTTTCTTATACAGGTTTCAAAGTTAATGATGTCAGAGAATCTTCACAAAAACCAGGCAATCGGACCTGGAGCTCTGAAAGTTTAAATAGGTAACTTGTACAAAATTACTGGTAGGCTTCAATAAATATTTATTGAGCTGAATCTCCGTATCATCTGTGAAGTACTAAGATTTGTGATCACTGAGCTTGCAAATACGTAATAAGAGTTATAGTGCCTTGCATGGCACTTTCCCCTATTTTATATAGTACTTGCATTTTATAAAGTGCCTTCACCCACATAATTGTGTTTAATGATTGATATCTTAGAGAGTGGGAGAACATGCCAAGTGTAAGAAATGATGTTTCAGTATTATGTGGTGGGAAACATAAGGACAGCTGAGCAGGATTTAGATTAATTCGGGGATGGCACATTCATAACGTTTGTTACTGTTGAGATAGATCCACAAAAGGAAATTATTCAAAAGGAAAGCTAAAGTCAAGGCTTTGCTTGTCTCCTTAAGCTGAAATGTCCTTGTCTTTCTTCCTCCATCTCAGAACAGTTTACTTTTCCTTCAAAGCTCAGCTTAAAGGCCATCTCCTCTGTGAAGCTACCACTGAGCCCTCTGAGTTTGCAATGAATCCCTTCCCTCTGGATCTTACAGCTCTTTAAATGTAGTTCTTGCATAGCATTTATTTTCTTCTTCTTTGCAAATAACTGTTTACTTTATAAAGCTTCTTGGCGGCAGAATCTCCCCATTATCTCCCATTTTGCCCACCACAGGGCTCCGGCATTACTGAATGAACTGGAGGGAACCCCTGATTTAAAATACTAAATACTCCCCCCAAATATCCCCAAGGGTCATCTCATGTCAGATTCTGCATGAGGTTACTTTGATATCATAAACAATGGCAAGGACAGTGGAAAGGAGAATTGAAGAAGCAGAAAAGACTATTGAGAGACAAGACAAAAAATTAAAAAGTAAAAGTGCACAGAGCAGAGATTTGGGAAGCAGACTGTTAGAAGAATGCTTCATTCCATGGTTATATATTAAGGGCCTGCTATACCTCTGACAGTAAACTATTTCTGGGGATAAAAAAGAGAACAAGTTTCTGTCTCTGTTCTTCAAGAAGCTTCCAATCCACTGTGAAAGGCAGTCAAGTAACCAATAATTACAAAACAAAGTGCTAAACGTATTGTTAAAGATAACTGCCTATTGTAATGTGTAAGTTGCAAGTCTTAAAAATTCTTGTTTTTAAATTGCCTTAAAAATATGAACAAATGGGCCAGCTGTGTGGCTCACTAGGTCAAGCATCTTACTTTGGCTCAGGTCACAATCTCACGGTTTTTGAGTTCAAGTCCTACATTAGGTGAGCTCAAGCCCCACTTCGGAGGAGCCCACTCTTCTCTCTCTCTTTGCCCCTTGTGAGATTCTCTCTCTCTCTCTCTCTCTCTCTCTCTCTCTCTCTCTGTTGATATATATATGTGTGTGTGTGTGTGTGTGTGTGTGTGTATACATGGAAATAAGGTTGGGGCTAGATTTCTAGTCTTGTGATGACAAAGTTATTTTACTGTAGGAGTTTCAAAAATAAAGTTGTATGCTTCCTGGCTCAAAGAATATACATGCTAAACTTATAACACCATTGAGCATATAGCACTTGACAACATCCAGACTTTCTTCAAGAAGAATCAGTTTTACTTTCCTATCACCAGCAGCATTATAAGTATATACTCTCACAGGGACTTTAATTTCTTCTTTGAGACATTCATCACAGTAGTAATTACTGGTACGCTTGTATCATGTGTTTTCTCCTTGCTTTGATCATGAGCTCCACACGGCTGGGAAATGTGTCTGTCTTGCTCATCCTTACAGCCCTAGCTCAGTTCCATGGACCTATTATGGGCTCAATAAGTATTTGCTAAATTGGTTAAATTACTAATAATTGTTACCTTTGTCATTCAATGACATAAAAATACAATTTCTCTATGGCTTGCTACAATAGCTTTTTCCCCACAGTGCGGTGCTCATTCCAAAGCGCAGTATGCATCCAGAACGAGATCAAGTTATAACTGAAATCTGCGCAGCGCACAAAACCAACAAACACAGTTGGACAGCCTGTGCCCAACACAAAGAAGCCAACCAAGTAGTAGACGAGCTGAGATCCAACCTATTTTCTCCTTTCTAAGCCATGGCGCAAGGATACATTTATTGGAAACAGAACCTCTTACTGATTCACACAGTCAGCAGCCTTGATAATACAACTCGTTGGTTGCCGTGATGGAACTCACTATCCAAATACTATATGTACTAAAATATAGTGGGATCAAGGAAGAATCATGGGTCTCGATTTCACTTAACAATGTTATTTTTAATAGAGGTATAATTGACATACAACATTATATTAATTCCAGATGTATAGTATAATGGATCAATATTTATATAATACTGCAAAAGGTTCACCATGGTAAGTCTAGTTAACGTCTGTAACCATACATAGTTACAGAGTCTTTTTTTCTTGTGGTGAGAACCTGAGAACCTTTAAGATCTACTCTCTTAGCAACTTTCATACTGCAATACAATACTATTCAAGTCACCGTTCTGTACGTTAATTACATCCTCATGACTTATTTATTTTATAACTAGAAATCTGTCTCTTTTAATCCTCTTCATTCATTTCTCTCACCCCACATTCCCAGCTGCTGATAACCACCAATATGTGCCTGTATGAGCTTGGTTTTTTCTTTTCTTTTTCTTTTTCTTTTTCTTTTTCTTTTTCTATTCCTTTCCCTTTCCCTTTTTCTTTTCATTTTAGTTTCTACATTTAAAAGAGATCATATGATATTTATCTTTTTCTGCTTACCTTATTTCATGAGTATAAGGCCCTCAAGGTCCATCCATGTTGTCAAAAATCACAAGATTTCATTTTTTATGGCTGAACAATATATGATTATACACACACACACACACACATACACACATATATATGTACATATATATATATATATAATTTTCTCTATCCAATGTTAGACATTTAGGTTGCTTTCATATCTTGGCTACCGTAAATGATGCTGCAAGGAACAATGTTTCATCTTGTTGACCAGGACTACAGTCGAGGTGGAGACCCATTGAATATTTTTGAAAAAGGGGATACTGTGGATAATATGGTAGCTGAGAAAATTTATTTGGGATCCGGCATTTCCATTTCTCATACTGAATATCTCTCTTCTACTTCAAAGCATCTGTGAAAGCCAACATATTGTGCCCATTCCAACATCTGATTAATAAAATAGCTTTTATTTAATTTATCTTCACGTAGGTATTTATTTGTTAACGTTTTCTTTGTGTTTGTAGACAGTCTTTATGTTGTCATCAGACATGTCTAGTGCATTTGTTAATACACTATCCATTATAATCTCAGTGCAAATGCCGTGGCATCCATGAATGATGATTTTAATACTGCGGTATTTACAACACCTTTCATTTATTTCAAAACCACAGTTGTGAAATTGTTATTTTAAATACCTGGTTTGGAGCCAGCCCCTCACAAGCAGTTAGTTAATAGATGCCATTAGTAACGTCAGGAAAGGCCAGACAGCTCCCAGAAAGGGGAACTAAAGAGAGAGCATTCAGGAGATCCCTTCAAAGCAGAAAATGAGAATCAGAATGGCTTTACCCTTTTATCAACAGAAATGATAATCACAATGATAAGAATAATATTTATCGGGCATCTCCTACGTGCCAGGCACTGTGCTAAGCACATCATTATCTTACTGTCCCTCAGAAAAAAAACAGTGAAATAACTTAAGTTGGAACTTGAACCTGGAGACTGTTTGAATTCAGTAAAATATCTTTAAAGGCATGCACTTTCCCAAGTTAGACAACTCCACTTCTGAATGCCGGATTCTAAATGCCCAAGACCCAGGGATCTCAGAAAGTTCCTGTCTAGAAGGAGCAACTGATCCTTTCTTAGGAGGGCATAAAGAAGTATAACGCTATTCCTTTACTGTTACTACTCCTAAAACAATCCCAATTTGCCCCAAACAAACAAGCAAATGTATAAAATATGTACCGACAGTGCACCTGTACTGTCAGTCTAAATGGAAACTTCCTGGCTGTGGTTTTAATTGGAAATGGAACCCTTCTCTTGCTGCCCAAATTTATTACAGTTACACATCCCCTTCAGGTTTTCATCTAGGAGACAAGTCATTCTGGTGATGGATGAGGCAATATTTATATATCATCTTGCAAAGTAAGCAAGGAGACTTCCAGTTTAAAAGCACTACTGGCTATTGTTACACTCTAATAATGAAAACAATGATTTTGGGAAAAAGAGTAATTTTTTAAGCTTTGAATTTTGTATTAGCCGTACAGATCAGGGTATACCTTTCAATTCAGGTGGCCAAATGTAAGATGTTACTCTTAAAATTCATTGCCCTCTGTAAAAAGATCTAGTCAAAGAAGGTTCTCTATAGTTTAGCTCAATATTTATTCCTCCAAATTTCATTCTTCCTCTTGTGGATTCACCATTATGAATATTCATTAGCAATGTTCATACAACTTCCAAGTGATTTACTATTAAATAAATAAAACAAAGATGAAAGAATAAAAGCCATGGTACATATAGTTTTATCAAAAATCCTGTTAATTATGGTTGCTGTGATACATTATAAAGTCCAACAATGAGTACCCTGATAACTAAAGCAATAGAAGAAACAAGATTTCTTAAATATCTTTCATAACATAACAAGAAACATATTAGTAATCAACATAAAGCAAGGTGTAGAAGAACCCTTATAATCTGTTGGTAGGAATGCAAAGTGGTGCAACTACATTTGATAAAAATGCCAAGACTTTACATACCTCAGATTAATTTCTGGGTGCACACCTTGAGATAAAAAAACAAAACAAAATAACTCTTGCTCATGTGCACCAAGATCTAGGTACAAAGGTGGTTTTTGTAGAGTGGCTTGTAATTGCAAAAAACTAAAACTAAACAAACAACACACACACACACACACACACACACACGCTAAATTCCTACAACTGAAGAATATATTTATCTAATGGAATAGATAGAGATTATTTTAATATGAAGGAACTAAATCGTATAGAACAAACAGGTAATTTACAAAAATAACGTTGAATGAAAAAGTAATTATAAATAGCTTTTTCATGATGGTAACATAAAAAACCCAAAGTCAAAACTATAAGCTGTTTTTGAGCATATAAGCTTCACATAAAAAATATATATAAACATGAACTGGAAGGAAATACACCAAATTTATGATCCTAGTTTCCTCTGGAAAAGGAAGGCAAGGAAGGGATCAGAGGATGGAGACAAGATGGTTTCAACTTAGTCAGTAATGTAATATTTATTTTTTAAAATCTTAACAGAAACAATGTAATGTCATCATTGTTCATTTTAAGCGGTGCTTGTACATATATTTGCTATATTGTTTATGTACTTCTAACTTTAAAAAACTAAAAAAAGAAAATGTTTATGATACCTTCAAGAGTAAGGACCTCCAACAGCCTAAGTACTTCTAAAGACCATGTATATATTAGAGCAATAGTCCTTAATACGAATGCTATCATCACATTAACATATCTCTGTTTTGGCAGCTCATATATTCCTTCAACAAATATTTATTGAGCCTTACTATGGACATAAGACAAAGTTCCTGCCCCTTGGAGTTTATACTGTGGAGGAGAAAAGAGACAGAAATAAATGAGCAGTATGTGACACAATAAATGTCCAGTCGTTAGAATTACTGTTCAGTCAGATGGTACCCAGTAAGGTACAGTCCCTGATGTCTTTTCTGATTGGTTTGTGTTGATGCTGTCCCAGTTGTTAAATAGTTTGAATATCTTCCCTATAATAAATTCAGTGAAGAAAAAGTTAGCAGGCTCAAGGAATGGATAAAGGGTGTGAAAGAAATGCTATTTATTTTTTTTTTTAATTTTATTTATTTTTGAGAGAGACAGCACAAGCAGGGGAGGTACAGAGAATCCAAGCAGGCTCTGCACTATCAGCACCGACACTGATGGGAAGGCTCAAAACTCATCAAACATGAGGTCATTACCTGAGCTGAAGTCAAGAGTCTGACACTTAACCAATCGAGTCACCCAGGAGCCCCAAGAGATGCTATTTAAATAAGGTGGTCATATAAGTTTCTTTGAGAAGGTATTCACAAAGCAGAGTCTTGAATAAGAGGTGGGAGGGAGCTATGGGAAGATTTTGAGGCAAAAATAAACTTAGTTTTATGCAGAACACCAAGAAGTTGCAGGCAGAATGGTGTGAGTAAGGTGGGAGTGATCAGAATGGACTTTAGAGAGGTATTCAAAGACCAGATTATATAGTGCCTTTTGGGCAGCAGTAAAACTCTAGATATAGGGGTGCCTGGGTGACTCAGTCAGTTAAATGTCCGACTTTGGCTCAGGTCATGATCTCATGGTTCATGGGTTCGACTCCCACATTGGGCTCTGTGCTGACAGCTCGGAGCCTGGAGCCTGCTTTGGATTCTGTGTCTCCCTCTGTCTCTCTGCCCCTCCCCCACTTGCGTGCGTGCACGTTCTCTCTCTCTCCTCCTCCCTCTCTCTCTCAAAAATAAGTAAACATTAAAAAATGTATTAAAAACAAAAGAGTGTAGATGTAATTCTCAGTGGGACATAACAATTGAGGAGCAACTTGAACAGGGAAAGGACTGACTGATCCTGATTCTTAAAACTTGATCTCTAGTTATATTATATAATTACATTATCTAACTATATAGTATTTATGCTATATATTTTATAATTGTATTTTATATTTATATCCTATATGTATAACCTTTCTATATTACAATACTTACATTATGTGCTATATTATAATATTATAACACCTATGTGAATTTGGTAACAGGGAGAGAGTGGGAAGCCGGGAGAACAGTTAGGGAATACTGCAGAAGTCTCGATATAAAGCTCGTTGGGACTCGGTTGTTAGCAGTGGAGAGGGACAAATGCAATCTGATTTGGGATACATTTTGAAGTTTAGCTAACAGGACTTGTTGATGTGTGTTGTGAGGGACATAGGAGTTAAGGAGGATTCCTAGATTTTTCATCTTGAGCAACTAGATAAATATAAGCTGCTGTTTATAGATATGGGAAAGACTACAGGCAAGATCCATTTGGGGAGGAGAAATCAAGAGTTCTATAATAAATGTGTTAAGTTTAAAATGTCTACTAGACATCCGAGTGGAGACAGCATGGAGGCAGTTGGCTATATAACAGTTGTTATTGATACTGTTAAAAAAAAAATCAAAAGCAGCACGCTAACTACTTTTCTCAACACCTCCCCCACAAGAATATGATTTTGTTAACTAGCCAACAGCTGCTGACTTATTATTCTGGTTTTAGATGGTGAACACAATATGTACTCCGCTCTGTATGATTTCTAACAGCTTATTTCCATTTATATGAACATGTTAATGGAAAAGAAAGCAGGAATGGAAACAAACACTGTTGATTGGTTCTCTTATCCCTGAATGAAGACACTCATCACATAATGTGTATTTCCAACATTCCACAAACTCTGTTTACAGAATCCAATTTTCTGAGGTTATTTCAGATAAAAGGCATTTTAAATAACAAAACCATAGTATTGTGCTCATAGTCCAAATCATAAATATGATTTTTAAAAAGGTTTTTGTGATGGTTTTATTCCACATACTACAAATAAAATTAGGGAAGAATTTATAGTATGGCTTATGAGTAGGACATGCATGTCATACTGTCTGGGTTTATATCCTGTTCCCACTACTTAGTTGGAAAAGTTATTTAACCTCATCTCTCAATCACTCCACCTATTAAATACGGATAATGATGGGATTGAAGATTCCATGAACCAACAAAGGCAAATGTTTAGTTAGTACAGTGCATAGCACAATGGAAGCTCTTGATAAGTATCAACTACAAATATTATTTTTAATAGCACAAGGTTAGTTCGACAAACATGCATTAAGTACTATTACATACTTCGCACTGTGCTAGGCACTATTAAAGCACTGTCTCCAATGATGGCTAAATAGAACACTATTCTGAGTCAGACAGTAGACACACTGATGAGAACACACCCTAACACCACGTATATGATTATTCTACTAGTCTTTGAAATCAAAATCATTATGGAGTGGTCCAGGCATCACAGCCAACCTCATATTGCCTACCGGCTCACTTTCTTTATCATGCACACAGCCTCTTGTTCCAACCTGCGTTCACCATTTGTGTTGAATTGTCCTCTCCCTTGGGAGAGAGTTGCTGGGAAGTGTATTTGATTTCTTCGTTTTATCATTTCCAAGAAAGAAAGAGAGCAACAGGAAAGAAACAAAAAGTATACATGGAATGGTGAAAAGTCATTGTTCAGACAAGACCTGATTATAATGTAAGCTGCTAGACCTCTCAATGGACATCAACCCTCTGGAACAAAAAGAGCTATTTCTTTGTACCACAGCAATAGCCAGCCCAATTCTTCATTTAATGTTTTCGAAATCAGTTTCAAAGTAGGTCAAAGAATGAAAACCAATTCTGGCTCTTCCTTAGCTCGCATCTTTAATTTTCATGGAACTGATACTATGTGTATCTATCTATTCCCAGAAAGATGAGAAGAAACTTACAACCTGCCAATCTCAGTAAGTTCTTTTCCAATATTATGCGTGTGAAACAACTTTCAACACTTTCCCCTTTTGGTAAGAAAAGAAATTCTGAAATCTAAAAACGGCACATGAAAAACTAGTCTGCCCACTGGTCTGGTGAAATAAAACTACAGCAGATTTTCACACTAGCCCCTTTATACAACTAATATGTTTTAGTATGCAACTGTTTCCAAAGGACTGATGAAAAATGCAAAGGGGTGCTTTGCTTAGGGTAAATGACAACTTCTCCAAGTTCTTACAGTAGGAACAAAAGATATGAGGAGGCATACAAATGAATTTTTTTCAGCTTTGAGATGGTGGTTCCCTGCCACCAAAATCTCCTGCAAGAATACATAAAATTTGCACAAAATGAAGGGTATGCAGAAATCCCTGAAACAAGACCTGTTCTTCTGGAAGAAAGGTTACTTGCAATTTTAACACAATCAACTGACAAAAAAATGGTGTCTGTTTAAAAGGCCCAAATATACATATTTTTAGTTGCTGGCTTCAACAGAAAAGTTAAGGGGGAAAAGGCAGTAAGTGCAAAAATGACTACAATTAGGAATAAGAAAATGTAAATGGCCAAGACACATTAAAAATTTTTTTTGATGTTTATTTATCTTTGAGAGAGGGAGAGAGACAGAGCATGAGCAGGGGAGGGCCATAGAGAGAGGGGGACACAGAATCCAAAGCAGGCTCCAGGCTCTGAGCTGTTAGCACAGAGTCCGACATGGGACTCAAACTCACGAACTTCAAGATCATGCATGACCTGAGCTGAAGTCAAACGCCCCCACTGACTGAGCTACTCAGGTGCCTCTGGCCATGAAACATTAAAACACCAATCTAATCAACAAGCAAAAAATACATCTTTACAAAATTAAATGTTATTTCACCTTCCAATATCTCCATTTATCAATGCAAAATCATAGAAGTTATCTCAGCAGAAAAGATGGTGGCAATAAGGATAATTTTATCATTATTCTTTTGGTAAAGTACATTATTATCACTTATCTGGTAAGGCCCCATGTTAGAAGAATATTTAAGAATTTCCAGTATTGAGAATCTCATGCATAGCACGTTTTTGTAAAATGCTTAAAAACGGACTGTAAAGTAATCATCTTTCTGGAGGACAATTTGACTCCAGTCAAGAGCCTTAAAGTGTAAAAACCAAACAAAGCAAATGTCTAGAAATAGAAAATTGATTAAAGAAATATCCATGTGGTAGAATACTACATAGCAGTAAATCACAAACACATAATGTTGGATTTTTAAAAAAATGTTGTACAATGATGTGCACAGAATTTTCCCACCTACTCAAAGTTTTAAGAACAATCTTACCTATAATCTGTGGATCACAATCAAAATATAATTTCCAGTTATTTGTTAAAGATGAAAAAGAACTATGAGGGAAAAAAAAAATATCAGAGGGCATAGCACCTAGGAAGGGTAAGCATTCTTTTTGTGAAGCTTTGTTTTGGTGGTGTATGTGGGAGAGCGTATGTTTAATGAGTTGTAATATACAATGTATTTCTCACTGTGGATCAATTTAAAGCAAGTTTTAAAGCCAGAAGTACTGTTTATAAGGTGCAATTTGTTCATCTTTCACTTGTTGCTCCCAAAGAGATCCCTTGACTTTGCTCTCCACTGTGTGGTAGAAGCTGTCTTCCTCCCGTCCCTAGAAGCTCCTTCAAGTCCACACAAAGGAGAGTAAGGACCAGAGAGGGGCTTGCCTAAGTCCCACATGCCAACTTCAGTCCCCCTGACTGACAAACAGAATGTCTATTGCATTCAGTGCTCTCTCCACTCTTGAGAACTCAAGAACATAGTCCCACTCTTTAGCCTCAGCCAAATACAATATAATGAGCTCAACAATCTAAAAACTTGTGGGGGCACCTGGGTGGCTCAGTCAGTTAAACATCCAACTTCTGCTCAAGGCATGATTTCATAGCTCATGCCACATCGGGCTCTGTGCTGACAGCTCAGAGCCTGGAGCCTGCTTCAGATCCCATGTCTCCCTCTCTCTCTGCTCCTCCCCCACTGCTCCTCTGTCTATCTCTGTCTCAAAAATAAATAAACATTAAAAATTTTTAAAAACATGTGCATTTAAATACGGGAGATTTTGAATGTGGGAGAAGGATATGCTCAATGAAGAAGACTACACTGAAAAATGTTCATCACCTCATATAACCAATGGGAAAAGAAAAAGAAAAGAACATCAGGCTCTCAAGGTGAGAGGGTAATTAAATAAAACATTGTATATCCACATAATCAGATATTCATAGCTATCAAAATCATATTTCCTAAGAATATATAATGATACAAGTAAATGCTGTAAGTGTAGCAGTAAGTGAAAAAAAAGAGGAAAAAATGTGTGTGATATGATTCCAATTTTGTAAAACAAAATATACATTAAATTGAGAGAGAGAGAGACTTGGAAGAAATATGACAAAATGACTGCAATGTTGCATGTGAAGCTCTTCTATTTTTTTTTCAAATTTTCTATTTGGAAAAATACATTTCAAAGATTCTCAAATGAGAAATGGAATTTTAAAATCCCTCATATATACACTTTCAATGTTGGAACTCTGAGTAGATTCTGCCCCTCCCATCTCTCGTGAGAACATCATCATAAGCTGCCCAAGTGCAGTAGCCAAATTTTTCCCGTTGTTTCTTAATTTACAGAGAAAAGAAAACATTCATGATAAAAGTTCCCAAGAAATAGAAAACATTCTGGAAAATCAAATACTACATTCAATCAACTGATCAATTAATCAATTAAAAACATGTTATTATTTATTTGCTCTCTAGGAACATTGTAAATGCTACGAAGTAGAAAAGCAATAAAATGTACAGTCTCTGTTGAGTCCCTCTGGGGCACTGGAAAATGTGGTAGGCTTTCTTACATATCACCTCATTTAAAGAGAGGTGGTCCAGATAAAGAGTCAGGATGCAATAAACACGCAAAACAAATGTGCATGGGGGTGTATTAATCAGTAAGATGTAGTAAGTGCTAAACGGTGCCATACAGTGTGGTATATAGGCGGGACTAACATATACACACCGACAAGAAAATGATATGCGCTGAAAGTGGCAGGAAGTACACATATAGAAACTTCACACTGACCTCGAAGGATGGCTGGAACCAAGAGACGTGCAGAGGAGCACAGACCATTCCAAGCAAGAGGAATGCCCTCTGCGTGTTCTCGCAGAGAAAACACATGAGATGAGGCACTTCCTGTGTGATGACGATAGTCTTCAACGTCAGAGGATCAAGGTGCCAGCCTCGGACCCATGTCCAGTCCCAGAGCTAGGAGAGCAAGCCCACCTCCCCAAAGTCTGGAGAATATGGTGAGACACCCTAAAACAACCTGGAAGGGCTATGGTATTTTTAGGAGATCGCGTCTCACACTTTTCAAGTGATATCCCCTCCCGAGCCGCAGGTAAGATTACCCCTTGGGGGACTGAGGAGGAACTTCAGAGTGATCCACTACAAGGTACTTATAACCTTCCCATGTTTCACCTTTAAAAATGTTTCATTTGCGCATTCAGTTAAATGCTTCTCCTCATCTTTGTGTAAAATTGGAGCTCCAGGTATATGAGGCAGGCTTATCTTAGCACACTCCAGCATCAACTAAGTCAAGAAAAATACATATGTACATATATACGATATATGCATATTATATATATACACATATATGTGACATATGTAGGTCTAACTCATCAAGTTTTGTGATTTTTTTTTGCTCCTCTTCCATCCTACCAGATATAAGGAGCCCATGTACCATCATTCAGGCCACTAGGCTGTCGTTTAAACACTGTGCTTGCATCTGCCCCACCCCGCCTTTTTCTTTCTTTTTCAGACACTGTTTAGCATCAGGCACTTGGCTACCAGATGGTATTCTCCATGTGGCCCTTTGATATGCAGCAAAATAACGTTTCACCTTTAAATTCTGAATGCTGGCTTTGCTTCTAGGCTTCCCTAGCCTGTGAGAACACACTACTTTTTTATTCAGATTTCCTTTGGAGGCAGGGAACACATGTTATTTGACTTTGATTCTCACCACCACCTCTCAGCTTTGCACGTGCTGTAGGACTCTGCTCACTTCACTCTGCATTCAGTAGTCTGGAATACTACTTGGGAAGCACCAGCCCAACAGAGACAGAGGCGCTTGCGCACATAGAGAACAGTATCTGAGAACATTTAGCGACATGGCATGGTTTTAAGTTTTGTTAGCCCACCACAATCCTTACCAGCTCTCTCCCAAGCCCCTCCCCATAATATTCTGCTCATACCACGCCACTGAGCTTCAGTCCAAATGCAGTAGCCCCCCGTCAATCAGATCACCAGCCGTAAGTCCCCTGAAGGCGCCATACGCAAGGTCCTAGTATTAATGGAAATAAGGTTGAACATGACCAGATTTAAAAACCAGCTTCAGTACTTTAGATTTGATGCAACAGATAATAAGGAGCTATTGCAGGCTCCTCAACAAGGAAATACTTGATACAGTGATAGATCAAAAAGACTGATCTCCATGAAACTGAATTCATTGCAAACGTGAACTAAACTTTTCTAAGATATGAGTCTAAATAATGAACTAAATAACAATGAAGTGTTAATAATGAAGGAGCTGTTTTTTTTTTTAATTCCATTCTGGGATAATTAAGGGATAAATCAGTTCAAATGAAAGATGTCACTGTTATTAAAGCTTCATTCATTTATTGAATTATGTTTCATGTGAGCAGAGTTATTTTAAGATGATTTGATTATTATATAAGTCAATGTCATTTCCAGTTTTTGGAAAATTGATATTAATGCCTTGTCGCTGAAAATGTAACTTGGTTTATCAAATTAATTTCTCAGAGGCCACCTGATAGCCACCAGATGGCAACCTGTGCTGATGTCAAATTGAAATTTAAGTTATGAATCGCCCAGCAACTATGCATTACCCCTCACTCACCTGCTGGGTTCTTTCAAAATCAGAAAACCCAAAGGCTTTCCACTACTTTCCTAAATTCCATTTGAACAAAATGAAGTATGTTCTATCCACAATGCTTACGATAATTAAAGTTGGGGTTTTTTTCCTTAATAGGAGTCTTTCTAGAAATAGCACAATATGGAATGATCCTTAATAGGCCTGTTGTGGTACTTGAATAAACGCCTGTCAAGGGTACGGGCGCACATTAGTAAGTTTCCTAAAGGAATTCCATTTTCACTTCAAATTCTGACATTTTATTTAGAAAAATTATACCCTTTCTTTTAATTATTTCAGTAAACATAATGAGGGTATTGCTAACTACACCTCAGAGTACTTTATTTTCTCCATTTTTTTAGGAATATGAGTCTACTTGTAATTAAAGGCACTCTGCACTCATGATGCCGAGGGTCTCCAAGGGAAACACTTAATGTCCACCTCATAATATTATGCCACAATTACATGCACAGAAGACTTTTTAATAATCTTTGTTTCCTAATTTAGTTTTGATTGGCTCTGAAATCCATAGCAGCTCTCGAGGGCCCCCATTTCCACAGCCATCAGCACTGCTGGGCCGTCAATTGTACAAACGCACATGGCTTCCTCCGTCTGTAGGCTTCCTTTCAAAGCTTCTGTTTAACTTATCCAGAAAATTAGCTGCAGGCTGGAGATAATTGCAGATAATTTTGCCATTTTTAAGCCACTGGGGTGTTGCGTGCAGATATGACAGCTAAGTTTGTCTAAACACAAAGAACAAGTCATAGCTTTGTGTTGTCACTTCAGCTTTACACACGGGTTCAGATCATCCTATTTGCTCTTTATGCAAATTGAAACAAATTGTCGTCACTGGATGATCTGTGTTTTCTGACAAAGCTGTGCTACCTGTGGCTTTTATGTGGCTGGAAGAAGGACACGATCTATGCTATGTATTATCCCGGCCGAAAAAACAAAAAGACTAATCCTCCTAATCAGATTCTTCCTCCTTAGCAGAGATGTTTCTTGGGCTACCAACAACTTAAAAAGAATACATTAAATTAAAAAGAAGATGTATGATCTCAATATACACAACTCACATCGATGTGTGTATGGGTGTAGGTTTCCCCTATTTTACTCTCATAAATAGAAATGGCAGAGTTCTCCCATAAAATTAATGTTCACAAATGCGGGTCATACTCATATACAACAATTTAAAACCACTATATATTAAAGAGTTATTAAGTAGGTCATCCAGGTTGGTAAGCCAAGATCTATCATCAATTGGAATTATGTGGCCCTTTTTCCCTAAAATGTCACCATAAAGTGTATGCTGCATTCCTGGATAGTCACTGCCACAGAACGAAGGAGCACAAATGTGAAAAACAGCAACAGTGACTCTTAATGCATTGCCAATGAACTTCAACTTCATACAAATCAGCTATGGGAATTTCAGGGTATTTCTCTCACCGAATGTGCCCTTAGTGCTCAGAATTGTTATACTCACAGCTAATAAGGGTGTCACTAACTGGACAGGTGATTTCTGAAACCATTTTGCAGCAAACATCTACATACAAGGGCTAAGTAGTGATCGAGCGTTGTGTGGCAGCCACCTTGATGTAATGGGCCATAACGACTCTGATGAGCAGGAAAGGATGTGTGTCAAGGAGGAAAGAATGTGAAAGCTGTAACACAAATGACTCCATGGATTCCCATTAGACCTTGGGCTAGGGAGCCCTAAACAGGTCTGATATGACAGCAAACTGAGACAGCTTTACAGCCTGGTGTCAGGAACCCTTACACTAAAGAGTTTTATGGAAAATCCAAAACCTCAGAGAGGAAGTGTTGCTGTATTAGGCCATTATCATTGACTTGGCATATAATATGCATACAAATAGTCTCAAAGTATGTGCTTAAAGGATAGGTTATTAAATGTTATGCCAATCATACGCATATTAAGGAGTCCAAATTAGGCACTGAAAGCTAACATCGCACAAATCTTACACTCTCCCCTGGAAAACAGTTCTGCCCCATGACAAGCTTAAATACACCAAGGTTCCAAATATCTGCATCATACTCAGATGTAGGCTTTGAAAAGACGGTCTCGTGGATTTGGGGATAAACATACAAAGTATACTTATTACTGCACTTGAGAAAGGTGAGGGCTATCACTTGGATTCTCTTTTCTCTTTTGGTCTCTAACATCACACAGCTAGGAACTGGTAGGCAATTGACTTGTTTAAAGACCTTACACTGCGTCCCCATGAAAGGCAAGCATGCGAAGTTCTGTAATGTGCCCTTTCCCACTCATGATTGGAAAGAGAGGCACACTGAGGACACCGAGTAAATAAACCCTTCCCCACAAGGACAGAAACAGTGCTGAACTAGCCTTCTCTCGCCGGGGGCTGAGATCAGGAAAGCTGCACATTGAAATTACAGGTTGAACACACTCTACAGGACCTATGCAGGTGGAAACAGCACTCTGCAGAAGGATGTCTGCCCTTTTACTTCCATCTGTAAATTATTAAACAATTCCAGAAGAGGCACATTGCTACAAGTGTCATGCAAACCAATATACAGAGCTGGAGGGCTCTTCATAATATGAAGAGTTGGCCCGGAACTCATTCTCTGCTGGGAGGAGTGCACAGCCTATCACCTGCATACCAATTTCACTCCCAATTTGCAATGAGATCTTAAATTTGACCTTTCATGAGAAATTATCAAAGACCTTACATAAGTAAGCCAACAAATGTCCCCGCTCTTCTACAGATTTATTATAGTTTTGCTAATGTGTTTGAATGAACTACTCTTCTGGAAGTCTCTGATTTCTAAAATGTAGCCTTTTCTTTCTTTTTTTTCCCCCTGCAAAGCACATACCTGTTTCCCAGAGAGATGGGTCCTTTCTTTGAAATATTTAGTCTTTCAGGGCACTTTAGTCATAGTGACACCTAATAGCCAAGCTCTTTTTCTCACTCTCCACAAAATCAGGTTTAGACTATAATTCAAGCCAGTCCCCAAAGGCACTTCTGAAAAATGGCAAGCCGTTAGCTTTTAGGTAAAAACACTCTTTATTGCTCAAAATTGTTTCCTCTTACAAAACCTTTTCCACCGTGCTAGGTCTAAGATGATCTTATGCTAATTTAACTCACTGGGGACTGTGAACAGATGCTACTTTGATTAATAGTTTCACTATCCTGAAAATGCCAGGCCAAGTTCAAGATAATAAAGTCAGATAAGAATACCATTAAAATCTGCCATATGATTATATCTGTTATGTGGGGAGAAAAATGGATCCCGATTCCTGTACCAAATAAAGATTGCCCATAATTTAAAAAAAAAAATGACCTAAACCAAAGGAACACACCGTCTGGACTCCTTAGCACCTTGATTTACATCATGTTAATCACCAAACTCTTTAATACCTTAAGGCAAACATTCAACCATGTCCTAAGCGAAAATCCAATGTGTCCCTCCAAAGTTATCCCTTCACATAGCATTTAACTTTTCACCCTGGAAAAGACTTATGTACACCACAAAAACAATAAATCCTTTAACTTTGCTTCTCAAAAGGATAGTGTCTGAATTTGTATGTCAAGGTCATTACTTTTAAACAAATGTGTTTTCAACATTCCAAGATTCATATTTAAAATACACCTAGAAAACCATGACCCTTGAAAATTAGGGCCAGCGTGAGTTGACAAACAAGACTTTTGTGGAGGCATTAGCTCCTCTCTCCTTTGCTTCTCTTCTCAGTGATCTCCTAACCAAGGACTTCCGCATCACATCAGTTTCCTGATGAAGAAAACCATGAACTCTAATCTAGCCTTGAACAATGAACCTCAGGGGTGGCCCTATACAGGCATGTGAAGAGACCTTTGTGTTTCTAAAGTGGGTTTACCAAGGGATTTTATCCTTTCCTATAAAACACATGGCCTGATCATATTCCCAGACTCCAATCTGAAATTTAAGCCTCAGCTGAACTCTTTCTTTTATCGTTTATATACACATGCCTGTCTCAGTGGAAGCTTCGGTTTGCGGGAAGGCAGAAGGCACGTTCCAGTGCCTGAATCACCCTGTGAATTGTAATTCCCGGTCCTGCACGCCTCCACCGAGAAGGAAGCTAGCCTGTTAGCACCAATCTGCCCTCCCCAGATTCAGCTCATTGCATGGGTTGAGTCTTCACACTCACCACATTTGTACACATATATGACATGCCTCCACTTAATATGAAACCCTCTGTTCAAAAGGGCTGCCTCACCATTGCACAGAATGTCTCAGGAGGGTCTCCACAGGTAATGTCCGGAGGATCCAGTTTTACTTTCAGATATTTGGTCATGTCCGTGGATTCCGGCTGACAGGCCATGTAATCCCAAACTTTCCCTTCTTCTGTGTAGATCTGAGTCTTACACACATCATAATGTCCCCATACCAAAGGGTAGGGCTGCATCACTGAGGACACGGTAACCCAAAGGGCATGAATTGACAGGAATCTTGACAAATACATCTCTAAATTCTTGGCAATCTTTGTGGTAATAAAGCAGGGTTTCCTTATCTGTGATCTATGTCCCTTTTACATACACATATACATGTATATGTAGGGAAGTCTGTATAACACAAAATATAGATTCCAAATCTGAAAGAGAAGGGTTGACACTGTGCACGTTCAGGTATATCGAGGACTTGGGTGGCAGCCTACCATACTTGTGCGTTAGGCGTCGCCAACAACCTGCAGCTTTTTCGTTGCCCTAGAACATATCTATTAGACTTGGGTCTAGTTTGGTTTTTGTAAAATATGTCCAGGAGCGGAGGATGACTTAGCGATGTGATGGCTCTCCTGTTGTACATCCGATAACCCTGGGGGATCCTCAGCGCTCACGGCTCACAAAGGACGCTCAGGTGCACTGATATCAGTATCTGAAGCAAAAGGATGAATGTCTACAGCCCGGTGTCTGCTTCTCATCAATCATTCTTTCCTTCTGGCACCAACACCCTTTAAGAAACAATAAGAGTAAAAGTTATTGCCCCAGAATCGATGCATTACAAAATGTTTGATATGTTGACATTTGGGAGGGTTGATGCAATATAAAGCAAATTGGTGTAATATGGATAACCTTTCCTCCACTGCTTTGCTAGACTGAGCAAACCACAGAAATCCTTCACATTGGGGAGAATTTTGATAGGAAGGATTTAACTCTTCCATAACAAAGACAGATGTGCATCTCCCAGGTGAGCTACATGTGGTCGCTTCAAAAATTATATTCCCATCTTCACAAAACTGAGTGCAAGCACCTAGATTTAAACATTTCCCATGGATTGCAGTGCTAGAAAAGCTTCTAGGAGAACTATGGGGGAAAATGAATGCTTTTATAACAAAGACAAAGAAGTGACAACTACTTGTATGCCTTTTGTCTATTGGCAAAGAGACCCTAAAAATCTCTAAATTCCTTGAACATTTCTTAGCTTTTGTTAGCTCGAGTGAAAACCCGTATTGTTGGCACAAGGCTGTCCCTTTGGATTTGCTCATTGTATGGAAGAATTTAGCCTCTTTTGTTTAGTTGCATTTAGTGATAAAGACAACTTGGCTGTCTGGAAAAAAAATCCTCAAAAATAGAACCAAAGGAGCAAATTTTCCTTTCATAAGAATTTTCTATTTTCTTACATCTTTTTATAGTCATTACATATGCATTTCCACTTACTTTCTGTAACAGACGAGAATTTGTCCCAAAGGCGATTATTATACACTGCTTTAAAACTAAAAGCTCGGTACTAAAACGCACAATTTAAAACGCACATATAAAAATAGCTGAGGGTGAGTTAACAGGCCATGAAGCAGAATAATATGGCACTGATTCTAAGAGAAAATAAAAATTACTGTTTAAGAGTACTTTTGGTTAACTGATAATGTAGCGTACACAACTATGAGTACTTGTCGCTGGTGACTTTAAGTGGCAACATTTCTCTTTAGAGATCACTGTCCAAATCTAAACAAACAATAACATTGGGAATCCAGGTGTATAAAAAGAGGTATTTGCGTAATTGGTTGGTTCATCTTGTCATAGTCCCAATAATTAACTGTCTTTTAAACAACTAAAAAAGGACAAAAAAGCCCACAGTTTAGAAAATACCATTATAGACCCTTTAATCCACATTAAGCGGTTTAAATGGGGAAGTTCACTATCTTCAAACAATCTTATAAAAGGAATTCGATATATTTAAATAATGCACCATCTTAAAATGAACTAAGCCACAGAGACTATGAAATGCCAACGGATGGTTGAATAGTGTTTCCATAGCAAAGTAATTTATAATAATTGCTTTATGGGTGCAAGTGCAATTTTCATTATATTCAATTCATAAAATGTTATCATCCAGCTGCAATTTGTGATATTTTCCATTAGGAAAAGTGTTGAATATTTGGGTTCCTATGAAGCAATAATTAGCAGTCTGTCTAAACATGTATAAACTGCTGATTTGAATCTGCTTCTTCCTTTTAACATAAAGACTACACTATACCACGTTGGGCACATTTTGATATCTCAAGCTAAAAAGAATATCACAGAGAAGCATGTGTTGTGGCTAGTACAGCCTTCTGCTTTTTCAGATTCAGTGGTAATTTTAAGTTGATGTTTTCAGAAACATCCAACAATTAATCATCTGAAAAGGTGTTAAAATAAATACACACACATGTTTTCTAGATGCATTTTCAACTGTGTGTACTACTTTGTTATCACAAGAACACTTTCACGGGGCACAGGGGACCTGGGCATTACAACAGCAGAAGTGTAAAATCTTCTAGACTAGAACTGATTAACTTCCATTCTTAGTTTCAAATACAGAGCAACTTATTTATCAAGAACAATATAATCTGGAAGACCGGAAATGGACTGCTCTGAGTTTGAACCGAGTGAAAATTATGAGTTAGTTTTTAAGACTGGTTTTTAAAAAATGACTTAAGTATATATTTGAATCCTCTCAGAGCTTAATCTTCACTTTTTTGTTAAACTGGAAATGTTATCCCCTAATCATTTTATGTCTTGTGACTCTTTATCCGCATTTTGCCTACGGCCACCACAAAATAAAGGATGGCCAGGTGGATGTATGGGATAAATTTGGACACTAAGGAAACGTATGTGAGCCTGTGACTGTTTCTTGACACAACAGCAATCCCAATAGAACGAATTCTCATTAAAGTATAGTAGAATTATAATGATGGTCATTACACAGAATTATGGGCTACACCATTGATCGAATTTTGAGAACTGACAGGGAAAAACGCAGAGGAGTGCAAGATATTTGAATATTAGGCAGTTGCAGGACTGTGCGACAGACATTCTTGACAAGAAGCAGCCAATTATAGCTTAAATTTCTGGCACATAACCAGTTGTGATTAATAGTTTTCCATTACATTACAGACATATTATTAATGTATTAAAAATGTCAAGCTTTGGCAAGCACTAATACGGCATGGCTCAGTTAGTCTGCAGAATTTACATTTAATGAGCTCCCATTGACACAGAAAAAGATACTGACCACGGCATGTTACAGATCAGGAGCAGAGGGTCACTGAGCTGTTCTTTAACATAATTGCTTAATTTCATTCTAATTTTTGTATCTGTAGCATGTACTCTAGTGTGTATTCTTCACATCAGGTCTCCTTACTTTTTTCGGTGCCACATACACTTCAAAGAAAATCCTCTTAATTTAAAATTAATAAGAAATTAAATTTGTGAATCGCCATACCGGAAAAGAAGCCTCTGTCGAAATGGAGAAGTTGCCATTAAAGTATAAGTACGGAGTTTTCAAAGAAAACAAGATGATATGACAATAGAATATTATTTACCCCCTAACCTCTATTGCCTAATGGCATTGGTTTCCACCTGGCTATGCTTAGAACCAGGTTAAGATCATCAATCACTTTTTTTTTTAATTTTTAAAAAATGTTTTATTTATTTTTGAGCAAGCAAGCGAGAGAGGGAGAGAGAGAGTATGTGAGGAGGGGAGGGTCAGAGAGAGAAGGAGACACAGAATCTGAAGCAGGCTCCAGGCTCTGAGCTAGCTGTCAGCACAGAGCCTGATGCGGGGCTCGAACTCGAACCAATGAACTGCGAGATCGAGATCGTGACCTGAGCCGAAGTAGGAAACTCAACCAACCGACTGTGCCACCCAGGCGCCCATCAATCATTCCTTAAAAGCTAGATCATCACAGCAAATATCGAGGCAACGGATTAGGAGAAGGACAGTCAATGACATATTTGGGGATTTAATATACTAAACCAACCCCTTCTGGCCCATAACTAAACGAATTGGCAAATAATGTGGGCTCTGAATTTGCGTCAGGTGTCTGCATCACTTAAATGTGAGCAGCTTCAGGAGAGCTCAGGGCAGCCCCAGTTCTAGTTCTCTGCTTTGCAAGTCTTGGGAACTCACTGTAATCGAGTAACGCCATCATCTCTGCCTACACACTGAAGTGCTGAGCAGTCCTCTCTAATAAAAATACCCATTAATGTGCTATGAGAACTCCATAGACTCTCACTGGTATGTAAATGTGCAGAGCCAATGTAAAAACATAAATTTATGTCATGTCCTCAGCTTGACAGATGTTACTGATCTTGACTAAAATGGGCTATGACATGGCTTTGCATCCATGGGACATCTTCCAGGCTTCTGTAGCAAATTCCCTTCCACCTTGGATTAACTTCCCAGAAGATACTCCACAGGCCCTTTCCCTCACTGGACAAGAAGCCTCCCAAAATATTACTGGAAGTAATAATGATGAAAATTATAGACAAATATATTCTAAAAACAATTGCCCATCTCATCAACTGAGATGAAAATATTGACAGTAAATCTGTTAACACCAGCTCATTCGTTTTATTATATAATCTCACTAGGTGGGGGGGGGGGTGGTAGGTTATTTATTTCATGAATACTCAGCTCTTCAGGGGCACCTGAAATAGACAGCTATTGACTCACTCCTCACAGACATTAAGAGTTTTATAAATATGCATGTTTCTGAATGGGAAGGAACAAAAAGAACATGGACTATAATCGCATTTCATTGAGGGAAAAGTACAAAGAGATAAATATATTACCCAGATTCTATAACCCACCCAAATTAGCAGATTCGAACACTGTCATAATGAGATGGACTAGACAAGATAGTTAAGATATACTGAATGCTCTTTGCATTTATTTATTTGTTGTGAAGAAGGCATGTCCTAGTCATCTTAATGGGAAACATTTGCTTCTATCCTTTTGTTAACTGTCTCGCTAAATGTAAGGAATTTAACATGTACTCATTCTTGATTGGGTATTATGAGCAACTACCTATCATGAGATTCTTAATAAAACCAAATAGCATATCTTCGTATTTGAAATATCTCAGTTTTCACAGAGAGAAGAATGATTAGAGAAATCAGAGAGCCCATATTTGGCAGGATGTATGGAGATGGGATAATACATAAAATTATTTCACAATCAGTTAAAGCTAGAAGACATCTGGTGTTTCATTCCCACAAAACAGCAAATCTTCCCTTCTTATATAGGGAAGTTCAGATATCCAGGGCTTCAAACACACATTTAAGAAAATGTACACCCTCCTTAAGTTTAGAAACAAAACTCTGGGTTCTGAAGATAAAATTATTTTTTTAAATTGCTACATCTCTTACTGACCTATAATATTACACACACACACACACACACACACGCACGCATTTTTTGTTAACATAATAACTGACTTTGAGTTGCATGAATGTTTTTCCTTCCAAGCGCCCTGATGCTCTTGTAAGTCTAAAACTCTCCAAATCTTTACCACACTTAGAAAACATATCAACTCAATGTGTAACGGTTTAATTTTTTGACATATTATCTTATTTTTTTTCAGAATAATAATAAAAGCAGACAAGTAGTTTCACCGATGGCAAATATACAAAGGAAACCGCAAAATACATTAGCCTCCTCCTAAAAAAACTAATCTGAATCACTTTAACACACATGCCCTGTGAAAGCTGACAAAACAAAAATCTCAATAGAAAAAAAAAAGCTTTGTGTGCAAATAAAGTAAACCATTTTCTTATAAAATTTTAGGATTATAGCTCTTCAATTTCACAGTAGGAAGTGTCGCCAAATTAATAGCCAGTATGTGGAATTCTGAATGCCCTCATGTTGGTCTTTAGTGGTGAAACAGATGTCATTTAATGGCATTAAGAAGAGAAAAAGAAATATATCCCATATATTCAGTCATATGTAAACTGGAGCAACGTTAAGTGTAAAACACTTGATGCATTTTTTCCCCTTTGTGTCCTGATCCACTTACAAAGGCCCAAATTTTATCTTAATGAAAAACTGAAAGTTGCTTGTCTTCTAAAGGAATCTTGGACAGTAACTGCATGGCCTTTTCTTTGCCAAAGAGAAAGGGATGGGGGGGGGGAGGGTAAGACATTCAAAGTGACACAATTCAAAAGACTTAATGAAATCTGAGGTTGCTAATTCCCCACAGCTTGGAGATGCTCACAAGGTCTAGACAAATCAGAAAAACCTTGTCCCTTCTCCGGAAAAGAGATTATCTGAGAAACTTTTTCTAACAAGCCTAACCATTAAGTAAATTTGAATAAAGGATTTTGCCAGAGGATCTTTCTGGTTAGTTCCCCACCCCCACCCCCACCCCATTTCTGTAAGATAGGAAAACTTTTCGTATTTTCAGTCATAAAATAGGGCCTTATTTCTAGAGCAAACCGAGTGCCAGATATGCCATATGCTTAGTGCAATTCTGAATCTTACTCAGAATTTTCCATTCCAAAGATTGACAAACTTATGATAACGAGTGGATCCATTACCATTCGGAGTACAGAGAAGAATGGAGGGGGAGTTGGGCAACAAAAGCCGCTACTCTCTGGAAATCTATACAATTCGAGGATGGGAACGCAACCTCCTACTTTTCCAAATAAAGTTGCTTTAAAATCCCCGCTAGGAATTTTCCTGCAAGCCCTGCAAGATGACAACCTAAGTGGATGGAGACTGGGGGGGGGGGGGGGGGGAGGTCCCCGGGTGAGGTTACTAAAATAAACAGCAGAGGGCGCAGTTTCTTTTTTTATCGAACTTTTCGCGTGTATGAATCACTTAATTGGTTATTTTGAGCCCAATAATATTCGGGATTATTTGTATTATATATAGATATTCACAGATCCATATAGGACAGGAATTCAATGTCCCTAGACGATTCCGCCAACCGATTAAAGTCATGCCTGCCAAGAATCTGAGTAAAATATTCCAAACAGCATTCCTACACCAAGTCTTTCCCTCTTTCAATTTTCCCTTCTTCCCAGCTGCACACCATGGGATAGTAATGCTTTAATCTCGCACCAATAACGGAGATTAAAAGAAGGAGACTTCAAAAGCTCTCAGTGTGGCCACCGGCTCCACGGGGCCTGCAAGAGGGCAAGTTTTTTCCCAAAGCAAGGACAATTGGCAAAAGGAAAAAAAGAACCCTCCGGCGCGATGTGTGTGGCCAGGTGTGTGCGCTTGAGAGGGGGAGCGCGCCGGGTGCCCGTCAGTGCGGGGCACCGACCCCGCGCCCCGGCTCCGATGCTGCACACGCAGACACGCAACCCGCTCGGGGCGCACACCCCGGCGCACTCGCGTGTGGGTGTGAGAGTGTGCCGGTTGTGTGCGCGCCGCGGCTCCGCGCGCTGCCTCCTCAAGGCGCTTCGCAAAGTTCCTCGCCCACCCGGAGCCTCCCTCCCGCCCGTGGATCACAGAGGGGGGAGGGGGGCGGAGAGAGGGAGGGAGCCCGGGGTTGGGGGGGGGGTGTGGGAAAGAGGGGCCAAGACTAGACGCGCGGGTCGCGGGAGGAGGGGATCGCCGGCTGCACTTACCGTGTGGCCCGCTGGCCCTGGCGCCGGCCCGGAGCCGACCGACGGCGCGGGGCGGCGGCCCT
>NC_043707.1:53920334-53981990 GCF_006229205.1 Suricata suricatta
TCGCGGTGCCAGAGGACTCTGCGGACCCCCAGCCCCGCGCCGGCCCGCCACTCCCCGCCGCTCAATTACCTTGGTCGCGGGCCCCAGAGGGGGAGCTCCCTGCGCGTCGCCCCCTCTCGGAGACCTAGCCGAGAGGGGGAATTCCTTCCCGTTGACGTCCTCTTCCGAAATGCAAAAGATCAGTGACTTTGACAGGTAGATGAGGGGGAGGGCGCAGGGGTGGGCGGAGAGGAAGAGAGGATGAGAAAGGTGCCTCTCCCTCCAAAAATATAGTGATATTAATAATGAAATCGCAGCCTTCGGGAGGGCTCGCCAGCCCAGTCCCCCGCTTGCCGGCTCTCCGCGCCTCCTCGCGCCGCTGCCTCTGCCACTTCTCGCCTTAAACTTTTACTGGGGGATTTTTTCCCCCTCCTATTTCTATTTTTCTCTCTCTTTCTCTCTCTCTCCTTTAAAAAAATTTTTTTTTTTCAGCTGCAGGACGATTTCCTGATTCCTGGGGATCAGAACCAGCGGCCGGGCGGTTCTACCCCGCTTGGCACAGCTTTCATTTTATTTCAGATGAAGACGTTGAGCTTAGTCAGAAGGGACATAAATCAGGACAATTAGCATTGGCGCCAAGAAGATCCTCTAGTAACAATTTCGCCCGGGCTTCCTTCGCGCATTCCTCCACTCAAGTCAGAAATGTCACTGCACATAGCGTTGATGGCTGTGAGACGCGACGCACCCAAAGTCCATTTGATGAAATATACATGGCCCACGACGCTTCTGGATTGCGGCTCCCGGGCTCCCCGCCCCCGCCCGCGGCGCCCGGCCGGACCGGCTCCGAGCGGGCCGAGTGCTCTCTGCAAACTTAGGGGCGCGTGCAAATTAAAGAGTGAGCGCGAGGGCCGGAGAAGGGAGAGGGGAAGACGCGAGCCCCGGGAAGCCGCAGCCCTCAGAGGGGTGGCTCGAACGTTGCACTTAAAAGCAGATCTTCTGCAACTGCCAGCAAGTGGAAGGATTGCAAACCTTACACTACCTCGAGACCTGGGCGCTCCGAGCGGTCCTAACTCCGTCCCGCTCGCTGTTGCTGCTGCTGCTCCCGCCGCCGGTGCCGCCGCTCCACGACCTCCCAGTGCTCAGGCTCTGAGACCACCCTTCACCTCCCCACCCCCAGCTCTCCCACGGAAGCGCCCTTTCCAGTAACTCTTCACGTACCATCCACTCGAGCCCCCGCCCGCCCCATCCCTCACTGCTGGCTCTCCTCTTGCAAACCGGCCCTAAGCGCACCCCTCGCCCCTAGCAGGGATCCCTTCGGTGCTTTTCAACCAACAATTCCCAGGCCCGGCCAGCGGCCCCTAGAGCGCCAGCATTGAACCTCCTAATTTAGAAATGCATTCTCCTTTGGAAAGTTGAAGTTCAAAAGACAGCTGTGCCTGTACAGGGTTTCTTGTCTTTCCCAAGAAAAACGCCAATACCCCAGCCCCAAGACTTCATTTCCTACCAGTGTGGGGGCTCAGACTTACCTGAAATCACTCTTAGCTACAAGCTAACGTCAAAAAATAAAAAACAAATTAAAAATCCAGTCTTAGACAGGAGACACTTTAATTAGAAAGAAAGACTATTGCAATCGAGAGAGAGCTGTGATCTCAGAAATCTGTAAGCCTCTCAAAACCAAACAAAAAGGCGTTGATACAGTTAAGGGGATGCGGGGTGAGGGAAAGTTGGGCAGATGAGAGGAAGTAGACGGAAGGCATGACTGAGCCGAGGGGTTTGACAAGAAATGCGTCTCTGTGATCCACGGATTTGGGGAATAAGCGGACAAGGAAACACGTTCTGCATTTTAGTGCTTGCTCAGATTTGCAGGCAAGCTAGCATTCAGGGGTCGGGGGGAGGAGAGAAGCCTGACTCAAGTTTAGTCAGGGCAAAGCAGAGGGCAAGTGTGGGCAACTGTGAACCCTTGGGTCACTAACTCCACACCCTACAATGAAGGCTCAGCGCCAAGAGCAGAGGGGTCACTTTCCTGCAATGGCTGGGAGGGTGGGGAGTCAGAAGTGTTTGAGGGAGAAGTTTGTTGAACTGAGCGTATAACCAGATGCTGTTGGCCCCCAAGCAGCCAGAAAGGAGGCAGAGATTCCAAGTATCCAGCCCCTAGACCCTGCAACACTGAGAGGTCACAGTGAATCCTTCTTCCCTTGCCTTTCTCCAGTGCCAGAATCTGTGTTTTCCTCGCTTTCCTCCTCTCCACCTCTATTCTTAAGCACTGACATGTCAAAAAGGGATTACCTAATGGTTGAAACTCTTGAAAGGCATGCTTAGACCTTGGCCGTTCCTGGCTCTTCATCAGTCCCTGTCCATGATCCCCCCGGGGTTGAAATACACTGATTATATGGAGATACTACTCATCATTTCACCCTTCCTCACAGGCTCCAGGAGCCTAGAAACCTTCAGGGGAGCCACTAGGAGTCAAGAAACAACACCCACAGGGTGCTCTCACTTCTCGCTGCACCCCTCCCCCCTGGCTGAATACAAACAGCTCTCAGCCTTACCTCTCCCTCTTGTTCTTTCTGCTCAAGCCAAGAAAACCCCTTCTGAGTTTCCATCCCCAGTTTTATCTGATATTTTTAGATCCTTTTCTGGGAAAAAGAAAAGAAAAGTTATCCATGCAGAGATTAGGAAATTCCTTCCCGGGATATACCAAGATCTGTGTGATATTAGCTCCCTACGTGGAGAAACATTCCCTTCCAGATGTCAGAGTCTTGGAACTAAACTTCCCCTCTTGCTTCACTAAAGCCCTCCCTCGTTGCCAGGGCTCCTTTGATGGTGAGGCACACACCGGTCCCAAAAGAATATACGTGAAGGGGGACCCTTTCCAGGACTGGGAGAGTTTGCCAGAGGTGATTTAAAAAAAAAAAAAAATCTGCTCTGATCTTTTCAAAGCCTCAGTAAATCACCAATTTTAAACATGTGGATGTAAACTCTGCTCAGGAAATCAGAATGGCCAGAGGAGACTTTTCAACGAGAAAATCCCTTTCTCCTCCAGTGGAAATGGAGTGGGAAGGACCTTGTCTCCAAAAAAGTACTTTCGGTGGGTCTGATATACTTCCTCCAACAGAGAACCCTTGAATTTATCTATCAAACCAGCTTTCCTGAATGCATCATTGCACAGTTGTTTAAATAATACATAGCAATTGGAAATTTACTGTAGATCTATTCTTGGCATCTGAGAAAATAAGTTAGGGCATGCTTACTTTTCCTACCATCCTTTACCTTCTCTCTCTCTCTCTCTCTCTCTCTCTCTCTCTCTCTCTCTCTCTCCACACACACACACACACACACACACACATATATAAAACTTTCTTTGGAAAGAACAATTTTTCTGTTTTTATTTAACCTTTCGACTCTGCCTTTTTTTTTTCTCTCTCTCCTTTAGAAAAGAATTGTTTGATCTTTCAGTTCTCCAGCTTTAGATCTCTGGCAGGATTCCATGCATTTCTCATTCTTCTTCAACTTAGATTTTCATTTATTTGTAATCCCATTAGGTCTCTAACTATTGTTCATTTTGCTAGGTTATTAGCTTCTTAGAAACCTTCTTTTTAGAGATTTGGCAAGGCTGTTCAAATACGTGTAGCATCAATATGCCAGACTGGTAATAGTGGCATATTTGCAACATATCTGGTCCAAAAAGATATGTCTTCTTTTTTTTTTAATGTTTTTTTTTTTTTTTAAATTGAGAGACAGAGAGAGACAGCGTGAGCAGGAGAGGGTCAGAGAGAGAGGGAGACACAAGAATCTGAAGCAGGCTCCAGGCTCTGAGCTAGCTGTCAGCACAGAGCCCAACGAGGGGCTCGAACCCATGAACCATGAGATCATGACCTGAGCTGAAGCCTGACACTCAACCGACTGAGCCACCGGGCTGCCCATGTGTCTTCTTATAAGTACTGTAAAGCACTTAACATAAAATTGGTATAAGATCAAGATTCATTTCAGGTGTGGATAATTGTTGCCCATTTCCAGGATTCAGCTATAGCCTCCTTGGTAACAGGAACTAACTCCCCATATATTAAATTAAGACTTCCATGTCCCAAATATCCAAATCAGGGACGAGCTCTGTTTGGCCAATTGTACACTATGTGATAGATGCTTTTTATAACTGCTGCTTGTGTCCCAGTAGAAACATCCTAGCAGTTGTAAAACCTTTAGTTGTTTCTTGCCTCCACTCTGTGCTTGGGGACATGTTTTATTACAAAGCCATTAGCGGTGTAGTTTTGACAGGTTTTGAAGTTCCTTACCTAACAGGGTTTTTTAATGCTTAAATATTTTGACATTTAAACCTCTCACAAGCCCTAACCATCTGGTCTGGGCTCTATCACTAGGCTATACTGGCATCTTCCTGCTGTCATAGGTGTTCCAAGTATACTTATCTTCAAACTTCAAATTTACAAACCCAGTGTATCCTAGTATAAAGCATGCCCACCATAGATACATCAGCAATTTCACTTAGTTTTTCTGATAGTAGACCAAAGGGCATATTGTTTAATATAAGAAAATACACATATTTACTGTACTGCTGATTCTATACCATGAAGAATAGCAGCTGGTATAAGCTATTGATAGTTAATGACTAATGCAGGGAACATGACCTTTGGGATTCATATGCTTTCTAATACATGGCACTGTATGAGACGTTCCGGAAATAATAAAATAAACTGCTTGGCTAAAGTAATATAAAAATTTTAACAAAATGTAGATTCTGGTATTTTTTTAGGAGAAAGCATTCTAACCTAAATGATGACTCCTTTTAGTCAAATATTTCATGTATTTTTAATATTTTGACTTCACAGACCTAGCTAGAAGTGTTTGAAGGAGAATAGTTTTCTTATTTCTGTTCACCTAATCTCATCCATGAGAAATCACTTCTAATTTTTTTTTTTTTTTGAGTGCACTGGAGAGAGGCAGAGGGAGAGGGAGAGATTCTTAAGCAGGCTCCATGCTCAGCACAAAGCCTGAGGCAGGACTTGATCCCACAACCCTGGGATCATGACTTGAGCCAAAACCAGGAGTCAGGTGCTCATCTGACTGAGCTGCCTCGGTGCCCCACTTCTTAATTTTTATGATTTCAGGGCATATGACATTAGATGTTTTTATCCAACCAGTAAAACCTGTCAAAATCATGACAACTTGAGCTTTTTTTTTTAACCTATTTCAGTGTTTTTGAGGCTCAGAACACATTGTCAATATTTGTTCAACAGTTTTTCTGAGGCTACAAAAAGAGGCATCCCACTAGCAAGTTTGGATAGCTATGGTCTAAACAAACTCAGTGTCTATGAACTTGTATTTTGTTGTATTTCGTTTGTCTATTTAAGATCATAAATTTACTTCCTGACAAAAGGAGATCTTCCAATTAATCTAGTGTCTGGCTAGAAAATTCATCTCAAAAATCAACTGCTGTGTAGATTTCTTCAAATGTAATTTTCATATTTTCAATTCTTCTTCCACAACAAAATCAGGATCCTTTTAAAATTGAGAAGGAAGGGGTGCCTGGGTGGCTCAGTCGGTTAAGCCTCCGACTTCCCTCAGGTCAGATCTTACGTTCGTGGGTTCGAGCCCCGCGTCAGGCTCTGTGCTAACAGTTCAGAGCCTGGAGCCTGCTTCTGATTCTGTGTCTCCCTCTCTCTCTGCCCCCCCCCCTCTCATGCTCTGTCTCTCTCTGTATCAAAAATAAATAAAACATTAAAAAAATTTTTTAAAATAAAATTGAGAAGGAAAATATATGGAGGCACCCTTTGCCTAATTTAGAGATCTTTCCATCAACTTCATCCCAATAGTTCTTCTCTCCAATTCAGTAAATATTGAAGGAACCCACACCACCTGCCAGGAACTGTATTAGGTGCTGGAGGCAATGCAAAGCTCTCAAGTCAGAGTGTAGACTATCATGTTGGGAAAACAGACTTGGACTAACTGTAATGTGCGTTTTTAATGTTATACTAGAGATTGCTAAAAGGAAACGTAATTGTAATGGTCAAGTCTGGAGACTCCTTTTGCACCCAATATGGGGCAAAGATGCACACAACTAAGAGGCCATAGGGTGTAGACCAGTTTAGCAGCCTCTGCAAGAGGGTTCTGGACTGTCATACAAATGTAATAATGGCTGAGCCAAAATTCCATGATCCACTGCAGTCAAAATATCCATGATGAAAGAAATTCCAGGGATAGAAAAACCGTGGACATGGAAGAGAAGTCTAAGCTCGCAGGGTGCCATTGGTTTGAGTTACACTCTATCCAGATGTTTCTCCGCTTTTCTTGACTCCCTGCTTCTGGGTTCAGTTTGCGGTTTACTGTTCTGAAATGATTACCTTGGCTGCTGTTTTTATCAGCTTTCTGGCCCCCATCCTTCAGCTTTCATGTTGAATGGAGGCAGTGGACATAAGCTGCTGTTGGCTTCTAGTGAGTAAAATGGATTTGTGCCAAGTGGCCTTTAGTTTGGCAAGAAGGCTCCCTCTCCTACAGAAGATGACTAATTCTCTTAAATTCTGCGCAGTTTGTAATGGAGAAGAATGAAATCAGAGGCTTTGTAAATTCTCCTCTTTCTCCCATAAGTCAGGAAGAAAGCTCAATTATCAGTTCTCTAAACTGTGAAATCCCATAGAAAATAACACAATTCTAAGATAGCTATGATATCATAGGAATTCTTTCTTGTCCCCCTCTCTTTTCCTTTTCCCTTATTCTCAAACATGAATTTAACACCTTCCATGTGCTAGGGACTGCATTACAAATGATAAGATGAATAAGGCAATCTCTGTCTTGTTTTATAATCAATGAGAGAAAACAAATTTCGTAAATGACCAATGTAATATTGCTGCAGGATCTGAGAGGGAATCCACAGGGAGCCCCAAAGGAAAACACTGTATGATTCTTCTTGGAGAATCCTGGGAAAAGCTAGGTAGATGAAGTGGTGTATGACCTACAATACACCTCAACCGGCATCTAGAGTTCACCAAGTAGACAACGGAACAAAAGGCCTTCTGACCAGGAAGCGGGGGGGTGGAGTGCAAAGTCAGGAGTCCTTATCCAGCAGAGCATTTTTATTTTGGCAGTAGTTTGGTATGATTGAAGCTCACTGCCCCACACAGATAGCCTTTGAGGCGGACGCTTACACAAGCTTTTGATACTGAAAATCTGTAACAAGAAGTGAGAACAATAGGAGAGAAAAATCAAATGAAAGGAAGTATCCTACATTATCTAGGTTGAGACAGATGAACATGCCGATAATTTACCATTACTGACCACAGAGAAGGCAACTTTATGTGTCAATCTTTCAGGACCAAGAACTGCCCATTCATTTTTCTGTAATCTCTGTGAAGACAAGAACATAATCTAAAACAGAGAATAATTTTTAAAGCTTCTATATTTGCTTTTGGAGTACATTATATGCCTCCTTTTGGCAGGAGATCTACTTTTCTAATGAGGTTTTGTGCTTAGATTGGTATTAAAATTAGTCAGATTTCCCTGAGTAAGCACTGACAGCAGAAGAACGGGGCTGCGGAGCAGACTGGTGACCAGGAAACCCAAGGTTCAACCATTTAACCAGGGATAAGCCACACATGAATAATGCAAGCTGAGTAATCAGTAATTATAGATACCAATTAAGCCTTAGACGAAAGACCAACCCCCACTCACTCCACCATGGTTTACAGTTTTGCATCCTAAATAATTGTGTTTCAAACTCCTGTTGGGGAATAACTGTTTTTCGAAAAGAAAACAAGCTAGAAAAAGATGCTAACATTCAAGAAATTTAGAAATCGTTACACATAATGGAAGGAAAGAGCAACAAATTACTATTTACATGAACAGTCTTTCTCTAAATCAAAGTAGAATTCAGATTTTTTTCTTCTTTTTTGGTGAAGATAGGACCGTTAATCAAGCTTTTTACTATTTATGATTAGAAAGTCAGGAGATGTATTGATGAGGAGGAAGACATGAATAACCTATTTTTGTTTTTCACCTGCCATATTCCCAATTGCCTTCTGATTTTTAAACCTTAGTTTTCTTGATATCTATGTAAAATGAGACTTAAGAAGACTACCCCTCTCCTCAGCCACTTCCCTGAAACCATATCTGTCCCAATGAGTGGTCTGAAGGCTAAGTTAGCAATGAAGAAAGAGAGCTGGACTGTTAGTTACTGTATATCATGGTGTACACACCATTGTTAAATGTTGCGATCATCCTCATTGATTGAGGGGCACCCAGCTGGCTTAGTCCATAGAGAATACTGTTCTTAATCTCAAGGTTGGGAGTTCAAGCCTCACATTGGGCTGGAGCCTACTGAAAATTTTTTTAAAAATTGCTGAATGCTCATGGTTCATTTAAGCATTGAGAAACAGAACCCCAAACTTCAGCAATAGAAAGTCTGAGACTGACATATCTGTGAGTTTAGCTTAAAACTATTATATGTTTGGATCCTTCAAAGAATTTTCTTTCAGAAAGTCCACTAAGTATAGTGTCAGTTTGGGTCCCTGGGCGGCTCAGTTGGCTCAGCACTCAACTCTTGATTTTGGCTCAGGTCATGGTCTCAGAGTTGTGAGATCAAGCCGTCTGTGGGGCTCTTAACTGGGCATGGAGCTTGCTTAAGTTAAGTTTCTCTCTCTCCCTCTTCCTCTGTGCACCCCACTTGTACACTGTTTCTCTTTAAAAAAACAAAAACAAAACGAGGAAAGAAAGAAAAAGAAAAAAGAAAAAGATATAACGGTAAGTAGCACTGGACCAGGAAGAGACTAAAATCATGCTAAGACACTTTTTTGCTGTGACAATTTGCAGAAGTCACTTTACTTCTCTGGGCCTTAACTACATAATCTGCAAAATGAGGAAGCTAATTTAAATGAATCTAAGGGAGTAGTTATTAAAGTAGGGTTCATGGACTTCGTGCCTTAGCATAGCCTTGGGGCTTTCTATAGAGCAGGTTCTTGAATCAGCACCTTAATAGGTGATTTTTATTTAAGCATATTAAATTTTGAGGATCACTACTAGCCTAAGGTTTCTTCTAGCTTTTGCATTTAGAGTCTTCCTTTGAGGTTGCGCTTAATTTAAATGAAAGCTGAGACAAAAATAAGTGTATCCTTCATATTTTTGGATAATAGAATAGGAATTTTGATTCCTAAAATTTTTTATACATTTCTTTATAAATGTCTATGTATTAGAATTAAGTGGGATATATGTTTGATCCCTGCAAGATTAGGTGAAATGAAGGCCAAGGACTTTGAATCCATATTGTTAGAAAAGGGAGAAATCAAGCATTTGCTACATAATGCAGTTCATTTGTAACCATGCTCACTGAGGTCCAATTTCTGGAACATATGTATTAGCTATAAGCTGCCATAAATCTCTCCTACAAGTATATTACTTGTAAACATCAGTTCTTTGAAACCGACCATAAGATCTAGTCATGAGGTGTTAAGAGCTTTTTTTAACATTTTACTATGGCTGAGTTTCTTCAAAATCAGTTAGTGATTATTGGACTTCCTTTACTATATATATATATATATATATATATATATATATATATATATGCAAAATGCTCTAGTGAATTATTACAATCAGCTTTTATAAAAGCCAGAACGTCCAAAATGTTTTAATTAAAAACTTCAAACTATATATAAGGAGGTGCATACATTACACATATGCATATATTTTCTGTGTATTTGAGTCACAGTCATTCTGAAATGTAGTAGGATGTGTTGGTGAATCACTGAAGACCAGCATTCAGGTTCTTTGTACATTGCTTACCAGTTGAGTGGCCTCAGGCACCTGACTTCATCTTTCTGGGCCTCTTTCCTCAGCTATAAAATGGGAATGATGCTGAGTAGTTTATAAGACTGTTATGAAGAATAAATATGAAATTTGGTTGAAAAACACTTTGTAAATATTAACTATTATTTACTTCTCATATTATAGTACTGGACCTTCCATTATTAATGTCAAAACTAATTAATTTACTTATTAGACAAAACTTTTTTTGCCCCCCTGTTATGCATCTAACACTGTACCAAATACCCCGGAAAGTAAATATAGAAGAAACATAAGCTGTAATTTCTGTGCCTAAGGCACTGAAATTTTACTTGAGGATTTTATAGAGGAATATATCACTGACTGAAGGTCAAAAACTGAAATGCCAATTTAAAAAACCGACTAAAAATGAATACAATTGGTCTTCAAGATCAAAGAAGTTGTATGGAAGGGGGTAGAAAGGTAGGAAGACCGTTTAGGGTTTGGATGGGTAAATGAGAGAGGGAGTTTTATCAGGGGACTGAACAAGAGCAAAGGAGCAAAGGCAGATGAACCAGGAAACTCAGGCCAATCCCAGGAAATGGTGGAGAAAAAAATGACTTGAAAGTAAGGTATTAAGAGAATTGTGGGTATCTGTTTAGAATTTAGGTGGGTGGACCATGGGTCAATGTTCCTTGATCCCCAGTGAAGAGGTTTGAAATTTATCTAGATGTTATATACAGCAGTTAAGAGTTCTGAGCAGGAGGTTGGTGGTGGGTTCTGGTTGGTTCAGCTGGTTAAGCAGCTGACTTCAGCTCAGTCATGGTCTCACAGTCTGTGGGTTCGAGCCCTGTGTGAGGCTCTGTGCTGACAGCTCAGAGCCTGGAGACTGCTTTGGATTCTATGTCTCCCTCTCTCTCTGTGCCCCTTCCCTCCTTGTTTTCTCTCTCTCTCTCTCTCTCTCTTTCTCAAAAATAAATAAATATTAAAAAAAATTTAAAGAGTTCAGAGCAGGGGAGACCCATGAATAAGATGGTGAGGCTTTTTATATATGTATGAACTTATCTGGAAATGAATCAGAGCAGGGAGACACTAGAAACAGGGAGAGCAAGTAAGAGGCAGACAATGATTTGGTAGTTGTAAAATAGAAAAGCAAAAAGGGATATGTGAAGCAATGGAGAGATTATTGACAAAATTTATTTATAAAAAATAATTTTAAGCTGATTATTTTACATTGAATAATGAAAATAATCCAATGGAACTCAAATTTTCATTTTTCTTCAAATGTTCAAAACGCAGATGCCTTTCCTTCATTCAACCAAATATGTATTGAATGTGTAACACAGAGATTGTTAGATTGTTCTAGGAGTTTGGGATTCAGTGGTAAACCAAATAAAGATTAGACTCATGGGCCTTATATTCTAATGTGGGGGGGGGGCAAGGGATATAAACAAGAATCATAATAAGTAAATTATCTACTATCTTTGAAAGAGAAAAATGTATGGAAACAAGGAAAATGGAACCGGACATGAGAGTGATATGCTGACGGCGTGTTGAACAGTGAAATAGAGAGGTCACCACAGCCCTCCAAAGGTGATATTGAGCACAGCATTAGGGAGGAAAGAGAAGGAGTCTTACAGAAATTTGGGAGAATTTTTCAGGAAGAGGAAGCAACCAGTGAAAAAGCCCTTCACCTCCTGGCATGTTGGAAGAGACCAGCATGATCCAGGATTTAAGATTTTGTTTTCTTTTTTTTAATGGCAAAAAATACTTTTTATTTATTTTCTTTTACAGATTATTGTCAAGTTGGTTTCCACATAACCCCAGTGATTTTATTTTCAAAGTCTGACAAATGTTCAGCAGATCACATTAATGCATGTTTTTGCAATTCTTTGAGACTTCACCATACTTGTACTGTTTTTATGTGTCAGACAGCCCTCTATACAGCAATTTTGAGCCTTTAGGGAAAATTATTTTATTTATATCTAATGTTTATAAGTAATAAAATTATTATTATTTAAATATAACATATACAGAACAGTTCTTTTCACATTTGATGTCAGGTACTATTATTGTTTTTTATTAATATCATGATTTCTGTATGGTGATTTCATTTCTGTAGTTTTCTGGGGTGTGGTTTTTAAATTCCCTTGCCCATTTTTAAATTTGTGCTACTGAAATATTTTAGAATGGATTTAAGACTAGTTATGGGAATACATAAAATATGACCCCCAAAAAGAGCAGAAACAAAGGACTGGGAAACAGCATAAAATGGACAGTAGTATCCATGGAACATGAGGTTTTCTCCAAGCTGACTAGTGGACAATAAAAATAGAAAAATCTTATAACTTGATTAATAATATCTATGAGATTAAAAAACAACAACTAGATATACCATAGAAAAATATAACTCTTATATTATAGATCGGGCATGCATTTTTCCTAGGGGTCCTGAAAAAGAGGATGCGTGATGAAATAACATTTTTTACAACATCCTTGCCAAGGATATGAATAGAGAGGAAAGAATGTTTCATAGGAAAGGCAGTTTAATTCAAGACTTTAATTGATTATTTTGGGCACCTCTGGGAGAGGTGGGGCATACACATGAAATACCATTTGTTTTAGCAAAAAGGAATCTCATTTTCTCACTTTGGATGTCACATAACTACATGTTTACAAACGCTACAAGTTTCGTCTCTGTCCCTGGTTCGATAATAAGATCCTGACATCAAACCAGGGAACCTGGGATGGGATTTCTAGTTCTGTTGCGCACCTTTGTGGGAACACTGAAGAATAAGAGAGTGGGACCTTTTGTCCGATGCTGGTCAGCCTCTGAGCCGGCGAACCACAGGACCTAGAAACCATCACGTCGCAACCACTGAAGCCCTTGTCTTGTAATCCCATTTTCCCAAAGTCATTAAATCTGGGGTTGTGGGAAATATTACGTATCATTCATGTATGTGGCCAGGAAGGAACAACCCATTAACACCTCAGAATAATCAGAAAATAACATCAGCAGTTGTAGAGTTGCTCCAAAGCAGCATTAAGACCCCTTACCCATTAGTAAGCTCTTACGTGTTGTTCTGAAGCCATAGAAAATCTTGCCAGTGATATTATAGCATGCATTTGATGTGGTGCCCATTACATACATGTCATGGTTTATAACATTTGCCTCACTCTCATCTCTCAATTATATATCATGGGTTAGATTTTTGTGAAAATCTCTACTCCCTGACCACAGTGAGAACACAAATGACCACTTGGATACATAAGAGAATATTGAAAGAACAAGCGGGAAATTCTGATGAACCTGATTTCAGGTCAGTGAATGACCATGCACAGTAAGTACCACAAGCTTCTGTGAGCCCAAAGGTGAAGAAAAGTGATCTCTGATGGCACCCTGACTGATCTTCACAACATGAGTCATCTGCAATAATGCACAGCATATGGAGATCTTCACACCTTTGACAACTAACCAGGAGCTGTGATTTGTGGTACCACCACAAACCAGTAAAGGGCAGCAACAGCCAATGGTTTTCTAACATTAAACAATCAAGCTTAATTGTTATTTCAAGTTGTCAATAAAAGACTGACTTGGTTATATGTAAAGGCGTTTACGAAAAATTAATTATATTATCTAATAGTTCTGATAGACTAGCTTTAAACAATATCGTCTTAACCCAAAGCAGCATTTATAACCAATTTGTCATTTCAGAATCAGTTCGTTCTTACAGAACTTAGCAAGAAGTAGAAATTAAAGATTTTTCTCCAGTGATTCTGTGAACACTTAACAAATGAAGTATTTGCTCACCCTCTAGTCTGTCATCCAAAAATAGATTACTGAATAGCAGAAGCATCCAAAAACTATATTGATCTGAAATTGAAAATAAAAGAGTAATCACATTCAATGAAATACCAACTGATAAAGTTCTAAATTCAATAAATTCACTTTCAGATATCAGTTCAGATCATGACTGGAACTGACTTTGGCCAAATATTAATTAAATGTACAAGGAAAAGAAAACAATCTTGCCACAAATTTTACATGTTGCCAGGGCTTTCTGATTAAATTAATTTGTCACCGCAATATGTTAAAAGGTGGGGGAAGGGAAGGTGTTGATCTTAAGTGATGAAAATGAGTCAAGCGGAAAGGAGGAGGAGGTGATAGCCTTACACTTGGTGCCAAGTCTCACTTTAATTTTCTTTCACTGGTTATAAACATGATGTGAGGATCCCTATTGGCTCTTAAAATTCCAGAACAGCCATTGAAGACTTTGTCTAGAGTTTCAGAGGTTTTTTTTTTTGTCATTGTTATTTTGCGTGGAACCCAAATCAGGGCTTGAACTCATGATCCTGAGATCAAGCCAGAGATGCTTAATCAATGGAGCCACCCCGGTGCCCCTAGGGTTTGGACCTTCTTAGAAGGGATATCATAATCTCTGGAGGCAAACTACTTCGTTTTGATCTCCAGCTATTCTATTTAAGACCTATGTGATCCTCACAAGTGACCTCATCCTCTCTAACACATTTTTTATGGATAAAAAGGGTCTAACAAACAACTCATGCAGTTACAATAAAAGGATTAAGTTACATGGCCTACATGGGCAATAATGTTGTTAATAATGTTTTTTGTAACATAAATATAGAAACAAATCAAATAGACAATATATTATTTTACTTTTGTCACTTTGGATTGTTTAAAGACATGGAACATTTGTAAATGTAATATTTACATTTATAATGGAACTTTTATTTAGCGTAATGAGACACTGTGTAAACTTTAAATATTTACTATTACAAAATAATTATTGCATATGCTTATAAATTATCATATCATTTATCATATTTGTTTTATCATATTTGTTTTCTTAAAAAGCATCATGTAATAATTTTTAAAAAGAAATAACATAGGGTGCCTGGGTGGTTCAGGCTATTGAGTGTCCAATTTCTTGCCCAGGTCATAATCTCACCGCTGGTAGGCTCAAGCCCCGCATTAGGCTCGGTGCTGACAGCTCAGAGCCTGGAGCCTGCTTCAGATTCTGTGTCTCCCTCTCTCTCTCTGCCTCTCCTATGCTCATGCTCTGTCTCTCTCTGTTTCTCAATAATAAACAAATATTTTTAAAAAAGTTAAAAAAAGAAATAACAATCTTATTTACTGAGAAAACTTTGTTAACTTTTACAAATCTTGGTCGTAACAGGTTCCAGAGAAGCACGAGGACACTGCCCTGCTAACCCGCAAGGGCCCAGCAGGTCATCTATTTGCTGCGGGTGTGCCCGCCTTTTCACATTTCTCTCTCAGTGTGCACGTCTAGAGTGTGTCCGCTCAGTAGTAAATGAGCGTGTCCTATAACGTTCGAGAAATTTTCACAACCTGAAATAGTCTCTGACAGAGCCATTTTCAAATTGCCCATGAAGATCCAAACTATGGATAAGAGATTGAGCCGCCGTAGTCATCGCTCCCATTACCTCGTCTTTCTTCCTGTCTTTGTCATATGATTATAGCGGAAGACATTTCCCAGCCTTCCTTAAACAGTAAGTAGAACTTCCAGGAAATACCCTTACATGAAGTTAGCCATCCTATGTTCCCCTTTTCTCCTCCCTTTTTTGAATGCAGGTGTCAAGGTCGGAGCTGGAATAACCACCTTGAACCGGGACATAGAAGCTAGGTGTCGAGGGCTATCGAGCGAAGGATAAATGGTCATGGCTCTCTGGCATACCACCTTCACAGAAGCCCTGGTCTGCTATGCTCAGAGGATTGTATGAGATTATTTCCGGTCTCCTTATGATGGTTAACTGTTCCTTAATGAATAGAGCATCAGCGCAGAACCTGTATAATTCACAGCAGACCAATCACAATGTAACCGAACTTACTAGAAATCATATTCAGGTATTATAGTAAAATTTGTTTTTAAAATAAATAACAATTGATTTAAGTATTTTATATTTATTCTATTATTTGGATCTTCTAACCTACATGGTAATTTAATTTGTTCTTTTTTCTGTCCAAACACTTAAAAAATTTCTTCTGCCCTGAGACTCTCACTTTTTAAAGTTTCATATAATAAATAATTAAGGGAAAACAGTTATATCTTTTCCTGGTGAACATATTCTAGACTCTTTGACCTGTGGGTTTTAAAAACTGGCAAAAAATGTGTTTTCCTATAAAACATAATCAATTACTAAATGCTTCCTACTATAGTCTTACTCCATAATGTGCTATTTGGTTTTTCCCTCTTTGATGGGTTATGGAATCTGAACAGCACATCTTTAAACACCGTGGTCAGTTTCACTGATTTATGATCGGATTATTATAACCCCAACTACTCACACACAAAACTTCACTTGAGCAGGCTTAGCTAAGAGGTGTTGACATGAGCAATCTGGGAGGGTGTGAGTGCAGTGAAGCTGACTCCAGCTTTGAAGGCAGATATGCCTAGCTGTAAATCTTGACATTGACACTTACGACCCTATTTCCCCTGGGTTATTTCTTTGACTTCTCTGAACCTATGTCTTTAAATGGGGGTAATAACACCTATTTTACAGTCCGGATGAAAACAGTGCTTCATTCCTGGTAGGTGTTCAACAAACGTTAACCCCTTTCCTCTACTAGAGCGTTCTGACATAATGACCCTATGTGAACATGAGCATTTTGACCCTTGTTTCTTAGGACTTACTGTATTTGCCTACTGCTGGTGCAGAGAGATATTGCTAGCTTTGCTCAGAAGCCTCTTCAATAGCTGGAACACTCATTTCCTTTTAAAGTTGATTGGTGCCGAATTAGAATGAAATCCATTGGGAATGAAAAAGAGCAACTTCATTTTTGGATGTCCTACAGATGTGCTCTGTTGCTCTTCCCCAACCCTATTTTGTCATCTCTTGGTGGGGTTGAGACAAATTTCCCCAGGTGCCTGACCTTCTGTGACAAAGGATGTCTTTGAGTAGATCAGCTACAGCTCAGCCCATCAAACTGCAGATGGGATGTTGTGTCAGTGGGAGACTATGGATGCGTGTTATCATTTCCATTCTGCCACTGGCTAGGGGTGTGTCCCAGCCCAAGGGAAGAGAGACAAAGAATAAACAGAGTGTGTGTCCTGTACCTTGTCATATGCTAGGCGTTGGTGTCATTACTTGATTTCATCCTTAAAAGGGCCTGTAAGGTAGGCACTCTTACATCCATTCCAGGTGAAGAAACCAAGGCTTCCCTGCCCTGAGTGCTTGCACATAATTATATAGCCATGAACTGACCCCAGCACTGTCTGGCCTCCAAGTCCTGCCTCTTTTGCTGTAAAATTCTGCCTCTTTGACCTGAGTTTCTTTCCTTTGCAAAATGCTGTGGGATGCTCTCAAGTTCCTTGTATGCTCAAATCCTGTAATTCCATGCTCTTTACTGTGAATGCAAAACTTACTAGCTTTTTAAAGGCTTGGGAACGCCTGGTTAGCTCAGTCGGTTAAGCCTCTGACGTCAGCTCAGGTCATGATCTCACATTCATGGGTTCGAGCCCACATTGGGCTCTGTGTTGACAGCTCGGAGCCTGGAGCCTGCTTCTGATTCTGTGTCTCCCTCTCTGTCTGCTCCTCCCCACTCATGCTATGTCTCTCCCTGTCTCAAAAATAAATTTTAAAAAACATTAAAAAAAATAAAATAAATGCTTAATAAATCTTCCTCTGATACATGTTCATACTATACTTGCTTCAGTACAGTAGTCACTTTTTAATTCAGAAGACAGAAAAAGTGAATACATACAATTGGAGGTAAGGAGTAAAGAATTAGGTACTTCTCACTTTTTTGTAGACATCATTTTTCAGTGGATTGCTATTTAAAATCTAAATGCTCTTATTCTTTTTTTTAAAATTCTGATTATACAACAGAACACAAATGAAACAATTCGGAATCCATGCTGTGTTCAAAGAAGAAGGGGTTTCCGTAGGTACAATTGAGCCCAACAGGAGATGCAGTTACCGACATGTTACAGCTGAAGGAGTCGGGATACAAAAGATTGTGTTGAAAAGCCCCTTCATTATTAGCTTAACTCATTTTAGTCTTCCTAGGTTGGCTGGGAAGTTAACACAGCCATATCCAACACTTAACTTCCTTCATTTTTCACACACGTTTGAAATTTGACGATGTCAGTCTCACTGATTTACAAAAAAGAAAACAATCTTACCTTTTTTGGTATCATAATGCTTTATTTCTTTTCTCTCGGATAGCAAGGCCAGTTCTGGGGAGATTTTGCAGGGCTGTGCTAAAACTCGACTATAATACCCTTCGAGTGGCAAATTCAGTTTTATATTTAATGGATAGATCTGCTTTAGTCATAATTGGTAAGCCTCCTTCTGGGTCACCAAGAAATGTTGCATTGGGTTGGGATTTATTATTTCTGTTCATTGCTCTTTGTGAACCCCTTTCAACAATAGGGGGAGGATACTCTTTCCTAGTCTTTTATTATCACCAAGTCTGTGCTTTTGTGAAACACATTCGAATTTGTATTTTTGCTCTAGTTCATAATATAGTAATATTGCCAGCTGCTAGGAATTAAAGGTATTTAAGAAAGCGACAGAGCACATTTTCTCAATTACTCCATAAGCTGTAGAGGCAGATTCACGAGGGAATGGGCATTTAGGCAAAGTGACAGAGGTGCAGAGGTTACAGCTTCTGAGGCAGATGCTCTGTGAAAATGCAACCTGGCCCAGTGAACTGCAGCTTCTTTAACTGTAGTATTTACGATATACTCTAGCTGACTCACTTTATGGACCATTTTTTTTTTTTGGTGGATGTAAAACCCACCGTTTTGATTCCACGTTCCAGGTTTTATTGCCATCCGAACTTCCGTGGCACAATGCATGATTTTCATGCACATGAGGTTTCCACTGGTGTCAAGTGCAATGTGAACTTTGGGCAAGGACAAATGACTCAACTCTCCCCTGGAAATGGAATTGCGGGGCCCCTTATACCCCTTCCAAATGTTGCAATTAATCAGCTCCACAAATATGTTTTGGGCGTGTACTATGTGCAATGGTATAAATACAGCAGAGCGGCTTCTGGGGTTACTTGATTTACCAGCAGCTTCAATTCTCCCTCGCCTACCCCCAAGTTTTGACCTAATTACACACTCTTTAACACCTGGTGCTTAAAAAGGAAGGCTCACTTAAAAGAGTGTGCGAACAAAAAGGAAAGGATAGAAAAGACACAACTTCTTTTCTCCTAACACGACACCCGTGCTTCCGATATGGACGGCTCTCAGAATCCAGGCAGCTGGATGTCTCCAGAAGGGCATCGAGACCACAGGCTGTGATGTCAGCAATCTCTCTGGGATTTAACACTGGTGCTGGGCTCCGAAATTCATTTGCTTTGTTTATTTTTCTCTGATAAAGTCAAGAGAGGTACACTCGGTCTCAGAGCATCGTCTGAGCCAGATAAATGTGGTTCCCCAGCAGCCCCCGTCTTAAGTAGAGCTCAGTCCTCAGCTGCATCATAGCTGTTTTATTTAGGCCAAACCCTTAACAAGAATATTGCAAAGTAGTGGGTTAACATTTTGGGGACTGTTTCCCTCTCAGTGAATGAGCCAGGACTCATATAGGGATGGATTCCAGACAAGAAGGGAACTGCTAACGTCCACATCTTGTTTCTTCGGATAAGAGCTTTGAGACCCAAGTTCATCCTTCTTGACATTTCCTGTCAAAACCACCATAGCAACCAGCAAAGGGAAACACACACAGAGTTCTGGAAAATCCCAGCAGAAAAGCCCTACCATACAGGTTGCTGCCTCTGTGCCCTTTCTCTTTAAAACCATGGTCAAATAATTGCAACTGAACTTCAAAACTGCCCTGTAATAAGTGTGACTGACACCCAGGCATATGATTTGTTCGACGGATCACATTATAAGTTAGTCAGCATGGTGCTTTAAAATGCATAAAGGATTTCTATTTAACAATTATAACAGTAGACAACACTTAATGGGAACTTACACCAGGCCAAGTGTGATTCTCAGCATTTTATGAGCATCTTCTCATTTAATTCTTATGGCAGACCATGCAGGGAGAAGCTGTCAGGGTCACAGAGCCTGAGTTTAATCTTCGCTCCTTGCTGTGTGGCCTTGCTGCCTCTCTGTGTCAGAGTTTCCTTTCATTTTCACAACTACTGTGTGTTCCAGAAGCACAATTTCCCGGCCTTACAAATGTGGAAATAGAGTCAAAATTCTTAGTATAACTCTCTGCATTTGAATTCAAGTCCCAGAAAGAAAATCTCACATACTTTTGCAGGTTCTCCCTCTCTACTGTAAGCAAAAACTGGTTCAAACAGCTATTTTCACCAGACCACTGCAGTAACTACCTAGGAGTCTCCGGGGGTTCACAGATGCCCAGATTCCTAAACTCCCACCAATTCATTCTTGACATGGCAGCCAGCATGTTAGAAGCAGACCCGATTATATATGTTGTAAATAGATCTCATCCAGTATCGAATCTGTGATGAAGGTAAAGAAACATATGTCACGTGCCCCTTTACACCCTCAGCGGCTTTCCATTGTTCTTAGGATGAAAACTAAACCCTTTGCATGACCTGTAAGGAAAGATTTACCGACAGGTGCCTAGCCAAAGTGATCTCGAGACACTTTGCCTCTTGCTCTCCTTATTGAATTAAGAAAGGTAAGACAAGTGGGCAACTTGTCATCCCAGCTGCTTTGGAGGGACATGACCCAGGACAGAAAATACTAGACATGATCAGCTCTCCTTGGGCACTCTTCACAAACTACCTGATTCAGATGGTCTTCAACGAATATGTGCATAGATGCCTCAATCTTGGGTGGGGAATGGATGTTCCCATAGAGTCAGAATTATAAAAATTAGTTTAAGTTCCAAGACCAAAAATGACTCTTTTGCCTATAAGGTAGCAAAGCTACTGTCAAATTACAATATTTGACAAAATAATGACAACCAATGCTTATTCAGTACTTTAGAACCTACCAGGTGACATTTTCCACATTTGGTATATATTATCTCCCCCCAAAATTTATGTGGTAGTTACTATTATAATTCCCATTGCACAGATAAAGAAAATTCGGTGCCTGGCAAATTTCAGCAAGGACAAAAAATGCAAGGGATGGTAAATAATGCCATAGTTTTAATAAGAAAATTTATATTCATATGCATCCTCTTTGTACTTCTAACATTTGTAGGAGAGCAGTTTAAGTTTTGATAGCCAAGCATAGTTCTGAAGATTCTTTGGCTCCCTATTTCGTACTTTGAAACGCAATAAAAATAAAAATAATGCAGTTACAATCATTTCCTGATTAAGAATTCAGTGTTTGTTTCTCAGCCTTTGACAATTCTCTCATAACTATGATAATAAAATAGTTTCTGCTTTTTGTTGATTTACATTTTGCTTCTCTGTATTCAAACCTGTGGTAAGATACCCACCATTGTGGTCCACTCACTCAATGATCTACGTTAGTGTCTGGCTAGGCGGTGAGACAGCACACACACAGCCCTGTATCGATAGTAGAGTCCATTTCCTTAGAGCCACCCCGCTTAGGTCATCTTCTCTAGGAATACATAGATACAGCAGTTCTCATCGTCTTACAGTTGTCTAGTTCTACCAAACTGGGATGGCTTCCTGATGCATGGGGCTAAGTCTCTGTTTAGATTTTTTATTTTTTAAAAGCTTAAGCAGATCCCACAGGTTTAAGAAGATCAAATCTCAAGTTATTAATATTTGAGCACTGTAAAAAATTAAGCTAAAATTCCAGACAGCATCACTGATTCATTTTTTATCTATTGACTTTGTTGTTTCACACTTTAGGGAATATTTGGCTGGGGTTTGTTTGATTTGGGAAGATTATTAAAAAGTGTTTTCATTGCCTACAATGATTTTCAATGATAGGCCAGCAAATGAAAGGATTTAAATACATGTTTTATTGAAAGTTTTAGAATATTTTGGATTTAGAGGGATGCTCTAATATAAAACTGTAATGTTCTGCAAAGATCGAACTGTTTCTCAGTCGCTAATTAATGTAAGGAAGGTAGATAATTAAACGCTGCTTATGTATTTGATATTCTCAACATAGGTTATAACGAAGAAACATGATATATTTTTTCATCCCATCCTCTGCCCCACTATTTCCACCACACCATGACCCCCATACCATCCTGATGCACATTTCTTCAAATAAATATTGTAAATATATCACAATACAAAAAAAGGGTATAATGTGATATTCGAAAGAGTTGATATGTATATATATACATAATGTACATGATAAAAGGAATATTTGAGCACTGATTTTTAATCTTCATAGTGGGCTTCATAGGCTAAGACACTTCAAAATATCAAAATGCTAAACAACCAAAAAAGCTCAGGTCCCTACCAAATAGAACCAACATGGGCTCCTGTTTAATGCTGTGTCGACAATTAAAACTTCAGTTGTGGAAAAAGGAAATCTTGGAAGTTAGGAGTTGCAGAATGCTCACTGTAATGGCTATTTACTAACTAGTGCAAAAATATTCTAACATTTTAACTAACTGAATGTCTATGGTCGTGCATTATTTACTAGGGAAGGTCATCAAGAGGATGTGATCTCCAGTTGGCCTGTGAGCTGGACTGTGGAAATCAGAGGCTTGTCCTTGGAATGTGCCTTCTTCTCACCTTCCCAGCTCACAGAAGCTGTCCCAGGGATGTAGCCTTGGCATAGTGATATGGTGTTGAGACCATCTAAATGGTACATATGTGACTCAACAGTACACATGACTGAACCGTTTTAAGGCTTCTATAGAAACTTTTAAGATCTGGTGAGTGGGTGCATAGATCCACTCATCTTGCAGACACCAAATACAAGCCTCATATGTAAGTTCCCTTGTTTATGAAACTTGTCACCTGTGAAGCTAGAGTGGCCTGGGTCTTTCTTCAATCTCTCCCGCCCTCTGTGTATGGAGGCCAGTTTCAGATTTCACCTGGGAATCTCTTCGAGGAGGTTGTGAGCCAAGGCCCTGGCTTACGAAGGTGAGATCAGCTTGTAATATACAGCATAGGAAACTCACCACTTTGCATTTACCATTTTATGATCCTGTCCTTGCATTACTATGTGAGAGCCTGGTTCTAGAACAACACCTGCAGCTCTGGCTTACAAAGGAGGGTCCACACCAAACGTCTCATCCTGCCGATGACCAGTGCATTCCTTATTGCTTTGGTGAATAGGGTCTCTCAGAGCACAGGTGGTGGGTGGGTTTTCAGACTTCACATAATATATCCACTTCTAGACACTCACTTCTATGAGCCCTTGTTGCCTTCCTTTACCAGCTGCCGTGGCAATGCACCTTTCTACGTAACATGGGCCATTGCACCTCTAAGCATGTTAGCATTTTCCCTGAAGGTCCTTGTCAGGATGCTAAATCCTGTAATCTAGGAGAATCACAACAACACATTCTTCCTTACTTAACTTTATATTCTGCCTCTCTTGATCCAGCATCCTTAACATCTCTTTCCAGACATACTCTTTTAGTTCCTTCTGGTACATGTTGAATTAGTCCTTCATCTTCTTTGATAGTCCTTTTCCTCCCTTAGTGCTGAGATCCAGCACTTTCCTAGCCAGGTTATGTTTGATCGTATGTGATTTCAACCTTAATTGTTATTCTGGAGGCCAGGATAGATCTGGAGGGAGCGTGAATGTGGTATCTCATGTTACATCAGATTCCGCATCTCCACCGAGCAATGTGTTATCCTCAGAGAGGGAAAAGTGGGCAACTTCTGCAGATCTAGAGGGGTCACTGGAAACTAGGGATTTAAGAATTTCAAGTGCATCTTATATCTCAGGATCCCATTCTTCCCCAAATAAGTCCTAACCTTGACATAGCTGACTTGCTTAGGTTGAGAACTCACTCTTCTTTGGAGCTCTGCTATTTTTTTTTTTAATTCAGTTTGGGGCCTAGATCTCAGCATTTCTTTTGCCAGCCAGTTCCAAGAGATGACAGTCTCTTTATATGCTATCAAAGAAGACATCAGCCTTGCATAGCTCCCTTTTTATTGCTCAGAATTTTATTACTTTTTTTTCAAAGCACTGGGTTTTCCCATCAATAACCAAATAATACCATTAGCCTTATAATTATAATAATTAATACTTTTCAAACACCTGATACATTGTACCCACTCATGCATTTACTTCTGTTATACCAACTTCATTCACCAGGGAGTTATTTACCAGTTTCACTGCTACCTTTTTCCAGGAGCTCCATCTGCCATCAATAATAGGGTCCTCATTGCCGGGGGACTGGCAGGTGGTCAAGCTCCAGTATCTTAGTATTTGAACTTTCTGGCCACTCCTGGTATCAACTATTGCCCGCTGACTTCCTAAGGAAGCAAAATGTGAAGCGATCATTAGCAATGCAGGATAAACATTCGTGCCAGAGGAAAGCAAACATAACTGGGAAAAGGGAGAATTTGGGTCATAAGGCAATGCAGTCTCAGGAAAAGTTTCAACTGACATGGGGCATGCTAAAACTGGGGTAGCTCTTCAGAGTTGCTCCGAGTTGAAACAAAGAAGTAGAAAGGAGTGGGAATTTGGTCAAGGCAATTCCTATTAGTGCAGGTCAATGGCGCTCAAACTTTAGCATTTATCAGAATCAGAACCCATGAGAGCTTAATAAAATCAATTCTTGGGTCCTACTTCTAGAGTTTCTGATCAGGTCTGGGATGTCACCTGAGAACTTGCGTCTCTAACAAGTGATGCCAATGATCCAAGTGATGTTGATACTGCTGGTCTGGGGATCGGACTTTGAGAATCACAGATCTAATTCATTTCTTGTGCGGGCTTGTTAACTGGCAGCACTCCCAACACCTGGGAAAACAGGTCCTGCAATCCTGAAAGGGGATCCGGGAAGCACCTCCGAGTGTCTATCTCCAGTATAGACTCAGGAATGCGGTATATAATTCTGCCAACTCTATCACTTACGTTTCTAAGTGGGAAGTTCATAATTGGGGCAGTACCTCTCATGGTTATTTCCTCTACCAAAACTGCAAATGATTTAGAAACTTTCATCTTTTAAGCAATTTTTTTATCTTAATGTCACTGGTAAAGATATTAGTAGCATAAAAATATTGCAATTTTATAATCTACCATGGAAATGAAAACCATAAATAATACTGCAGGAACATAATAATCTGGCCATAATTATTGTTAACTTACTTTTCAATTATTATTTAGTTATATTAATGATTAATTCAATTGTTAAGTATTGATATAACACTTTGCCACCAGTATGTGTTTAATAAATTCAGCAATTTTATGATATATAGATAAGCCTATTATTGTTCTTGCAAGTGAAGAAAGAGTTATGTGGGAATAGCTCAAAGGCAACAAAGAAACCAAAGTCAAAGTCAGAATTTTTAACCACAGGAATCACATAACCCAGCTACATCTACTTCCCGTGAGAAACAGAAATCTTTATCACAATCCGTGGGGAATAAAGAAATAGCATCATTTTGGGTAAAACATCCATAGAAGAAATCAGAAGCCCATGCAGTATAATAAGGTGGATAAATTTCTGTTACGGTACACAGGAGAGTCACGCTGTTTACTTTCTCCATTAAGGATATTTGCTATTTACTATTATATCCACCTAGTCACTTAGCACTGCTTTACATTCTTAACATCCTATCAACTGCCTAAAATCTCTTCAGAAAATTTCTAATGGAATACTTCTCCCCAAGGTAGATGGGGGCTTTATAAGTGTCAGGTTATAAAGTTTTTATGGGTGTCAGATTGGTTAAACTGAACTACACTTCCCAGAATTCTCTTTTCTACATGTCTCCAGTTACTATGAACCAAAGAAATATTCCTTTGTCAGATTTAGAGACATAAATGAAACAGCAGCCGTTGTGTAGTTCACACACAATGACAGATCTACTGATGCACTTTGTTGGCCTAAGGATATGCAGCTAGCTGCTCCAGCTTCCCTGGATCTTCCTTCTGCTTCTCTGACTCCTGAGGGAAGCGTGTGAACCAGAGATGAAACTTATCTTCATGAGTTCAGCTCAGGCTTGTGGGTCCCATCTTACTCTTGCTCTTCCTCAATTTATATCCATCTTCCCTTCCTGACTCTACTTGGTCTGTGGACTTCACAACAAATGTGAAAAATAAAGCCTCACAGAGATTGCTTAACCAACTCCAGCTCCCATAACAGCAGGAGATCAATTCCCTGCTACAAATCCCTATCTATCTATCTATCTATCTATCTATCTATCTATCTATCTATCTATCTAATCTATCTATCTATCTATCTATCTATCTATCTATCTATCTATCTATCATCTATCTATCTATCTTTCCATCTATCTATCTATCTATCTATCTATCTATCTATGTATCTATCTATGTCTTTATCTTACAGAAGTTCTGCTTCTCTGATGATATCCAGATGTGATAAAGAATCTAGTACTGGAAGTAAGGTGGCTCCATAGAAACAAAATCTTCATGATGAGTTCTTTATATTGGTTCTGGGTTTTCTGTAATTGATTCTCTGATGTGATTAAATTTAAAGACATTAATATCTTGTATGTCATGATAAAGGAGGCACTGGTAATCTATGGCACACACAGAAAAAGTAGGCAACACAGTGACTTAATTTTTATCTTTAGATTCCTCTAATCAAGTGTTTTTAGAAGGCAAAAATAGAACTACCCTATGATCCAACAATTGCACTACTAGGTATTCACCCAAAGGATAAAAAAATACAGATTTGAAGGAGTACATGCACCCTGATGTTTATAGAAGCATTATCAATAATAAACTTAACTATTATTTAATATTTTAATATGGAAAGAGTCAAAGTGTCCATCAATTAATAAATGGATAAAGAATATGTAGTAATATATATACAATGGAATACTATTCAGATATCAAAAAGAATGAAATCTTGCCATTTGCAATCATGTGGATGGAGCTAGAGTGTATTATGCTAAGTAAAATAAGTCAGCCAAAGAAAGAAAAATATGAAATGATTTCACTTGTATGTGGAATTTAAGAAACAAAACAGATAAACATATGGGAAGGGGGAAAAGAGAGGGAGAGGAAAAAATCATAAGAGACTCTTTATGATAGAGAACAAACTGAGGGTTGATAGAGGGAGATGCGTGGGAGATAAGCTAAATGGGTGATGGGGACTAAGGAGGACACTTGTTATAATCAGTACTGGGTATTAAATATAAGTAATGAATCACTATATTCTACTCCTGAAACCAATATTACACTATATGCTAACTAACTAGAATTTAAACAAAAATTTGAAGAGGAAAAGGAAGGCTATGTTCCAGGTAATCAAATATCTCCAGCCTTAAAATATTATAGTACATCTACAGAGTATAAAGGGGTTACTTTAAAGCAGTTATTTCTAACTGCTGGAGAACTTGAAGCAAGAGGATAATGAACTCATAGTGCTTTAAATTCCCATCTCAAGGTCTACCTAAAGAACATTGTATGACCACTCCAAGGAAAGGAAAGCTCTTTCCTATAACGATGGGACTAAGATTTCTGAAAACCAGACCCATAGTCCAATCCTGTATGTGGCTAAACTATAATGCAAATTAAATTATCAATTTTGAAACATCTCTTCTCTGAAAGTTACGGCATTGATTGGGCAGGAATAAGACCCTGAAAATGGGAACGGGGCATTTGGGCAGATTTTGACGACCCAGTCTCCTAAAATCTTTTGAGTCTTCTATGCTGGTGGAGTAGCCCCTCCACCCCTTCCTAAGTAGGTTAGTCTTCCTTTTCCTGGGGAACCTGTAATGGCCTCCCCTGATATAGTTGCCTTGCAATGCACTGCTGATCATCCTCTTGACCTATCCTTGCCACCCTTCCAGATATAAAGCCAGACTCAAGTTCCAGAAAGCCCCAAATGGTAGGTACAAATCATTACCTGTGATAAGATGCAATATTCACCAAGAGAATTGCATGGTTTGCTAATTTATTTTGGCATAATCCTAAAGGATATGTGTAAGAATAGATATTACAGGGGTGGAATCAAGGTAGAAGGAATATAAAGTTGTGTCAGGTCTAAAATATTACTATAGGTCTGTTAAGGAGAGAGTCTAGATTTAATGTTTTAAACAGAGAAGGTGGAAATGGCCCTAACTCTTTTTTTTTGTAGGCTAGCTGAAATATGGAGCTGAAATATCCTATGCCAACTAAGTTAAAATGCTGTAACTTTCTTGGAATATTGTAGAGGAAGGCATCCAAAGGTATAGGGTGATTAGAATATTAAAGTAGTTTTCTCATCTAAGACCTGCTCACTTACCTCTAGAGGGTTCCAAGGACATATTTTTCATGAAGTTATGAGAAATAAATTTGTGAGGAGACCCTAGCATCTCTGAAAAGTTTTGTGGTAGCTCTTCTTCATAGGTCAGAAATGATAGTTAGAATTGGTCTCATAAGGCTGGATGCTGATGTGCAGTGGGCTTGATGGCATCACTGGGACCAAGTAGAAATACTTAATCTCCCAAAGTAAGTAGGTAACATTGTTACTATAATGGACATTGGAGTCAATGCAGTCATTAGAATGGGCTAACTCACTGGTTGGCCAGATTGTCAGGATGTTCCAGAACTGAAAATGATGTGTAGCCTAATAAAGTCTTACTTAATCTCTATAGAAAAGTTCTAGTGAACAGAACTCTGAATTGAATTACCAAAACAGAGTCATAACTCCTCCATTGATTCTCAGTCCTGAGCCGGTTCACACCACAAGAATCCTGTGAGAAAAGACCCTGCTACACTGACAACAAGTTATACTGTTACTCTTTTTCCCAGAATTCCCCCAAGAGGATCTGTGGCCATTTTCTCAGTATGACTATAAATTGTGAGGGAAATACAATCAAACTTTATAAATATTAATGGAAACTGGCTTAGAACTAATACCTACTCCTGTAGACTTGAAATATTACTGTGGTCCACCAGTTAAAGTAGGGTCTCGGAGGGGTCAAATAATCAATGAAGTGGGCCCTTTGGCACAGGACCCTCTCACAATAAAACTTGGGGTCTCTAAACCAACGTTGGGATTATTATCCTTGTTCCAGAATGCGTCATTGGAATGCATATCTAGTGATGAGAAAGGATTCCCATGATGGTTCCCTGGCCCATGAATTAAGGCTACTATGATAGGAAAGCTCAAATAGAAGCCATTATAACTGCCTCTAGTTATGAAAATGGAAAGCCAAAAGTAATACTGCATTGCTGGAGATGTGGTGCCACAGTCAAGGGCTTGAAAGACACAGGGATGGTTATTCCCACTCAACAGGTCTGTTTGGCCAATGCAGACAACAGATGAATTTTGGAGAATGACAGTGGATTATTATAATCTTAACCAGGTGGTGACTCCAACTGCACCAGCTGTTCTGCAGCTTTCTTTTTTCTTTTATGTGAGCCAAACTGACACATTCCCAGCACCTGGTATGCAGCTATTGATCTGGCAAATATTCTTTTTTCTCTATACTTGATAGTAAAGACCAGTAAAGAAACCGTTTTCTTGCAGCTGACAAGGCCAGCCATATACCTTCACTGTCTGAGCTGAGTGGCATGCCATTACTCCAGCCCTATGTCAGAATTTAGTGTGCAGAATATCAACCATCAGTCTCTGCACAGGACATTGAGCTGGTTCTTTACATTGATAACATTTTGTTTATTGGACCTGGCATGCAGAAAGTAGCTACACAAGTTGGCAAAACACTTGCATGTGGAAGGGTGGGGAATAAAACCTAAAAACTTTCAGGGGATTGTCACCTTGGTGGAATTTCTAAAGGTGCAATGGCTTGAGACCTACTAAGTTATCCCTTGCAAGGTGAAGGAAAAGTTTCTGTAACTGGCCACTAAGAAAGTGGCATATCACCTAATGAGACACTTTGGGTTTGGGAGTAACATATATCGCCATTTGGGCATGACCCTGGTACTGAGTGAGCCAAAAACCTGTCAGTATTGAGTGAAGCACAGTATAAAAGAAGGTTCTGTAACACGTCCAGACACCTTTGATAGCTCCTCTGCCACTTAGGCCATATGGCCCAGCAGATCTTATGGTACTCGAAGTGTCAGTGATGAATAGAGATGCTATGTGAGTCTTTTGGCAGAACTTTATCACAGTGAAAACCCTTAGAATTTTAGAACAAAGCCATGCTATCATCTGGTGACAACTTCTCTTTTAAGAAACAGCTTTTACATTACTACAAGTCTTTAGTAGAGACTCACCATTTGACTATGGGCCATCAACTTACTTGTGACCTGAACTGCCCATTATGAACTGCATGTGGTGCCTTGTTCAAACCATAACGCTGGGTGTGTAGAACTACACTCCATCATCAAAAAGAATAAGTAAATACAAGGTCTCGTGCAAGCTGGCCCTGAAGGTACAAGTAAGTTGCACAAACCCAGATGCGCCTTGTCCCTCTACCTGCTACATTTCCTTTTCTTTTTCAACAGTTACCTAAGGTCCACAAGACCAATTGATTGAGGAAGAGAAATCTTGGGCTTGTTTTATAGATGGCTCTTCATGATATGCAGGCACAACCAAAAGAGAAAAGCTACAACACTACAACCTCACCCTGGGATGACCCTGAAGGGTGGTAGTCAAAGAAAATCCTCCCAATGAGCTGAACTTCAAAAAGTGCCCCTGGATGTACATTTTTTCTGGAAGAATGGATGATATGATGTATAAATCTATACATATTTATGAAGTACAGCCAATGGTTTGACTGGATGGTCAGGGACTTCAAAGGAATTGATTGGAAAATTGATTATTAGGAGTTCTGAGAAAAAACTGTGTGATGGACCATTCCAAATATGCATTAAAGTTGAAGATTTGGGTCTCTTATGAATGCTCAGCAAAGAGTGACTGGCGGAGAATTATTTTTATAATCAAGTGGATAGGATGACTCACTCTGTGGATGGAGTTCCCTTCCTTCTCCAGCCACTCCTGTCCTTGTCTGGCAGGCTCACTGATAGAGGGCTATGCAGCAGAAATGGAGGGTAGGCATGGGCTCAGCATCATGACTTTCACCAAGGTTGATCCGGCTATTCCCACCAATGAGTGCCCGATTTTAGCAGAGAACTGCTACAGAGACCAACATAAGCCCCTGATGTGACACTATTCCCTGTGGGGTTAGCAAGCTATGGGAGGTCATTTTAGGACACTTACATTATGAAAAAAAGCAGCATTTATTCTTACTAGAGTAGACACTTATTCTGGATGTAGATTTGCCTTCCCTAATGCCTCTGCCAAAACTGTCAGCTATAGACTTCAGCATGCCTTATCCACCAGCATGGTATTCCACACAGCTTCACTTCTGAGCAAGGAAATCATTTCGCAGAAAATGAAATGTGGCAATGGGTTCATGCTTATGAAATTCGTGGCTCTTAATTTGTTCCCTGTCATCTCAAAGGAGCTGGTTCAATTGGTCAGAATTTCAAAACTTGTGCTGGGGGATGGCAACCCCTTGAGGGACTAGTGTAACGTCTTCTTGGATTGGTATATGACTAAACTGGCATCCAACGATGCTGTTTTCCTATAACCAGGATTCATACATGCATCCAGGAATCTAAGGGCAGAGATAGAAGTGATTTCTTTCCGTGTTATTCTAAATGACCTACTAACAGCGCTTTTTTGTTTTCCATGTGCACGATCTGCTGGCAACACAAAAACTACTCCATTCCAACTGCTGCCTGGACATTGGTTTCTTTAGGCCTCTGAGTCGATGGTCAAAGAAGAGGGTTATTCCATTTTGGCTGATGTGTTTGACCTTGACTATTAAGAAGACTTAGACCACTATTACACAAAGTTTTAGCATCAGATACAAAGTCAACAGCCTTCCAGAGACCACTTAACCAACTCGAGCTTCCATATTATGTAAGGCCAAATACTTAGAACAAAACTCTGTATCTATCTGTTTATGTGTATATCTATCTCCATCATGTACAGTTTCCTGATAGTTCTTTTTTTTTTTTTGGACCTTTATACAAAGTGTAAATGTAAATAATTACAAAGAAATTACAGTGGGACTTTGTAATAAGAATCAAATCCCTAAGCCATTGGAGAAGATGAGAACTACTTTAGGAAAAGGGCTTTTGGACTAATTGCCACTAAGGTCAGATTACCACTAAGGTCACAAAAGATTTTTTCCCAGTAGGATCTAGTACGTGTTTTTCACTGAATCAATGTGTGTTAATCTAAATAGACCTGCTACTTTATTTGCTATTTTGGCACTGTAGCCTGGGTGAATCTAATTAGTCTAATAGCACCGAATCTTAGGAAAATGTTTTCTGTGCTTCAGACAACTGGCTGCAATATGACCTCTAGGACAATCTATTTTATACTTGGGATTCTCTATGTGAGGCATTCTATGGAAAGAACCAGAAAAGGTGATCGTTCAATAGAAAGGAAAAAAATCAAAATGGAACTTCTTTGAGAACGTTTCTTTCTGATAAGAAGACATTCTGTACTATGCCTTGGTCTGGGAAAAATCAATAGTTTTCTTCAATCCTGTTTAAGACCAAATTTTTAGAACTGTAAACAATAATGAATATGCAACTTCCTCTGTGATATCACGTAACTACTGTGATGAGATAGTGGATCAAAATTTCACTAATACAATGAATATTCAGCTGCATTTTTTGGCATTTCAGTAAATCTGAAATATACAGAGATCTTCCAGTAAAGGCCGTGGGACTGCGCCACGAAGTCAGGATGAAACAGGCTTTGAACATGGCTCATGGCCCTGGTGTCAGGACATAGTCTATGATGATGGTAAATAAATGAGGTTGCCTAACATTAGCTTCACAGTCACTTCACAAATATCCTAATTTTATCTCAGAATTTATGTTAACAATTTATTTTTGTCACTTAACACTTTCATGTTCAAACCTCAGCCATCTGCCTTTATGGGTTTCTAGGGCTTTCTGTGCTCAAACTAGAAGCAGGTGTGGGTGTTCCATGTTTCACCTCCCCTTTCAGTAACAGCCTCTTTTAATCGCTTCAATCCATCACAGTCTATGATTAAAATCGTGTCATGAATTACCGGTTGTATGCTGGACTCCAGGAAACATGTAGCTTGAGAAGCATTTATATTGAGGAGCGCAAAATAAAATATTCACCCCCTTCCCCTTGCTCTCTTCTTGAGTCAACCAAACTGTCAGAGCACAATAGCATCTGGAAGATTCATTCAAGTATTCATTGTCAGAGGACGCCAGAAGGGCCTCCATCCTGTAGGAATTTCTAACTCAGAACTATATGTCCAACAAGGCTTAAGAGCCTCCTTAGTATACTCTTTGAGTATACTATCCTGAGGTATTTTCCATCCCACCTCAATTTTAAGGAACAAATATATTTTTTTTTATTTGGTTGGTTGGTTTTTACTCCAAGTTATTTTCACAGCTGTGAGCTGCTTTGGTTGTTGACAAAAGAAGTCGCTGCTCTGAAAGAGGCATGAAAGACCTTATTTGCTGAAAGAGAAAGCAAGGGTTTGTATAGACTTTGTAACAATGCTTGAGTGATTTGACACGGAGGAAATTTAGCTGTAAACTGCAGTGGCTGTATCGCTGGGGCAACCATAATCTATTCCTCTAACTTTTATCTTCTACTGACCATCTTCTCTGCCTATTCCTATTTTAGAAATAAAACATCCAGAGGAGCCTGGGTGGGTCAGTTGGTTAAGCGTCCAACTTCGGCTCAGGTCATGATTTCATGGTTAGTCATTTCGAGCCCCATGTCAGGCTCTGTGCTGACAACTCAGAGCCTGGAGCCTGCTTTGAATTCTGTCTCCCTCTTTTTCTGCCCCTCCCCTGCTTATGCTCTGTCCCTCTCAAAAATAAATAAACTTAAAAAAAAAAAGAAATGAAACATTCATTTATGAGTGCAGAGAAATTAAGCCCCATGTAAACACAAAGTGTGGGAGGGACTAGGGTCATAAAGCAATTCTTGTTTTGAAGACTTCCCTCATTTCAGAGATTTCAGGAACAATTACAGATTTCTAAGCATTCAGTTCCTCTCAGCAACTTAAGAATTCAGAAGGTAACTTTCTCAGTGTGAAAATCTGAAACATATTTTGAAATAAAATCATTAGAAATATTGTTTTCTAATACATTTCTCAGCTTATCCATGCTGAGCCATGTAACAAGGGGGAGAAAATACAACTAAATGGCGTTTTGCTCCTGACCATATTGGTAATCAGAACATGAGAAGACTAGAAAACAACTTGTGAGTTGCAAATTTTAATGTGCTCTAGCACATTATTATCAGTTGCCATTGCATTTATTTAAGCTACTAATTAGAATTGTAACCATTGCCAAAGAAAACACATACAGTTTGGTGGCTTAAAAGCCAAAGTCATTATGTAAAGGGCTATGAGAAGGAGTGTTAGAGCAGTCATTGTGCGCTGTCTTTTCTAATCAGTGGAATATGAATGCAATACAGCATGAAAAATGAGTAAAAAAAAGATGATATTGATGGAGAAGGGAAAAAAAGATATTTCTGCCTCATTGAAATACATTTTTTGTTTATGATCTCACTATTCATTTGGGAATTTACCAAATCATAAGATATTTCTGAGTGACAAAAAAGCTCTCTTCTATTCTATGTTGTAAATTAAAAGAATGCTTGGTTCTGATTTTACACAGTTCACTTATTTGAAAAATGAATTGTGGTAAAATTCCTCTTTAGAGGCCACGAATAATGAAGGAAGGCTATTTGGTATGGTCTTCAGAACATCAGCCTAGATGGCAAACACAAGTGGCTATAAACTTCAACTCTGCTACTTGCTAAATGTGTGACCTTGGGCAAATTTCTTAGGCTGTCTGTATCTTAGCTTCTTTATCTATAAAATGGGGCTAAAACAATAGTCTCTATTCCTAAAGTTATGTGAAAATAAGATGCGGTAATACATAGAAAATGCTTAGCGCAGTGTCTGGCACATAATAAAAGCTCAATAAATGTTTGCTATTTTTAAAGTTGCAAGCTTATATAACCTTGCAGTATTCAGAGTATGCTTATAAAACATAGATGCATAATAGGTTGGTCTTTTAGTGGAGCACGGACCCAAAATTTTAGATACAGTATGGTGACCTAAAGAAACTCTAGATTGGGTCAAATGAGTTCATTGTTCCCTGAAGGTCCAAATGAGATGAACAGGGACATCCAGATTACCCATGAGGCTAATCAGCTCATAATCTAACAGCCTGAAGGTAGGTAATGGTAGAGAAGAGCTGTCGAGGCAGGAATTTCTCTTAGGAGCAGGCACAGGGTTAGACAGATAGGGATGGAGCACGGCTAAAAGATACAAAATCTTCAAGGACACATTACAAGGAGGGCTTGCTACATTAGATCACAGACAATTAAACTGAAATCAAAGCCTAGAAGAAAAATTAATCATCAAGTGATAGTTGAAAAATGAAAGCAAACCGTAGAAATGGACCAAAGGACTAGCTGACAACCACATCGGCTGGGCCACAGCAAGGAGTAAGGGACACACTGAGGATAAGCCCGTCTATTCACTCACCTGCTATGTGCCAGGGGCAAAACGAGTTGGGGGGAATAAAAGCATATATTCACAGAGTGAGTGTTGGAACTCTAAAGCATCTCTCAAATATGTTTATTGACCACTTACTTTGTGTGAGGCTAGGTTCTAGAAACTGACTATGCAGTATTAAAAAAAGGCAAAATTATACTCTAGTGGAAGAAAGACAGACATTTAACAAAAAGGAAAATACATTAGGGGCGCCTGGGTGGTTCAGTCAGTTAAGCGTCCGGCTTTGGCTCAGGTCATGATTTCATGGTCCGTGGGTTCGAGCCCTGCCTCAGGCTCTGTGTTGATGGCTAGCTCAGAACCTGGAACCTGCTTTGGATTCCGTGTCTCCCTCTCTCTCTGACCCTCCCTTGCTCATGCTCTCTCTCTCTGTCTCTCGAAAATAAATTAAAAAACATTTTTTTTAAGTAAAATACTTTACATGTGAGATAACAGTGAGTGTTAAGCAGGAAGAGAAATAAGAAGTGTTTGGGGGATGCAATTTTATATAGGCCTTGTTGAAAAGTGACACTTGGGTAGCAACTGGCAGGAGCACAGCAGGTAGCTGTCTGAAAGGCACCATTCCCCAGGGATGTGACTCGCCGCTGACTTCCTAGGCAACCTACTGTGTTAGGGGCTGCAGGAGAACCTGCAGTCCAGGCTAGATGAAGGGTCTGATGACACACACCCAAGTGTCTTCAGTTGGTGGAAACCACACTGAGATGGAGAAGCCAGCGGGGGCTACCAGGCGATGGCCACACCAGACTAAATCATGGGCACTAGTCAGAGCTGAATCGCAAACAGCTCAGCAGGGCTGGTATATCCCTGATGGCAGTTCCGAAGCTAGATCTGCACACAGGCACTAAGTCTCTTCTCCTCTGCCAAGTTCACAAAAACATAAAGGCCGTGCAACCATTCTCCCTCTTCCAAGTCCAACCACATACCCAGACAATATTTAAGGACAGGTTCTGAATCACTGAGTATTTTTATTTAAGAGAAGCTGGACCCTACCTAAACATTATAGTATATTAGATTATGTAACTTAAATAACTTATATATGAATTCTGTAAGTGGAAAAAGCTTTAAACTGAAGTGCAAATTTGATTTATTTTGCTTATTTTCCTCCTTCCTTTGCCTACCCCACATCAGCGGGTGTGGCCCTAGAGGAAGATGTTGGAGTTGTACTATGAGTAAATGTGTGATTCCAGTGTATTTAAATTATCAGAGGAAAAATACAGGGAGAGATATTTCTTCAACTGCTACAGTATAAACTAGACTTAAGTGTTTTCTTCTTAATTATCTATAAGTTTGTTCTAATTGCCCTTTTCTTTCTTGCCTTAGACATATGTTTAGTCCTTTTATTTTTCCATTTAACTATTTTTATGTTCTTGTTCCAAGATGAGTTTCAGAATAAGATGTTCTAGCAGCAGTGCAAATAACAAATATTATTTGGCTCATTCAATTCTTCCTGTTCTTCTGAGGAAGGTACCTTTTCTCTTTCTGATTGATATGATTCTAATGGGAGTTTGGTGATGATGGTGATGATGGTGATGATAAGAATGGTGAAGATAATTTTAAAATAATTACTCACTATTTTATTAAGCATTTCCTTAAAAAATTAGTGTTATTTTTTAGAGAGAGAGAGAGACAGAACACCAGAGAGGAGGGCAGAGAAAGAGAGGGAGACACAGAATCTAAAGGAGGCTTCAGGCTCTGAGCTGTCTGCACAGAGCCCGATGCTCAACCTCATCAGCCGTGAGATCATGACTTGAGCCCAAGCTGGACACTCAACCAACTCAGCTACCCAGGCGCCCCTTTATTAAGCATTTAATGTGTACCAGAGACTGTGCTAATTGCGTTAGGTACATTAATTCATTTAATACACACAAGAACTCTGTGAGTTGGGAGCTAGCGTTTCTTCCTTGTTACAGAAGAGGAAATGGAGACTTAGAGAAGTAACTTTTCCAACATCACAGAGCCAGTAAAGGGTGATATGTTCTCATATCACCATCTCCCCTGGTGGCAGGTGCTTGTTCTGTGGTGGCCGCCAGCACCAAACTGGACCAAGGACCTTACCTTCCCCCAAACCTCAGCTGACTGTTCAAAGGGGAGCACATGACCCAAGTCGGTCACTTGCCTTTTCCAAACTGGGGCTAAGGAGGAATTAGTGGTACTAGGAGGAGGAAGTGGAGGAAGATAGTTGAGAGTTTTAGGTGCTACTGGCAGCCATGTTTTCCATCAAATAGAAGAAGCCAGCCTAAGAAAATGAAACCAAGATTAGCGATTTAGAGAATGTGAGAAGATTCTGTTGTTCTAGCCCTAGGCTTCCACTACCCCTGAAGTTTAGCAACATTCTGGCTATTACATAATACAGTTCAAGTTGGGTTTCTTTGGCTACCAAAAGTCCTGACCAAATGCAAATGCAAATGCAAAAACGAAAATGCTTAAATGTTAAATGCCTCACCTTTGATTATAGGGTTTCGATTTTATAACTTTTAACATCATGCCACACATTAAGATTTTCACTATTTCTAGTATAGATAATATTGCTTTGTTCAGTATACGTGACGGTCAAGATCTCAGTAATTTTTTTGAATTATAATATGTGAGGGGACTTGCAGGGGGCACCTTTGTTCATCCAAATCTGCAAAAAATACTCATCTTTCAAAGTCTAACTCAACACCCTCGCTGATATTATTTTTTCTATGTTCCACAAAGATTGAGTTCATTCTTCCTCTTATCTTTAAAATATCTTTTTTTGGTGCCAATATTGCATCAGTTATATGGGTATTTGGAGAGGTTTATAAAATGTATGTTGTAGATTTTTGGCTTTGTGTTTTCATATTTAGCATATACCTAACATTCTCTTGATACACAAGAAACATTTATTAAATTAAAAAACTATTAAATTTAAGATAAGGAAACATAAAAATGAGATGTATGAAAAACCTTAAGAATTATCTGATATAAACTTCTTAGTTTATAAATTTGCAAATTGAGGCCTATAGAATTGAAGTTTTTCTTCCAACCTCACATAACCTACTATCTGCAAAGTTAAAATTCAAACACAGTTCTCCTTTCAGCTATGCCAAGCAGTAGCTCCAAGAAGGTGTTTTTTCAAATTAAACCTTGTGTGACACACTTTTGGTTGGAGAGAAAAGAGAGCTCATCTACCCACAAAGCAGGGCCCTCTTCATCTTCCCTAGAGTTCAAGCTAATGGAGACTCATTCCCCCTCTTGATTTGTCATCAGGTGAAACATGTTTTGGCTTCATAACCCTGAAGGGTGAGTAGTATTTGGAGCATGTATCATCTGGTGGCACACTCTCTATTTTGTGCTCGAAATATTTAAATTGCCGTACAAAAACAATGCTCTATGATGGGGATATTTAAAAATAAGATTTATCACAATAAGTGTATTCTTTTTAAAAATAAAAGAATTTTAACATTTACTTATTTTTGAGACAGAGACAGAGTGTGAGCAGGGAAGGGACAGAGAGAAATGGAGACACAGGATCTGAAGCAGGCTCCAGGCTCTGAGCTGTCAGCACAGAGCCTGACGCAGGGCTTGAACCCATGAACCGTGAGATCATGACCTGAGCTGAAGTCAGATGCTTAACCGACTGAGCCACCCAGGTGCCCCACAAATGTATTCTTAATCCCCTTTGTCTATTTTGCCCATGCCACTATCCTCTCCCTTCTAGAAATGACAGTTTGTTCTCTATTTGTCTGGTATTTTGTTTGTTTGTCTCTTTTTTCCTTTGTTCATTTGTTTTTTAAATGCCACATATGAGTAAAAATCATATTATATCTGTCTTTCTCTGACTGACTTACCCCACTTAGTATTATACTTCTAGGTCCATCCATGTTGTTGCAAGTGGCAAGAATTCATCCTGAGTAGTAGTCTATTGTATATCTATCCCGTATCTTCTTTAGCCACTCGTATATTGCTGAAGACTTGGGTTTCTTCCATAATTTTATATTGTAAACAATGCTGCAAGAAACTTAGGGGTGCATATAACTTTTTTAAATACTATTTTTGTTTTCTTCAGGCAAATAGTAGTGGAATTATTAGATCATCTGGTAATTCTATTTTTAATTTTTTGAGGAACCTCCATACTGTTTTCCACAGTGGCTACACCAATTTTCATTCCCACCAACAGTGCACAGGGGTTGTTAAGAATACACTTATCAGGATGAGTACTGAATAATGTCTAGAATTGCTGAATCATTATATTGTACACCTGAAACTAATAGAACACTATAAATCAATTATACTTTAATTTTAAAAAAGAAGATAAGGTATATAAATACAGTGGAATATTACTCAGCCATAAAAAATGAAATCTTGCTATTCATAACAACATGGATGGATTTAGAGAATAGTATGCTAAGGGAAATAAGTCTGACAGAAAATGACAAATACTATAGGATTTCACTGATGAATGGAATTTAAAAAACAAAATGAACAAAAAACAGAAATAGATTCATAAATACACAGAATGAACAGATGATTGTTAGAGGGAATAGGGAAGGGAGGGGAATAGCCAAAACAGGTGAAGAGGATTAAGAGTTACAAACTTCCATTATAAAATAAGTTGCAGACTGAAAAGTACAGCAAGGGTGGGGCGCGTGGGTGGCTCAGTCGGTTAAGCGTCTGGCTTCATCTGAGGTCATGATCTCACGGTTTGTGAGTTCAAGCCCTGCATTGGGGTCTGTGCTGACAGCTCATAGCCTGGAGCCTGCATTGGATTCTGTGTCTCCCTCTCTCTCTGCCCCACCCCTGCTCACACTGTCTCTCTCTGTCTCTCAAAAACAAATAAAAAGCATTAAAAATAAAAAAAAAAGAAAAGTACAGCAAAGGGAATATTGTCAGTAATGTTGTAAATACTTTGTATGGTGACAGATGGTAAGTGTACATCATGGTGAACATTTCAAAATGTGTATCATTGTCGAATCACTATGTTGTATACCTGAAACTAATATTATATTGTATTTCAACTATACCTGAATAAAATAAAGAGTTAAAAAATATGTAAGTGGTAGTTATGGGTCTGTTTTGGATGTCCCAAATGTGATTCACAGATTTAAACAGACCTCTTGGTAAGATTCTTGCATTTTCTTTCATTTTAAAGCATGCATAATTTTCTTTGTAATTAGGGTAGAGTTATATCTGGGAATCTGTTTTATTTCCGTGTGTGCTGTGTAGGACCCATGTAATCTTTGTGTTTGATTTTTTTTAGTTTATTTACTTATTTTGGGAGAGAGTGGGCAGAGAGAGAGGGAGAGAGAATCCAAAGCAGGCTCCATGCTGTCAGTGCAGAGCCCCATGCGGGGCTCGATCCCATAAATCCTGAGATAATGACCTGGGCCTAAATCCAGAGTCAGAGCCACCCAGACACCTCTTAAGTCTTCAGCTTTTGTAATGATGCTGAACACTGAGGAGAGCGCTATGGCACTGAGAAGGAACTCTGATAATAAGAGGTTGATTGCACATTGGCCCAAGTGGAGATTCTCAACTGTTGAAGGCTTGAAGGTCTATATCCTTAAAGAAATAAACGTACTTTTAAAGATAAACACCTTCAAATTGGGAATAATATTTCCCCTGGCTCCAGACGCAGACATTGTGGTTTGCAAATGCAGATCACAGGAGAAATGAGAAAAGGCTAATCTGAGAGTGGATTATAAATGAGATTTCAACACATACAGGTTACCCCTATGAACTTTCAAAACAAGTTTGCTCTTTTGAACTGGCGTTGAGGCATGCATCATCTATTCCCAAGTTGCTTGTGAATCATAAATTCCTTCTTAAATTCTATAAGGTGGGTAGGGCTTTTGGAAACCTTATGGGGACTACAAATACTACAAGCATTAGATGCGAATTCTGGTACCAGTCACACTATATGACAATGAGTACAGTTGCTGAGATTGTAAGAAGGAGACAGACAGAAACACTTAGCTTCTCGTGGTGCCTGTGACCTCTAAAACATTAAGGAGAGACGCTATTTATATCATTTATATCAGAGCCAGTTATCAACCCTAATTTTTATTATGAGATTTCCTTTCTCTTCTTTTATATTTTTTGCTACATTATATCAACAAATTTAAGAAATATTTTTGTTCATGTATGAGCAATATATTTTGAGTACAGCTCATATTAAATATTTATAAAAACACAAACATTTTATTTTTCTGTACATGGTTATTAGACATTTTTTCTTGGTATATATTTAAAATGATACACTTTTTAAAAAATTATGAGAGCATAGACTTCAATTTATACTAATGCTCTTGAAGGAGAGAGATTAAAACTCATATTCCAACTATGTTTGAGAAGACTGACATATTTTATGTTTCTTAATTATCTTTAAAGTTCCCAATTGCATTACCGTTGAAAAGACTCAATTTACTATGTGCCAATGAAAGAATAAAAGAGCCTCCCAGACAACTGCGATTTCAGATGAGAAAGTATTTCATTCCTTTGTGCTGTCAGAATCTAAAACTTTCATGCGGAGGGCATTTTTAACCCTCTTTTGTTCTGTTCAAAGTCATGCCTCGTTTGGGTCAAGACTGACATTCAACACAAGTATAAAATATTAATTTAATAAAATTTTCCAGTATATAGATTTTCTGCACTTATTAATTGGCAATGCCTTTAGGTCTTTGTCTCTCAAAAATATTTTAAAATATATGAAGGCAATCTCCAAACGAGCTTGACAAAATTGATCTATCTCTTGAGGTCTTTTACTAGCCTACTGAGATTTTTTTTAACCCTTCCACATTTCCTGTTCCTTCACCAGAGGGTCACTTCATTCAAAACCTTATATTGTACCCTCTGTGACCCTTTTCACTGTGTGCCTTTTGGAACTACTAGGGAGAGTCTGATGAATCAATATTAGCCTGAAGGAATGGATGCTGAATTTTGTCTTCATCATAAATGGTTCAGTAACAGAAAGCCTACCCTTTTCTCCATTTACATGTGGGCAGATATCAATCTTCTGCAAACTGTCATAACTATCAACCTAGTTGCATGTTCATTATACAATTTTTTAAAATTTTCTTGTTGGTTATATTGGCTTTTATCTTTTTGGATGGTTGTACAGAGACTTCTTTTAATCACAGGTCTGAGTTCATGGCCCGCCATCACCATCAGGGCTCATTTCTTTTTTAAATTGTAATTAATTATTCATCCAACAGCCGCTTGTCTCATTCCTCTCCTGTCCCCTCTTCTCACCAAAGACACTATATTTTTTAAGATAGTGTTCATTTGTATATCCTATCCATGTAGTTTTTAATCTTTTTAAAAATCTATGTAATATATGTAAATGGTACTATAGATTATAGTTTTCTTTTTGTTTCTTTTAAAACTCAGGCATTAGGGGTGCCTGGGTGGCTCAGTCGGTTGAGCGTCCGACTTTGGCTCAGGTCATGATCTCACGATTTGTGGGTTCGAGCCCCGCAGCATTGGGCTCTGTACTGACTGCTACCTCAGAGCCTGGAGCCTGCTTCCAATTCTGTCTCTTTCTCTCTCTGCCCCTCCCTTGTTCATTCTCTCTGTCTCTCAAAAATAAATAAATATTAATAATTTTTTTTAATGTTTTAATAAAAAAAGTAAAACTCAGGCGTCTATTGTCCATCCATGTATGTGACGCTGCTGTGACATGTCTGTGAATGTACATTTAATTCATGTCTCTAACTGTGGTATAGTATTTCATAGTGTGTGTCCACCATATTTAATTATCCATTCTCCCAGCAATGGACAACCAAGTTGTACCAACCCACCACGACCCCTCAGGGGTTGAGTGGTGGAGATAGGAAAGAACCATGGGTGGAGGAAATGCCAAGGACCTAGACAATCTGACTATACCTTTTGTCATGTCCTCCATACCATACATGGCTTTGAATGCCACTCTGTTTTGCCTCTCCCATCCCTGGTACTGGCCAGAGATACATTCCCCTGTTTCACAGTGAGGAAGGGGCCAACAATGATGTAGCTCTTTTTTATTGTTACTTTTTCAGTGAAAAATTTTATCTCACTTTTGTGGCATGTCAGGCTTTGGATTTCAGTAAAGGGAGCTAGCAGCCTATTCCTAGTGTTTCTAGGAACTAGAAATCCACAAATATTTTTAGAAGACAAATTCTTGTTTATAACATGGGGATTGGTTTAAACACTTGGGAGATATAGACTTGAAAATTTACTTTGACTGGGCACTTTTAACGTGCATATCTACTCTAAACATTAGTGCTATTAACCGCATTAAGAACCACAATCCACAGGAAAGAATGAATAGCTGTACAAATGACCACAGATTTATTTGAAGTAATAAGGGGAAAAAATGTGGGAAAGATTTCTCAAAATTATTGCAACAATATATTTTCTGGTCATGTTCTCACCTTCTAAGCAAATTTTGATCTTGGTGATCTCTTTTATGTCTTTGATCTCATACTTTGAAACAATTCCTTTTTCTTGGTGGAAGAAACAGGACTTGACATACAAGCACTCATCTTCCTCTGCTTGGTGAACTCTGACCAGAATGTCCTAACACTGCCTAGAGTCTCCCATGGTGGGGGGCAGTGGGAGTGGGAGGAGGGAGGAAGAAAGAAAAGGAAAAAGAAAGGAAGAGGAAAACAGACAATAAACAATAAGATAATTTCTTTGATCTCATATCTCCCCTTAGTTACTGTCTCTTATATTCTTCAGCCCAATTTCTTCAGAGATGTCTTCCCTTCCCACTGTGACTTCACCAAAATGAATGTCACCCTAAGAGGTCAAATTCAACACTTCATTCTTTGCTGTCCATTATCCCATGTCAGCTCACTGACGTTATGAACCACTTCCTCCACTTCAAACTCTCTCTAAAACAGTATCCTGTCCAGTATTAATTGCTAACTCTTGAGGAAATTCCAGTTTCCTTTGTCTCTGAACACTGCCAGCTTGGAATGTTCTTGAGCCCTCTGTCCAAGGAGCTCCTCTTGTCACTCTACTCTCCCTCCCTGGGCAATTTCATAGCCTCATTTACCATATGTCTATTTTTCAGGAATTTACAAATCTGTGTACTCAGTCCAGATATCCATATGTCCAACTATCTATTAAATCTCACCTTGGATAATTCATAGGCACATTGAGCTAAGCTTGTCCAAACTGAACTTACGATTTCTCCAGCACCCCACTCATGCCCTCCAGTCCATCCCCTCCCTGCCCCACATTCTCACTGTTCCTTGTCCAGTTTTCTGACATGTACCCTGCGGGGTGTGACCATCTATCCAGTCATTCAATCTATAAATGGATGAGCTGTCCTTTAAAATGCCCTTTCTTTTTTCACTCCTCAAAGGTAATCCATCACCAAATCTGATCAATCGTATTTCCAAAACATATTTAAAATATATCCATCTTTTCACACTGTTTTTTCACTTCCATTCTTGTGTCCTTCCAATCAGTGGCCAGAGTGAATTTAATAAACACTAAATCATATTTTAAAAGACTTTCAAATAGTTCCATAGTCCACATGATACCATCAAACTCTCCATGGTTTAGGTCATGCTTTTCATTCATAATTCTGCTCAGCACTCTCTTTGATGCCATCGGACTATCAGACTTGCTATAGGACATTTCCTTGTGTTTTCCCACCTCTCTGCCTGCCAGAGTGACTTTCTTTCTGCCGGGAATACTCTTCCCATATCACATTCTGCCACTTTGCATGAATAGCTCTTACTCTTTAAAACTTGGGTTTTTTTTTAATTTAAAAATTTTTGCTTATTTTAGAGAGTGTGCAAGCAGGGCTGGGGTGGAGTCTTCAGCAGGCTCCCTGCTCAGCACAGAGCCCAACACAGGGCACCATCCCACGACCCTGGGATCATGACCTGAGCTGAAATCAAGAGTCTGATGCTCAACCAGTTGAACCACCTAGGAGTCCCATCACTTGGTTTAAGCTTTACTTCTTCAGATTAGATGAGGATTCTTTTTTGAGGGGTTTACAAAGAATGTTGAACTTCTCCTTCATTATGTTAACTTGTTATTTATTTTTTGTTCATTGATGCTACATGCTACAAGTTAACTAATTCTCTTATTCTCCTGGTATAGGTGTCTGGCGTTAAAGGTGCTCAAAACTATTTTATGAGTGAATGAATGAATGCTTGGAGGACAAATTGCATTATTTGAAATTCACTCATGTGTCATCTCCTCAAGAAAGCCTCCTTAACCTTCTGTTTTAGCTGCCTCCTTTCTGTTTTAGTACCATTACGTTCTCCATGAACCTATATTATACATTTCTCAACGGGAGTGAAAATATCTGCTTTGGGGTCTGCAATTGCTAAACTCTGTCGTAGAAGCTATAGTATTAAATAGAACCGACTGCCTTGGCTTTAACGCCAGCTTTGTTACCAAATAGCTATATAATTTTGGATAAGCTCTACCTCAATTTCCCCCTACATAAAAAAGAGATAATAACAATCTCTACCTTGTAGTTTGTTGTTAGAATTAAATGACAACACATAAAATAAGTGTTCAATGTTAGTTACTATTATTATTAACTTTGTGTATTCTGTGTTGTTTTACTGTAAATAAGGCAAACTGCTTTAAGGTAGTAAAAAGAGAGAGAGAGAAACCAAATTACAATTTAAATTAATCCATTTATTCTTTTATATAAAATTTGTATTTGAGTACCTATTTCTAAATTCAGTTCAATTCATCTTCCACACTGCAGAATTATATTGTAAAAATACAAGCTTTCTTTTGCTACTTTCTTTATCAAAATTTCTTCTGTAATTCCTTATCACTTATTTAAAAAAATACAAAAGCTTGAGCAGGGTATAAAATGGTCCATGCAAACCTTTTCTCATTTCCCCCCTCAAAAAATTTTTCTGTTCTGTTACTGTTTCCTGCTTTAGCCATATTTATCTGCCATTAAGAGAGAGGGGAGGGTATGAAAAAGAGAGAGGAGAAAGGGAGGGAGGGAGGGAGGGAAGGAAGGAAGGAAGGGAGAAAGAAAGGGAGAGAGGAAGGAAGGAAGGAAGGAAGGAAGGAAGGTAGGAAGGAAGGAAAAAGAATAAATCCAATGTTCTCTCATACAAGCACATGATCTCTACATGAACAAATTATCCTTCTTTTTCAAAGTCTTTCTGAGTTTTTTCTCTACCCCATCTCCTTCCCACTCAACAGAGAATTATATTTTCTCTCTGTCAAATTCTCATGACATCTTATGAAGCCTATATTATGATACTTGTCCCATTTTATTATAATTATTAATGGGCCTATTTCTCTACTGGACTAAGAGCTCCTAGAAGGCAGAGATTTTGCAGAGTATAGCAGATCAGAATTCAGGCTTTGTATTTTAATTCTAGCTTCAACTTTTCTAGGCTCTGTGACCTTGAGCAAGTTTACTTTGGCTTCACTAGAAAATAGGATGATGTTAATACTTATCTGAAAATTGAATAAATACCTAAGACCTAAGGAGAGCTGAGTAGATGCGAGTATCATTAATAGTTGTTGTTAGGGTTACCTGTTGGCACACAGCAATCCCAAACCCAGCAGTTAACCCCAATAACAATTATGCTATAATGATGTCGTTGGAAATCTAAGAAGGGTCTGGGTGATTCCCTACCCCTTGTAGCTCTAAGACCAACTTTTTTGGACTTCCCAGACAACTTCATTCAACATCTGGTGTTTTGGTGAGGATGACAGGAGGATTGTGCTGAGCAGAACAGCCGACTGCAGTGCCTACACATGGTCTCTACACCAGGCAGCTTCAGGGTAGTCGGACTTCTAACCTGTTGGCTGGCTTCCCTCAGAGCAAAAGTTTCAAAAGAACCAGGGAGAAGATTCATTGTCATCTATGACTGGCCTCAACATCCATGCACTTCCATTTCTACTACCTTCTTTTTTATTTTTAATGTTTGTTTATTTTTGAGAGAGAGAGAGACTCAGAGTGTGATGGGAGAGGGGCAGAGAGAGATGGAGACACAGAATCTGAAGCAAGCTCCAGGCTCTGAGCTGTCAGCGCAGAGCCTGGCTTGGGGCTTGAACTCACAAACTGTGAGATCATGACGTGAGCTGAAGACAGACGCTTAACTGACTGAACCACCCATGCGCCCATATTTCCCATAACCTTCTATTGGTTATGAGCAGGTTCCAAGGCTGGCCCAATTGAAGAGAAATCAGACTCCACTTTCCGACAGCAGTAACCAGATCACATTTGGAAGAGCATGTGGGAGGGAGATACCGCTGCTGCCGTTTTTGGAAGATAGAGTTCACCACAGTATTATCAGTGGTTAGCAGGAGAGCCAGACACTCAATCAATATTTGAAGAATGGATAAATAAGAGATTCCAGGGGAAGAAAAAAAAAAATAGAACACAGTCCTTGCTTTTTAGGATATTTTAACTCTGTCCTCGCTAGCTGCTGGAAATCAGAGATAATCACAGTCCAGGTCTACGTGAAACTGAAGAAATGGGCTCCATTCTTCTTTTTTGCCTTTCACTTCTAAAGTAAATCTCAGCGCGTAGTGTTTTGAAACTGGAAATGAAACAGAGCTTATTTTTCCTAGTCTGACATCCAATGTTCATCCCCCTTTCCCATATCTACCATGTTTTCAAACTTAAGTTTTGTATCAGTTGTCTTACTAGTTCAACACAAAGAGATAAAGTCTTTCTCTTTTACAGGGGATATTACAGGAAGTTTTATGACAAAGCATTTACTACTTCATTATGTCTATGAATACAAACTATAACTTTAAGATAATAACTAATTAAACTTATAAGTATCATAAAATGGTTCAGAAGTCCAAAATTATATTTTTAAATGAATAAAAATAAAAGTCATTGATCTAAAAGTCATTGATCTAAAATAAAATTTTTGGTGCAAAACAAAAAGCCCTAGAATAAAAAAATCCAGTGTCCATCATGGAATCCCCTGGACCATGTGCCCAAATGAGCATCTGTAGGTTCTACTTTCTGACGGGGGTACTGCTAATAATTACACTACCAGAGAACATATTATGTTTTCTAAGTTCATGGTTAGTATACAAGATATTACATTGGATTTGGAAGTAAGTTTTTTTTTTTTAATTCCAGTAGTGTCAATAGAAAATTCTGATTCGAAGATACACAGTACATGATAAAAGGCATAATCTAAGTAATGGAGTGACAACCTGAAATGTAACAAGACAAAAAAGAACGATTTCCCAAATTGAGTATGGTGTCTGATGCCCAATGAAAACAAGCTCCAGTTTCATTATTTACATGCACTAGTTAGTTGCATCTTTTTTAAAATTTGGAATGTCTTGCTGAGCAGTAGATAAGCCAAGACTCTAAATTCAAGATTTTCCTTTCTCCTGGACCACAGCCCAGCTCACTGAAGTAGAGAGTTGCATTTATTACAATTCAACAGCACCTAAGGGACTTAGACGAAGAATATGCATTGATTTAATGTGACTATTGGCTGCTATGATTTGGCAGAATCCAAGGAGCACAGAAATTATACTATTTCTTTAAAATAAACTCAAGCAAAATGCAAATGCAAAGGAAAGCAAACCAGTTCAGCTGCGTGAAATTTAATGAAATGTTTTTGCTTAGTTGCTTGTTTTGCTATTTAATCTTTGCATTTATCATTTAAAATAAAAATTGGTGAAAATATGCATGTTTGACTTTTCTATTGATTGTATCTAATTGTGTTTAAATATAGATGAGTATAAACAATCCCTGAAAGAATGCATTCAAACAATGAACATGGATATAACTAATTTCAGAGTGAGGTTTAGTCAAACATTTACTGAGTCCTTGAGATTTAAGCAAGTAGATATAACTTTTCAAGAGATTCTAAAGAAACTCAACCAGGTGTCTGTTCAGTAGAACTATCTGACCATGCAGCGAATGCTGGAGACATACCTACTTCTACTCATTTGTCATTGAACCCTCCCCAGGTTTACTTTATGCATGGAATCCCTGTCCTTCTTCATGCCTTAGAACAAAGACCAAACAGCTTGTGGCCATGATACATCTTATTAAGTCGGAAGAGAAATGGACATTGGTTTGATCTCAAAAGAATATCTCCTTTCCTTTTCCTTCCTCCTTTCCTCCTTCCCTCTTCCTCCCTCCCTCCTTCCCCCTTCCTTCCTTCTTTCCTCCCGCTCTCCCTTTCTCTCTCTTTTTCTTCCTTCCTTCCTTCCTTCCTTCCTTCCTTCCTTCCTTCCTTCCTTCCTTCCTTCCTTCCTCCTTTCCTTCCTTCCTTCCTTTCTTTCCTTCTTTCTTTCTTAGTTGTTTAGTTTTCCAAAGTCTCAAGTTTATCTTTAAGGTATACACTATTCATTAACTGATGAATGTATAATTTGATTTGAATTCAGCAAACATTATTGAACTCCCATCATGTACCAGGCACTCTAGAAGGTAGAATAATTACTCTGAGTGTCAAATTATAAACAAAAGAAAGCCATTAAACTTCAGTTGCTCGTGTAGGGGCAGACAGGTAATTACAGGCAATTATATTGTGCTGTATATGATAAATATGTGGTATATACGCCCAAGAGCATATATTAACCATGAGATACCACCGGAACAGGACACTCATTCTTTCCCTGGAAAAAAACAGTCTTTTGGGGGAAGGTGATAATATGTGGGAAGGAAGTCGAAGGAGATGCAAAGAAGGATCAGAATATGCTTTGATGATTTTTACTATTTTATTTTTAATCAGATAGCTTGTATTGCTGAATGGAATTGGACTTTATTTCTCCATTATTCTCAACTACAAAGTTATTATTAGTCTGCAAACTTCCTACCTTCTCATCACCATTGGGAAAAAATGTGTACAAATTATATATGGGGTTTGTGTGCTGCACAACATAATTGATTTTCGACATTTTAGAAGTTAGTTACTTGCAGCTTAGACAAAGATGGGAATGGAGGGGAAAGCTATTAAAGAAATCATAATGGCTTTTTAAATAATCACCATTTACATCATTGGTTCTACAGTGACAGAACAGGAAATGAGGTCATTTGGCACCATTTATATTGCTGGAAAGGTCTTCCTTAAAGACAATTCTTAGGTGGCTCTTTTCTCAACAAACCAGTCCCCAAGGCCGTTTCTATTAATGTGTATTTCCAGATAGTGATATCAGTTGTTATTAAATGTTTTATATTCATTTTTCCATTTATTTATTTGATGACTATTTATTAAGAGCCACCAGATCAGCACAATCTCAGGTGCTTGGTATACAGTAAGTGTTTAATAATGGTGGGAGGAAGAGGGATCTGGATTTGGAGCTCTTGCTGTTCCCTGGTGTAAAGACTCTCATGATGGTTGACTTCAAGTTGCCAACAGGATGCCATTGAATGAAGAGTTGGGAGAAGGTGTATAGTATCAACTCTTGTGAGCTTGTGCAAGCTGACTTCAGCATGCCTCTGGATACACTGGTGAACAAAGTACGTGAAAATCACATCCTCATGCTGTTGCAGGATTTTTTTTTTTTAAGTATCATTGCCCGGGACTTGTTGTCTCTGTGCTTTGAAAATAAAGAGGTGGACACAAAATGAGCAGCAGGCAAAAGTTCATTAGAGTATAAGATTAGAAAGGAAGAACAGTAGAAGAACTCTCTTTACTGGAGGAGACATTCAAAAGTGAATGCTTGAGACTATGAGCAAGTGTCTTTGTTTTATAAGGCTCTGGTCAGCCCTCCCTTCACTTCCCCCTTTGTCCTTCTCGGGTCCTACCCTTATTGGCTGGAAAACTCTAGGTGCTGAGGTGTCCATTCCTGATTGGCTCAGTTCCGTTACATGAGGGGTGGTCTATGGCCATATCACTCCTTGTGGGTCAAGGGTTTTGTGGTGTACTACTTATTTTTACTTATGTTTTTTATCAAATTCCTGAGAGGAACCGGAAGGGAAGTAGGTGGTATGTGTTACATTCTTAAGAGGAAATTTACTCCAGAGAGGGGTTTGCTATGGTCAGGCACACCCAGCATTGTTTTAAAATACGTGTTTTTCCGGGGCGCCTGGGTGGCTCAGTCGGTTAAGCCTCAGGCTTCGGCTCAGGTCAGATCTCACATTCGTGGGTTCGAGCCCCGCTCAGGCTCTGTGCTGACAGCTAGCTCAGAGCCTGGAGCCTGCTTCTGGTGCTGTGTCTCCTTCTCTTTCTGCCCCTGCCCCTCTCATGCTCTGTCTCTGTCTGTATAAAAAATAAATAAAACATTTAAAAAAAAATTTAAAATAAGTGTTTTTCCCCACCCAGGGACCTCAGGTCCTAACTTTTTCTTCTCTGACTACTGAATCCTATCTATCATAATGGAACTAACATTGTAGATAGAACTATTTAATCTTGGGATCCTGCAACACCCCTCTGAAATATTACCCTTTACAAACTAGGTAACAGGAAGCACAATCAGAGATGTTAAGTAACTTGAACTAACTCACACAGCTAAGAAGGTGTTGGATCTAGGACTTCTATCCACAGTTTCCGACTGTTATAACTGTGTGTCACATTGTGTAACCGTTCCTCATGATAGCTCATTGCCGTGCTTTGAAAACTACAGGGTGTGACCGGTCAACATTATTAAAAAAATAGAATGAAAAAAATTAAAAGACATTATTTGGTATAAGGGATAAGTATTGTTCGTAAAACTGTTTTCAATCATGAGTGAATATGGGATCACAAATTAAAATCTGCATTTTCCTCTGGGTTACAGTCAACGTAAGTTTGAAAACAGCTTTCCTGACTTAAGTCTCTTAGACCTGCCCTTTAATTGATGTGGTACAAAGGAAATGCCCAAAGGGCACAATTATTGAGCACCCCAGTGAATTGAGTGTCCTCCCTTGGGTGAGGCTCAGACACACAATTGCCCACTTGAGGCAAAGGGGCAGCTTTTCTTCTACCTTGAATCCACAGTTAGGCCCTAATTACTTCAATGTTACTATCTGAACCCCTCTCAGAGTAGCAGGGGAATGCTTTTGGTTACAGAAAATTAGTCAAAGCCTGTGTTGTAAGAACATGGCAGGCCTTCACATTTTACCTCCTGGGTTTGCTGTGGATGGTATTGTAATTCAGTGGTTAGCAGTGAAAATAATAAAAGAAATCGAAGCAGCGAGAAAGAGGAAAACCTAAGACCAAATCCATCATATGACTAGTCTCGAGGAATGAGGGGGAGATCCAACAGTGGTTGTGAACAGAGAAAACAGGGCATTGCTGAGCTCCACGGCTGAGGGGGGAACCGAAGGGAAGCTCTGAGGCTCACCCTGACTCATCTTTCGGCCCAGAGTTGAATTTCCTGTGAATTTCTCTTGGGACTCCCCTTCCATTTGGCCAATTTCATATGAAATAGCACTCATGACATAGATTTTGGGACTTTTCCTGGTCACAAATCTCTGAAGAACAGAAACTTTCTCTATTTTGACCCCCATCACCTTTTCAACACCAAGCTAATAACAGTACTTCCATAAATAGTTGCTGATTGAATAATTATATGCCTGAGTCAATATAAAAAGAAAATCTTTGCAAACTTCATATATTTTTAGTGTAGCTTTCCGGCTGTGAATTTCATAATCATAATGGAATACTAACTTCTTTGATTTTTTTCTGATTTATTATTTGTTAATTGTGGTTACGGAATTTTATGTTTCTTTCTTTTTTTAATGTTTATTTATTTTTGAGAAAGAGAGAGAGAGAGAGAGAGATACTGCAAGCAGGGGAGTGGCAGAGAGAGAGGGTGTCAGAGGATCTGAAACAGGCTCTGTGCTGACAGCAGACAGACCAATGCAGGGCTCGAACTTATGAACCACAAGATAGTGACCTGAGCTGAAGTCTGATGCTTAACTGACTGAGCCACCCAGGCACCCCTGTGGTTATAATATTTTAAAAACATAAAATTGTTATAGACTCTGTAACAGTTTTCTATTGTGGGAGGGTGCCCTCCCTAAGGAAAAAAACAACAACAAATAACTCAAGGCAACCTGGTTATACGCTTATGTGACAACATCCTCCATGACCTTGTAACATGAGACCATTTAATCAGACTACATGTTTGTATGTTACCATATATGGGAGACAAAGAAGTAGAAAATTAAAAAAAAATATATCACGTGGCGTTTGGGGCTCAGTCCTTCAGGCACTAACCCAACCTGAGCAGTGCCAGCGGGAATAAAGTTGCTTCCTGGGAAGAGAAGCCTTGGTGTCACCACTCTGTGCAAGAATCCTGGTGCGTTACGGCTGCTATAACAAATGATCACAAACTTAGTGGTTAAAAACAACATACACGTATCATCTTACCTGTGAGCTCCAAAGTGTAGAATACATTTCACTGGGCCAAAATAAAGGTGTCAGCAGAGCTTTCTAGAAACTCGAGGGGGTCCTCCATTTTCGTGTATTTTCTAGCTGTAAAGGCTACCTACACACTTTGGTTGGGATGTTGCCCTCTTCTGTCTTCACAGCCAGCAATGGCCAGATAAGTCCTTCTCATGTCACATCACACTGACACTCTCTCTCCTGTCCTCTTTGTCCACATTTAAGGACTCTTGTGATTACGGGGGCCTGCCTAGATAACCTAGGAGAAACTCCCCATCTCAAGGGGATTAGGATTGTGGTGCCGGTATTCTACCTAGTATAGATACTAAACACTGGGGTTGAAATTCTTGCTCTGTGGGCAGCAAAGGGTAAATTCAATAATAGCACCCTGTCTTTCATTGGCTCATCCATCCAATGTTAAACTTTTACAGAATCTGAGAGGCCTGAGTCACAGAGTTGGGCTTCAGTCTCAGCTCTGTTCCTTCTAGTTTGGTGACCTTGGGCAGGACAGCTAGACTTTCTCAGTGTCATTTTGAGTCTGTGAAATGGCAATGTGTGTTGCAAAAGTTTTGTGAGGAATAAAGAAATATGGGTAGAGGCAATATATATATAATTTATAGGCTTATTAAAATATTGATTTATTCTCACTGTTAGGAGAGAATAGAAAAAAATGAAAGAGAAGCTAAACCTCTTGGTTCTTGCTTCACTTGCCTCAGTGGTAATTGATAGCCGCTTTAAAGATCTATCAGAAGCCATCTTGAAATTTTTATTTGAGGAGACAGGGCTGCTGAGGAAGGGGAGAAATGGAAATGAGCATTTGAGAGGATGACAGAGATGGCCAGCTTCTGAGCCTAAGAGGACACAGGTATGGCTAGACCAGTAAGGAGTTTTGTTTTCCATTTGTACCAACACACCAGGACCTCAAATGGAGATGGCTGCATGTGTCCCAACAGAAACTAGGATTCCTAACACAGATTCCGATGGTCGTGTAATGGGCTTTCACAGAGAGTTGTGACACCAAGGCTTTTCTTTCCAGGAAGCAACTTTGTGTCGGCACATGCTCAGTTGGGTCTGTACTGAAAAACTGAGCCCGAACTCTACATGGCAGCATAGTCTTTGATACATTTCCTACTTCTTTGTCTCCCATATGTGAGTAATATATAGGCATACAGTCTGTGATTGGAATTGAGTGGTCTCATGTTACACGGTCGTGAGGGAAGTCATGTACACACTCTAGCCAAGTTGCCTTCCCTTATCTTGAGGTCTGTTCCTTTAGGGAAGGGACTTTATCACAGTCACGCCTGGCACAATAGTAAAGTATGTGAATACCGTGGAAAGCACCGCGAAGATCTGGGCAAGGAAAAGAAGAGTGTTTCATGCAGACTTTACTATTCTTGAATTGCAGGAGGATGAGGGCTGTGGAAGGGGTGGACTGAAAATTTTTGATTTCAGGGGCACCTGGGTGCTCAGGCAGTTAAGCATCCAACTCTTGATTTCAGCTCACCTCAGGATCTCACTTTGTGGAGTTGAGCCCTGCATTGGGCTCTGTGCTGACAGTGAGGAGCTGGCTTGGGATTCTCTCTCCCTGTGTCCCTGCCCCTCCCCTGCTCACACTCACCCACTCTCTCTCAGAATACATAAACATTTAAAAAATAATATAAAATTTTAATTTCAGAAAATAAGGGTATTTGCTCTTTTTTCTTTTTTTAAAGCTTCTGATTATATTAAAAAACTTTTTTTTAAAGTAGCATTTACTTAATTAATTTTCAGTCTATATGATCAACTTTGATTCTTTCCAAATACTATCAGGCTGAATCCAAAGTAATAAAAACTTTCTGATTCCCTTGAATATTTTTCCATCAATGTCCTTCATAAATAAGGCTTCTTCAAAACCAAATGGGATGGGTTGCCCAGGTGGCTCAGTCGGTTAAGCCTCCGACTTCGGCTCAGGTCAGATCTCACGTTCGTGGGTTCGAGCCCCGCGTCAGGCTCTGTGCTGACAGCTAGCTCAGAGCCTGGAGCCTGCTTCTGGTTCTGTGTCTCCCTCTCTCTCTGCCCCTCCCCCTCTCATGCTCTGTCTCTCTCTGTATCAAAAATAAATAAAACATTAAAAAAAAAACAAATGGCGACAGGTGTTGGATTTTTACTCTTCATGAAACTAGCTCTTTTTATTTGAAATCTTCACTCCCATTCCAGGCATTTCCCAGTGCCACTGTACTATTTGCTATTTGCTATAAAATGCAAAAGCAACATTTCTGAAAGTCTTACTCAATATGATGAAGAATGTATTTGAATGACTGAAAGGACACTTACTCTATTTAACCAACAAAGAGTGTATGCACTTTGATATTATTTTATTTTAATTTTTTAAATGCACATTACTTATCCAACCGATTGGAACTATTCTAGTGTGCACTTATTTATGAATGCTTTTAAAATTCCAAATGGCTCGTAATAGCATATTTGAAACTACGAGAGTTGATGCTGTAAGTGAATATTAAGACTCATAACCCAAATGAAAAGCTGTTATTGCAGAATACTCAAGTCATTTTCTAGAGCATAACATCTCAGCAATTTTAAAGATGTTTATTCAAAATACCAAGGAAAATTAGACAACATGATGACAGTCCCTTTGCAAACCTCAATTGTTAAAATCATTCTTGAACCACCCTACTGGAAAAGATCAACCAAACCCAAAAGCTTTCAATAGCATTACAATAAACAAATGCTGACTATGGTAATAAAAATGCCATAAGAATTTTAATAGCTAAGAAAAACAATCTTCTAAATAAAAAAGCCTCAACACTCTAGATGTATAGCTAGATTATTCTATAAAAGGGGAGGAGGTATAAATCTCTTCTATGGGCTTGAGAAAGACAGTCATCTGGGTAATAGGGTTCATGTGGTTTACCACTACACTACAGTTCTTGGCGAATCATTCTCCTCACAGGAGAATGTTCCAGAGACTGTTCTACATAGTAAATATCTCATTCAGTAATATGTGTATTTTATGAACTATCTCATTTTATTTTTAATACAGTGCATTATTTTTGGGCTGGAATGTGTTTTTCTAATAATTATTAAGTATCAGTTTTTAAAGAAATTTGTATACAATCTTCACTCTGTTTGACTTCCTTTTAGAGAACTGAAACAACATGCCAAGCAGTGGCTCTAAACGCATGAGTCTCACACTTGGGGGAATTTTTGCCTTCAGGGGACATTTGGCAACGGGTGGAGACAGTTTTGCATTTCAAAATTGGATTAGGGGTGGGGTGCCAGGGTGGCTCAGTCTGTTAAGTGTTCAACTTTGGCTCAGGTCATGATCTCATGGTTCCTGAGTTCGAGCCCCATGTCAAGCTCTGCAGTGATAGTGTGGAGCCTGCTTGGGATTCTCTCTCTCTCTCTCTCTCTCTCTCTCTATCTCTTTCTCTCAAAATAATAAAATGAACTCTAAAATCAGGATTAGGGATGTACTTCTGGGTCCTGAAAAGTAGAAACCAGAAATGTGCTAAACATCCTACAATACATAACATCACCCCCACAACAAAGAATTATCCAGCCAACAATAGGTGAATAGGGCCAAGACTGAGAAAACTTCTTTCCTTTTGTCCACTTTCCCTCCTTTTCTTTTTCCTTTTCTTCATTTTCCTTTTCATTTCTTCTCTCTCCTTTCCTTTCTTCCTTCCTACTTTCTTTCCTCACCTCTCTCTTCTTCCTTCCTTCTTTCTTTTTCCATCTTTCTTTCCTTTCTTCCATCTTTCCTTCCTTCCTCCCTCCCTCTGTTTCTTTTTCTTTCTTTCTCTCTTTCTTTCTCTCTTTCTTCCTTTCTTCCTTTCTTCCTTTCTTCCTTTCTTCCTTTCTTCCTTTCTTCCTTTCCCTTCCCTTCCCTTCCCTTCCCTTCCCTTCCCTTCCCTTCCCTTCCCTTCCCTTCCCTTCCCTTTCCTCCTTGCCCCCTACCTCCTCTCCCTCTCTTTCTTTCATAATGTCAGATAAGTCCAGCAGGAGTTGGGAGCAGAGTGCATCTCTCTCCTTCCTTTTGCCTCGGCCCAGTCTTCTCAGAGTCCACCTATCCCATCAAGAGCTCAGACAGCACAGCCAGAATGTCATTACCTGGCCAGATAGTAATAGATGAAGATGAGAAGGTAAATTGCTTCTACTGGAAAGGACACAGAGGCAGCTGATAACAGAAAAGTATTGCAGGGTGCATTCTGAGAAACCATTTGAAAAGAAATGTTTATTTATGAGGGTTCCAGAGAAAATGTTATTTATTGAATCTCACGATTTCTCCGCATAGATATAGTAGAGTTAAGAACATTCAATGTGTTTTAATACAGGAAGTTAACACTTTTATTTTTCCTCCTTTTCTTGCTACCCTGCAACTGTTTCAGATAAGCCTGTACTCACATTTCTAATGATTTCAGATCTTGTATTAATGGACCATCGCTGTCTGTTGTTAAAGAAAAAGATTTTTTGATTTATTTGCATAACAAATCTGGTAGTGGGAAAAGAACACATGTGGCACGGACCCTAGGATGAACTTTGGAGATGAGAAACAAGTTTGTGTTTTTGTGCCTAAAATGTAGGATGCACTTCCAGTAAAATTTTCAAAGAGCAGGAAGAGAAGAAAGAACTTGATGGCGACATAATGGTGAACCGCTGACAAGATGGAATCTTCCAGGGGCTTGGTCTCATTTCATCATCTGCTCATTTTCCAATCAAGAAGAGCATCCAGGTTAGCCCCGAGGGACTAGGTTGCAGCCAAAAGAAATTGCTTTAAGGTACATCCATCCGCTTTCACTGGGAATGCCCAGCAACATAATGGTTTTTCTTGACACGTGTTTATTTGGTCTAGCCACTCTCTGTGCATTCACGTCCAACGTCTCAGAGCACCTGCAAGCCCAGAGAGGCAAAGTCCACTTCAAGAATTGTTTTTTTTGAAAGAGATATTTTTAACCAGGGCTTGGGGCACCTAGTGGCTCAGTCCGTTAAGTGCCAGACTGCGTCTCAGGGTGTGATCTCATGGTCTGTGAGTTCAAGCCCTGTATCAGGCTCTGTGCTGACAGCTCAGAACCTGGAGCCGGCTTCTGATTCTGTGTCTTCCTCTCTCTCTGTCCCGCCCCCCCCCACGCTCTGTCTCTCAATCTCTCTCAAAAACAAATGAACATTAAAAAAATTTAAGGAGGGCTTGAAAGAGAAACAAACACTTTCCTGGACAAAAAGTAGCATGAACACAAATACAGATTTTTTTTTAAAGTGGTTATTTTGCTAAATAAATAAATAAATGTGAATAAATCTGACCCAGGAGTGATTCTATTGGTAGTAACTAGAAAATGATTTCAGTCAGTTAAGGGGAAATTATCTTACATCGAGTGAAATTTGTGATTTAACCTCTGCAATGTCAAGTTTTGGCACTGGACTCCCCTGAGTGCAAGCTGACAAAACATATAAACCCGCGGTGTTGCCGCTGAGAGCAGAACGGTACGTGGCTGGCAAACATCCTACATCTAAAACCAAAACTGAAAAAAATTAGTTATAAAGGCTGGGATATGAAGTAGTTAAATATATCTAGAAGGAAAAACAATCCCTTTCTTATTCCCTTGGGGGAAAACACAGTTATATAAAATAAGCATTTCAACAAATAACGTTAGAGTACCCCCAAGCAAAAGCTTTCCACAAAAGCATGCACCCCCCTTTCTATACTATATGTTTGTGTCGAAATATGGATCTAATTTTCCAGATGCTGTCTCGGAACACTGGAGCCACTCTTTGCATGTTCAGATCATGTGTTTTCTCAGCTTAGACTCTATGCCTACTGCGGCCTGCGCAATTTGGTGATAAGAATGCCTTTTGCAAAAATATAGACTTGTTTCTGCAAATGCATGTCTGAATAAAAGCTGTCAATAACTATTCATCAATATGTTTTACTGGCCAATTTTTTTTCCGCATCTGCAGTTCCTGTAATTTGTTGTGATAATGCCGGTTTAAAATAGCTATGATTCCATTCAGTTCACATTAACAGTAAACAAACAGACGGCTCACCAAAAGATGGATTTTCTTTTTCAATAACCCAAATATGCCATGTAGCCTACTTTTATAAATCTGAACACCTATGAAAATTATATTCTGTGATGGTTATTTTTTGTGTCAACGTGGCTGGGCCACAGTGGCCTGGTATTTAGTTAAATATTATTTTGGATGTTTTCTGTGAAGGTGTTGTGTGGACGAGATTAACATTTAAATTGATAAACTTTGAGTAAAGTAGATTACCTTCCATAATGTGGGTGGGCATCATCCAATCAGTTGAAGACCTCAGCAGAACAAAGACTGACCTGCCCCCAGCAAGGAAAAATGTTTTCGGTGGGCTGACTTTGGACCTGAACTGCAGCTCTTTCCTAGTCTTCAACTAGCAGCTTACCCCATCTGATTTTGGACTCGCCAAGCTGTCATAATTGCACAAGCCACCTTCTTAAAATGAATTCCTCTCTCTCCCTCTCTTCAAGGACAGATAGATAGATGACAGACAGACAGATTCAGAGATAGAGATACAAATATGTTTCCTCTCCAATGTCACTAGCTTTCGTTACCTTTCTGTTTACTCAGTCAATGACCTTGATATTCTGGACTTCCAAGAGGCAGTGCAAGCCTACTTTTTTTATCAAAGGCCCACCCTCTCTGATAAGGCAAGAGGATTTGTAGTCCAATTATTTTTCTTAAAGTAACCAGGTTTTTTTTCTTTTTTCTCTCTTCAACGGAAGTGTTCAAAAAATCACTTCCAATTTCCTTTGGGTCCTTAACTAGTTTAATTGTCTACTCAAACTCATTTCTTTCTATAGAACACTACTATAATTGAGAAATGTTAGATAATTTAAAATTAATCAGTATTTATTGAGTACCTAGTACATTTAAGAAATTGTACTGATTAGGGCCATAACAAAATAACATAAGAATAAACATCAATTAGTAGTTACATGTGTCAGTATAGAACTAGAACTAGCTATATCAAGTATAGAGGGAGTCTCTGGAAGGTAATGACTGCTAATTACCCAATTTGGAGCCAAATATATAACATGTAGTTACAGTTTTATTTTGTTTTTCTTGAATGGAATGAGAATTTTGAACAATTCTGTCTGTTGTACTGAAAAATTGGTGAGTTAGAAATTCATGATAACTGCTAGCAAAATAACAACAGGGACAAAACTCTTAAGTTTAATGGTGTCAACATAGAGAGCCACCTGTCATTTTTAATTAAAAAAAAATAAGACCTACTGAATCAACCTAATATGTTTCAGGCCCAAGTTTCTGTTGTCTTCTGAGCTCTAAGATACCTAAGTTCTAAGGTCTAGATACCTTAAACCTTAAGGTATGGATGGTCTTCAATCCATGCTTGTTGGACTGAATTGAGTCTTAACTAGAAGTGAATTCAGAAGACAGAGCAGGTGGTATGGGAACCTCCTTTTGATGATCTCCTAAATGCTCCATTTAGTTTACATTTTTATGTTTACCTGCACAAATTTTGTGGTATAAGAATTAGGGGCGCCTGGGTGGCTCAGTCGGTTGAGCGTCCGCCTTTGGCTCAGGTCATGATCTTCTGGTTTGTGGGTTTGAGCCCCTCGTCTTGAGCCCTGCTTTGGGCTCTGTGCTGACAGATAGCTTAGAGCCTGGAGCCTGCTTCAGATTCTGTGTCTACCCCTCTCTCTGACCCTCCCCTGCTCACGCTGTCTCTCTCTCTCAAAAAATAAATAAAACATTAAAAAATTTTATTTTTTTTAAATTATTTTTTATTAACGTTTTTAATTTTTTTTGAGAGACAGAGATTGACAGTGCAAGCAGGGGAGGGTCAGAGAGAGAGAGGGAGACACAGAATCCAAAGCAGGCTCCAGGCTCTGAGCTAGCTGTCAGCACAGAGCCTGACGCGGCCCTCGAACCCATGAATTGTGAGATCATGACCTGAACTGAACTGGGCACTTAACCGACTGAGCCACCCAGGCACCCCCCAAAAAAGAAATTTTTTAAATAAAAAAAAAAAAAAGAATTAAACTCTAAGTCAAAGACAACTGATAGATCTGGGGTAGTGTTTTTTTTTTTTTTTTAATGTTTATTTATTTTTGAGAGAGACAGAGAGACAGAGCATGA
>NC_043707.1:53982090-54067664 GCF_006229205.1 Suricata suricatta
TTTTCTGAAAAATGGCAATAGTCAACTTTGTCTCTTCTAAAGGAAATATTGTAAGAAAAAAATTCTCAAAATCTGTGAGCTTTGCATTATTCAGAGGCAAAATATTAATGTTGTTATTTGTAGCATAGAGGTAACCACAGTAGACCACATCCAGAATTCAGAGATATAATCAGGTGCTATCTTATTAAAACAAAATTAGTAAAAAAAAAAAAAAAAAACAGCATGTAGTTTATATTAACTACTTCTAGAAATAAACCTCTCTATCCCTTAGAAGACAGTTTGCCAATACTCTTGAATCAAGTTATTTCCTGTATCAAATTAAAAAAAAAAACCCAGATTACTTCTGTGAATATAATCAAAGTAACCAAAATGTTTCTTGAAAAAAATGTAACCTAACTTGTAGTATTTTAATAAACAATCCTATTAAGCTTTCCCAGTAAAGTCATTTCCTCCAAATAACTATTTCCTACCTCTTGTTCCTCCCAAAGGGAAGAGATTGAGACACACATCCACATCTATGATAAAACTATGGTTCTGCATTGGAAGATACTCCCAAAGGTTCGTACCCCTCAACACAGAATTCAAGTACACTAACTCTTTATTGCTGCCACTTACAACCCTAAGTCCTAAGGCTCAAGACAAGGGTAGAGGATTTTAGTCCAGGGACACTACGTTTTTGCCCTTCTGATGTTTGTGTGAGAATTTAATCGAGGCAGTCTTGAGATTTCAGCCATTATGACATCTGCTTATGGCTTGGGAGATGGTGGGTGAATTATTCTGTCTGGCAAGCAAGACTGTTCTATTTTAATTGGAATAAAGAAGCTACTTTATGGGGCTCTGAGGTGTTAACTGATGTCACTAGTTAGGGACAAATGCTCCTCTATAAGGCAATGCAAAGAGTCTATCATTTTTACATACTTTTAAGTCTACTTCTTCACGACTCATTAAAAGATGTCGAACATTTAAATCCTTCCTGCACAATGAATTCCACGCAGCCAGCATAACTCTTCTTGCATCACCGCAAAAGAAACATCTTCTTCTAATCAATTCATTTATTATATTTGACTGTAATTGAATTATCACTCCAAAATCATGTGTTTACAAATATCAGATGTATGAAACTGACTTCCCAATCCATCTCATCGCAAGAGGATGGCTTCTTTTCACCCTGCCTCCATTGGTGGGGGGGAGGTTAGCAGATAGACTGACCCTTAAAATTTTTTTTAATGTTTATTTACTTTTGAGACAGAGAGGGTACGAACAAGAGAGGGGCAGAGAGAAAGGGAGACACAGAATCTGAAACAGGTTCCAGACTCTGAGCTGTCAGCACAGAGCCCAACATGGGGCTCAAACCCACGAACGGTGAAATCATGACCTGAGCTGAAGTCTGATGCTTAACTGACTGAGCCACCCAGGCGCCCCTAGATTGGCCCTTTAAATGGAATTTCACAGTTATCTCCCTTGGTGGAACGATACTCAAACCTTCCCTCACCAGCTGAGTCCTCCACTGCGGCTCTCATAACTAAGGAAATAGGGCTTTCAAAGCACGTATGCTTCATGATCGCTCTACAAACTGACCTGTCAGCCTCCAGTGGTGCCCATCTTTCCTGCACTCCCTTCTTTATGCCGGGAGAAGTGCTGTGCTGCCATCAAAGTCGTCCTCCTCCTCCTGCTGCAGAACCTTGTTGGTACCTTGCCCCAAATTTCCTACCTCCTTTAAGCCTTCTTTTTCCTTCATTATCCTTCCCTCTCCACCAGATGCTTTCTGTCAACAAATAAACATATTCTCTTATCTCCTGCTTGGAAGGAAAACACCTCATTCTTGACCCACATTGTCCTCTAGCCTTTCCATATCTTCACTGCTTTTCACATTTTTCACAGAGAGGCTCTGTCGGTGCACTGCCCTCATTCACGGGATCCATTCCATTCCTCAAGCCACTTCAGTTATGTTGGAATTGCTTTTGTGTAATACTGACTTTATCTTTAATGCCAAATGCAATGCATACCTTTTTACTTGCTTGACTCCTCAGCCACACTCAACATAGTTCATCCTCATGTCTTGGCTTTCCGGTGCAGCGTTTGCCTAGCTTTCTGGACTCTTCACTCTCAAGTCAATCAGCATGCCCCGCTCTCTACATTTAGAAGTTCTCAGACTCAACCATTACTTGGTTTTAGGTCATGTCTGAATGCTGATGGCTCTCAAATTCAGCGTCTCGGAGGTTCTCTCTTTTCTGGCCTCAGCATTCCAACTATCCATTTGACATCGTCGCTCAGATACCTAACAGGCACTTCAAACATATTAGACCTTGAAGCAGGGTGAATAATGGCCCACCAAAGCCATCTATGTCCTAATCCTCAGCACTGTGACTATGTTGCCTTACATGGCCAAAGGGACTTTGCAAGTGTGACTACATTAAGGAGCATATCCTGGAGTATTATCTCAATGGCCCAGTGTAATCAAAAGGGTAAGAGGGAGTCAAGAAAGTGAAAGCCAGAGAAGGTGATATGACCATGGAAGCAGAGGGAGAAAAGAGGATGTGATGTGAGGTCACAAGCCAAGGAATGAGAACAGCCTCTTGAAACTGGAGAAGGAAAGGAAACATCGTCCCTTGAAGGCTCCAGAAGGAATCAGTCCTGTTGACACTTGGACCTCAGCTCTGTGAGACTGATTTTGGACTTTTGACCTTCAGAACTGTAAGACAATAAATGTTTGTTGCTTTAAGCCACTGAGTATGTAGTAATTTCTTGTAGCATCAATAGAAAACAGGTGTCAATACCTGAAATTGGGGTCTTAATCCATCCCCAAATCTGTTCTGCAGTCTAAACGAATTCAGCCAAGGGCACCAGTATCTAGCCAGTTGTTCAAACCAGCAACCTGGGAATCACCACTGATTCTTCTCTTTTCTTTCAATTCATTAACAATTCCTAGTAAAATATATCACAAATGTGCATATTTCTCTTTCTTTCCACTGTGACCATCTTTGCTAAGTCATTGTCATTTCTTTCCCATAGGATTTCAATGATCTTCTAAAAATGATTTATCTGGGAACATTTCTCGTAGACACAATATAAAGAAAATAGTTTACTCAAGTGCTGTAATAGTTTGCTGCGACACTGATCAGCACATGTTGGTCCCCCTTCTTCACCCCTCTTTTCTTCCTGGACTGTTGTAAAGCAAATGCCATATATCATGTAATTTCACCCACAAGTGCTTTGTTATATATCTCTGATACATTTTATTATTAAGAAAATATTGTAATATTTATTTATTTTTGAGAGAGAGAGAGAGAGAGAGAGAGAGAGAGAGAGAGAGAGAGACAGCATGAGCAGGGGAAGGGCAGACAAGGAGGGAAACACAGAATCCAAAGCAGGCTCCAGGCTCTGAGCTGTCAGCACAGAGCCTGACATGGGGCCTGAACTCACAAACTGTGAGATGATGACCTGAGTCAAAGTCGGCCGCTTAACTGACTGATCCACCAGGTGTCTCATTTTTAAAAAGCAATCTCATTGCCATTTTGATACCTAAAGAATTAAGGATAATTTCTTTATTTTTGATACAGTCCATATTTGAATTTCCCTCATTGCTTCAGATGTAATTTTTACAAATGGTTTGTTTATATCAGACCCAATATGGTATTCTTCTTGTATTTGGTCATTATGTCTCTTAAGACTTTTGTTCAGTAACAAACCACGCCCGTCATCTCTACCTTTCATACACCATTGATTTACTGGAGGAAATAGGCAACGGCTTGTCTGTAGAATTCTCACATTCTAGATTTGGCTGTTTGTTCCTCATAGTGTTGTTTAACTTCCTCCTCCATTCCCTGTATTTCCCATGAATCTTGAGGCCCGACCAAATTCAGGTTCAATATTTTCGGCATGTATACGGCCTATCGCATTCTTCATGTTTTAAGACACACATAATAACTGTCTTCCGACTTTGGGGATTAGTACAGTTGATGAGTTCTGAGGGCGGAAGCCTGCTTCTTCCTTATACAATCAGGCATTAACCGCTCTTCCGGGGGGTGCAACTACAGATGATCATCGCAAAGATCTGTTATTTCATTTCGGGCTGTGAGATGGTGATTTTTAAATTTTATTACTCCTACCACTTTATTTGCTTGAATTCTATAAATGAGAACTTTCCATCATCAACTATCGGTTATCCGGAAAGGCACGTGAGGAGGCTGGTGCGATAGGCTTGGTCAGTTTTCAGTGGCATGGACTGTGGTGATGGCACTGATGATAAAAAATAAATGGTTTCATATAATAGTTTGGCAGTAAAACCCTCAGAATTCCCAACCAATCATCTGTAGCGAAGAAGTAACATGAGTTACAAGTGACCTCTCATTTTGTGGCTTCCATAACTAACCGGGGGATGGAGGCGCCCCGGACCGAAGTGGGAAAGCTTGCCGGAAGCCAGCAACAGGAGAGGACGAGCTCCCTAAGTAGATGTTGGAACAGAAGAGAAAGGGAGCCTTCATACTCGTTTGTTATAATGGCTTTTTAGAGAAAAGGCGTTTCCAAGAAAAGAAATGTTTTTTTTTTTAATTTCACAAATGTAGAAAAATTGTTCAGAAGTATTCAACCAGTTTTATGTTGGAAATACCACATCCAGCTCCCGAATCCTGTTGCTGCCCTGACATCAGCAAAACTTATTACAGCAGCACATTCGTCCTTCCGAAGTTAAGGGCCTGTCAGTATTTCCATTATAAACTCCAATTTTCGGCGGTTTATAACTTGGCTATTTTAAAATCACATCAGGCTGAAACTTGCAAGTAATAAAACATTTTAAAAAATAGATTTAATGCATTTTTTTGTCAAAATCTAGTTAAAATATTGCCTACTTTTTCTCAGATAAAGTGACCTACAGTTAATATACTGTGAGACAAATGTTTAATTAAAGACACTTTATTTTAAAGTTTCTGGAAATAATTACACTTTATAATAATGTCACATTTCATATGTGTAAATTAGATAGGGATGGACCATAAACATTATACTGAAGCAATTTTAATTTTATTCATTTCATTATAATTTACTTTAATTTTATCAAAAACTGGCATATGCATTGTTTTGGATGGATTTCCCAATAAAACTTGTAGATCAGTTAAGGGTTTTTTTTTTTTTTTGGTGGAATAATAATATGTTTGATTTTATTTTTTAAGTAGGTATTTTGCTATTTTGTCAGAGAGAACTCATTCTCAAAGTTATTGTTCAATTAAAAATACACCATCTTTGGGGCGCCTGGGTGGTTTAGTCGGTTAAGCATCCAACTTCAGCTCAGGTCATGATCTCACAGTTTGTGGGTTCGAGCCCTGCATTAGGCTCTGTGCCGACAGCTCAGAGCCTGGAGCCTGCTTCGGATTCTGTGTCTCCCTCTCTCTCTGCCCCTCCCTTGCTCATGCTCTGTCTCTATTAAAAACGCATAAATGTAAAAATTTTTTTTAAAATGCACCATCTTTTGTTTGGGATACAGTATTTGGATAGTCTTTTAGTAATAGAGTTTTCTAACATATGAATGCCACGTTCATCTAAGGCCTTTTGTAAAATCAGTTAAGCCAGGAATCATGTCTTAAAGTACAAAAAGACTTTCTTTCTGTATGAGGAACAGGAAGAAGCACATCGAGTGTTACAGAATAAAAACAATCAGGGTGCCTGGGTGGCTCAGTTGGTTAAGCATCCGACTTAGGCTCAGGTCTCACAGTTCATGAGTTTGAGCCCCGCTTCGGGCTCTGTGCTGACAGCTCAGAGCCTGGAACCTGTTTCAGATTCTGTGTCTCCTTCTCTCTCTCTCTCTGTCCCTTCCTGGCTCACACTCTCTCTCTCTCTCTCTCTCAAAAATAAGTAAACATTAAAAAAAAACAAATATTATATATCGGGTAAGGTAGAGCATGTAAAGATGAATAAGAAATATGCCTGCCCTTATAGGACTTTAATTCAGAGTAGACTGGGAAGTCCCCAGAGAGCAAAGCAAGTAAAATATAATGTGAGGTTGTGAAAAGACTCCTTCCATCAGGGAAGATGAACAAAGACTTAGTATGGTGGTAGAATTTAAGCAGGATCCTAAAGGTTGGACATGGAAGAAAAAGGGAGAAGATGGGCATTCTAAACAGGCAAGAGTAGCATGACTAAAGGAAAGGAGCTAGATAATTGCATGGTTTATTGGGATGATACCACCACGCTGTTCAGAAATTGAATCACATTAGCCCAATAGATATTTGTTCTTGGTCTGTTCCAAAAGTTTTTTAAAAAGTGTGGGTGTGTGTGTGCATGCGTGCGTGTTTCTGTGCATATTTGATGAACACAGTAAATTAGATAAATGCAAATGGACTCTACTAGGTAAGTTCCTTGATGGCCAAATTGGATCCTAGAAACTTTCACATTGGAGGAAATTTGCTCATGGATTCTTCCTAGTGATGACATAAATATTCCAGAGTAATATGGAGAACACTGATATCATAAAACCGGGATTTTTAGGGGCTCCTGAGTGGCTTGATCGGTTAAGGGTTGGACTTCATCTCAGGTCATGATCTCATGGTTCATGGGTTCAAGCCACACGTCAGGCTCTGTGCTGACAGCTCAGGACCTGGACCCTGCTTTGAACTCTGTAGTTTCCTCTCTCTCTACCCCTCCCCTGCTTGCACTCTGTCTCTCAAAAATAAATAAACATTAAAAAAATAAAAATAGGATTTTAAAATATTTTTAGTTTATTGTTTAACATACACAAATTGTGTCAATATATATTTTAAATGGCATTGCATTGTAAACATATCCCAAATGACTCACTATATATAAAATATTTGTCCCATTCTGCTCGGAAGAGATTCATTTTTGGTTATAATCTCATTGAAAGAAACCTTTATGTGTGCAGAAATAAGGTCCATAGGATGTGTTTGCTCATACCATTTAAAGATAAATTAAGCCCTGAGGCTGACGGTGAATGGAGGGGACCCAGGTTTGTGACTCCTTCAGTGCTTTTGGGCAATTTTGTGGGATCTCATCCACTCAGGCTTGGTTGGGGACAGAGGACTGGCAGATACCTACATGTCAAACAGTAACTGGGGAGACATCTGAGTAAACCAGTTGTCAAAATAATAGCTTTGAAAAAAGGATTTCATCAACCTTAATAAGTTATACCTTGGTTTAATATTGATCCTTTGTCATAGTTTTGAGTCTTTCTCTTTTGTTCATGGAAATCTTGAAAAGTAAACCAATCATTTTGAAAGTCTTATCAACTCCTTTATTTTTCTTATACCTTGCAAAATTTTACTCCTAGAAATCCAACCAAGTACTCTTTGACAAGGTTTATTCTGTGTGCTCAATGAATACTGGTCGACCCAGGAGACGGCTCGGTGGCTACAAACTCACTAGGAATTATTATAATGCTGGCAAACCCAATCATTTGCACTGTCCATCTGAGATATTTTCGGTATGCCAGGTATCACTGAAATTTCCATCTATAGACTGTGACTGAAAAAAAACCTAACCACTTGTTTTTTCCATCCATTGCCTAGAATGTTTACTCTGCCTTCTTATGTAAGTTGCATTTGGTTTACAAGGCCCATTACAAGGGATCCTGGCCTATGACGATGACCAACCTATTTCAAATGACTGTAGATGTAACCTTTACCCCTGAGAGCCCAGGCCTCCTAGATGGTAGAGTGTCATAAGTCAGATGCTCAGACTTCAGGAGATGCGTCCTGTCCGGAGCTCTGTCACTTACTCTCCATGTGTCCTTGAGCAATTCACCAAACTCCTTGCCTTTGTTTTCTCACTTGGAAGATGGGATTGATAACAGAACTACTTCATAGAGCTATTTCAAAGAGTTAAACAAGATAATGTACTTAAAATACATAGAGAACATTAGGCCCTCAATAATGATTTAAAAATTAATAAAGATGCTCTCTATACGTATAGGGACTGTGTGTGTATGGTGGCATGTCTAACAAAAGGAGGAGTTTCCTTTAAATGAAAACTTATAAATAGATACGGAGCTTTCCTTAGGATGAAAGCCACTCTTTAAAGAACCTTATTTTATTATGTGTAACTCATGTGAAGTAAACAAAGTTAACACATCGTTGATTTTAATGGGACTTTGCACAGTTTGATTAATATACCATTATTGCATAAAAGCATTCTACATGCTGAGTAGTAGCTGGTGCATTTGAATATCATTTGGTCTGAAGTTTCAGCATATGCTATTTTCACTGCTTTTACTCAGGTAATGAATCAAAAACAGAAAAATGATAACTCCCTAACAACTATATCACATATTTTAGCATTGAATAATATATCATTTTAATGTCTTCAATAACATCATGATGGGGACGGTACAATGACCACATCCTTTATTGGTCTAGTTTTACTTTTACAAACCCTTAATTGATTGCTTAGAATAAAAACTCATTGGTTATCTATTTAAGAACTTATCATCCTGAAGCCAATTTTCCTTGGGCCCAATACCATGGAATTAATTTATATGTGAACCAATTTTACAACAATGTCTGGGCTCTATAAAATCCCTCTGATTGGGAGTTCAAGCAAAGCTAGCTGATACTGAATTCTATTTATTATAAACAGCACATTTCCTGGTCGTTTTTTATTTCATTTTGTAGTAAAATCCCCTTGTAATTGCTGTCATTCTCTTTATGTTTTCCCCTAATTATTCTGACTAAATTCTCAATTATTCAGGGACAATATAATCTGTAGATTTTCCAAATCCTCTTTTTAATTCTGTCTTTTACTGTGTACATTCTTAACCATTTAAATGTCTCCTATTTCTATAATTCACCAGATGATAAATGATGGTGGAGAAGCTGTTTGTGGGGCACCTGGCTGGGTCAGTTGGTAGAGCATCTGACTCTTGATTTCTAGTGAGCTCAAGCCCCACTTTGGGCATGGACCCTACTTAAAATAGTAATAATAAAATAAGCAGTTTAATATTTTAATTGAAATTCCTGGCAAAAGGTCTGATTCCAATGAATGCATAAAATAAAGGTTTTAACCATTTGTGGATTTTAATCTGTTCTCCAAGATCATTTATAATTTAAAGTTAGAACCCTACACTTTGTTCTTTTTTGTGTGTATCAAATTACTCATGTACATTATTTTTTATGAAGTATAGTTGACATACAATGTCACGTTAGTTTCAGGTATGCAACGTAGGGATTTGACAACTCTATACATGCTTGCACTGCTAAATATAGTCACCGTCTGTCACCAAATAACATTATTACAAAATCACATTATTACCTATGCTGTACTTTTCATCTCAAAGACTTATTTTATAATTGGAAGTTTGTACTTTTTTAAAATAAACCCTACACTTCGCTCTTAAATATGGTAATTTTACCAAGACCAAAGCTGCAAGTGTTTTTTTTTTTTTTTTTTTTTTTTTTAAGGCCTAATGTCATCCCATTCCATACCTCCATTACTAAACTGCAGATAGCCTGACATAATGGAGGTTGGAGGTTTTGTTCACAAATCTGAAAGGATTAAGGAGTTCTTAAATAGAACAGTCCTGGAATGGGTTTACAAGTTAAGCTGAAAGGAGAGGTTAAGGACAAATAGCAATATTTTGTAATCTATAGAAACAGCTCTAGTTATGTTCTGAGCCCATGACTTCAGCATAGAACTTACCCTAAGGATATGGGCAAAATGTATGCATAGGGATCCTGCTCTTCATTTACGAGCTTCTCTAACATCATATCTCTTTGACCTGAAGAGATCTTTTATGTTGTCCTCTGACTCTGGAGAAACACTTACTGTCCTCAATCCCGTTATCTAACCATCTTCTCAATACTCAACTCTTTTCCTTTCACTCTACACAGGTCAAAATTTCTATTCCTCTTTCCTGTCGAACTTTTCCAGTGACCAAAATAATAAAATATATAGAGTCATACTAAAGAATAGTTTTATCCACCTGTAAGTTTCCCTACCTCCATTCCATTTTCCTTTTAAGACAATTTGCATTAAAAAGTAAAGATCTCTGGGGCACCTGGGTGGCTCAGGTCGCGATCTTTGGCAGTACTCCTGAGGGGAGTCCCACATCTACCGGGGCTCTGTGCAGACGGCTCGGAGGCTGGAGCCTGCTCACACTCTCTCTCTCAAAAATAAACACTAACAACAAAAATTGTTAAAAAAAAAAAAAGATATACAAACCCGATGGAATTTCAAATTCCTTTAATATCTGGAAATTGAACACAGGACAGAATGTTCTACTGTCGTGCATGTTTCTGTAAGTGAATAAACTCATACGGCATCGGTAAGCAGAACATTGTCAGAACATGATGTGGATGGACACCGGTTGGCCGGTTGTCACCCCACCAGCCCACAACCACCTGACATGAGGTACATTGACACAGTCGCTGCGAGTCAAAAATCTGTCACACCCTACATTCCTCCTCTTGGCGCGGTTTGGCCACATGCTCTGTGTCTTGAAATGTTTATTCAACCTTCACTCCATTTTTGTGCATTTGGCTTTGTCTCAGTAACTCTTCCTTTTGTTCTGCCATCACGCCATCTTTATTTACTACAGTATTATTAGGACTAGCATCTTCTTTTTACTGCTATTTTTATTGGTATTCTTCGTACTCTTGGCTATAAAGTTACATAGGTTTTAATTGTCCACTCAAACTATTTTTCCCTGAAGTTTGCTATTTTTAGTGCACAATATTGCAGACTGTGAAGGTTTTCACAAATACCTGTATCATGTGATTGCAAGAACACTGGTAAAGCACTTTTTAAAAAAGTGTGGGGAAGATTTACTTCAGTTCCACCTTCCTTTTTTATGCGGGGGGGCGGTCAGCACCACGAACAGAGGAATTTTTTCCCTTCTTTACAGCTTTCTGTATTTGTTATAAGTTAAAAGGCTACCCAATCAGCTAAAATATTCACCAGCCTTTACTCCAAGTTATTATAAATAATGACGGACTTAATCATCAAAGCTCCCAAAGGAGCACAGTTCCAATGTTACTGGTGATGTCTTACTGTTTACTAAAATTCTGCGTTTGAGCAGGTCTGGATTTTTGTTTCAATGTCTCATCCTAAAAGCATATGCAATATTTTGAGGAGCAGTCTCATTATATCATCTTCCTCTTTGCTATTATATCTTTCTCTGAGGTTCTCTGAATTTATGTAAGTAACATAGAGAGGAATTCTAAGGTTACACTTGACAAAAAAGCTGGCTTCTCATTCTTGCTTTAGCAGAGGTTAAGATTTAGCCGGATTGAATCTTTCCAGGCTAGAGAATGTATGCAAATTACTAGTCTAGGTAATTTTATTCCCCTACTGTATCCCAGTCCAGGGTACCATTTGCTTATTTATCACAGAACTTAATTGTTAGATAGCTGGTGTTTATGAAATCATTAAATCAGTGAACACCTCACTGGATACCTCTCTGATCTCAAGCACCAAGGGCCTATAACCAGAATGGCACAACGTATCTACTCTTCTTTGCTACTGTGTTGAAGATTTTCTCCTGGAGGCCTCAGAAAGGACGACACACTTGACTAGCTCTGTTAGGGAATCGGGTACGGGGTAAGTTTCATGAATGCCTAGTAATTAATAATTATCAACTTTGAGATCCTACGGTGGCTCTTTGAGGCCTATGAGGTGTGTCCCCAATGGAACTTTCTTAAGAGGTTGTTTGCAGGTACCAACTGAAATACTTGTGTTCAACTGTCAAGGATTAGCTATGTAACATAGGCATCCTTTAGTATCTAAGTCTTTTTCCTACTATGTAAAGTGACGGTAATTTCCTGCCTTTCCTAACACACCATCCCAAGTCTTCAGCCCAATACCATTTATGTATTTTCCTTTCTGGGTTATCGTATGAACACATCTATTTGGAAGCAAAGGCTATGTTTTAATTGGTTTGTATCCTAAGTGCTTCTCACAATGACTGTTACCTGGTATTCTCAATAAAATCTCCATTGGTCCAGTGGATTAAGGTAAATATTTGGAAAGTTTCACAGTGCTAAATAAATTACGCTGTCTGAAAAACGTAGGTAGAACATCACCATTTCTTTCTCTCCTTAGGGCTGACAGTTCTTCGTGTGGCCCAAATGACCCTAGGCAATCAGCACCAGTTCACACAGAGACTGGACAGTGCCTGGATGCTGGAGCATGTCACACTCTCGTCCTTCTGGAAATGTTGTCACTCCAAAGGGCGTGGGCTTCCTTTGGATCATCTGGTGTCCAGTAATACATTGCTGGTCATACACAGCCATGCGGATACTGCCAAATACCTGTAAAAAAATCGAAATGTTAAATATTTATTCTGTGGCACATCTTATAGGTGTCCAAATGCTTCAGGTTTGCATAGTAGGTTTCTGTAATTACAACAGGTAGGAATGACTGAGATCTGGTTGTGCACCAGGCTCTGTATCCTTATGTGTACTAACCGCATGTAGCACCTTTCTACAGAGCACATATCATGGTTATACATTTTGCATGAGAACACTGGGAAAAAGAGGTTAAGTATTTCGCCCAAGTTCTAGGGTTGAAGAGTGGGAGAGCCTGGTACCAGCAGGATCTGTCTGGTTCAAGTACTAGCTTTTAATCATATGCTGTGCTGCCTCTCGACTAATTTTTTTAGTAGCTGTTATTTTTTATTATAATTCATTTTTCTTCTGGGAAACTCACAAGAATATTACAGCTTACTCTGCCTACTTATGAAATAGTTACTTTCCACTTCCATAGTTACCCTGAGTTCTAACCGGTACTCTTTGCAAGCTTATACTGGTGATGAGAGAACTCTATAGTATGCATAGATTTATAATAGATATACTGCATTTTAAAAATGGAATTCAGGAGAATGCTTTTCTTTGCCCAAACAGTAAATAAACTGTTATAGAAATCATATAACAGAAATCTACTCAAAATCATACACTAAAATTCTAGAGTAAACAACGTTCAACTCATAATATATAGTGGGCTCTAAAGAAAACGACCTAGATTAGACCTCCAGCTTAAATCAGCGTGCTAAGACTGTACCATTTGCGTAGACTGTTAACTATCAAAATAGTGACAACTGTCATCGCTGTTGCTTGCTATTAAAGGATCTTGGAAAGTCATGGGTTTTGTATGTTTCCCTTCATAACTGAAGATCTCATGTGTTAACACTAAATTTTAGGAAATTAGTTATAATACTTTAGTACCTCAGTATGCGATGAATAAAAGAGAAAACTCAGTTACAGTAAACAAAACTATACTGGACTATTTCAGAAGACCACTTTTTCACACCTGTTTTCTGTTGGCATACAAAAGCTACCAGTATGAAGAAAAAACACACATTAAGCATAAATTACCCTGAAATTATATTCTGAAAGGGTTGTAACACTCTTAAGAACTGACAATATTAAAAAGGCAAAAGCATTATAAGTCACAGTACACAAGACTTCTTACTTCATCTACAAAAATAGAATGCCAATGTTTTATTTGCCACAGCGATAAGGAGGGAAACATCCGAGAAATAAATTTGATAATATGACTCACACTTCATTACAAATGATTTTTTGAAATTCACAACTTTCATATTTGGCTGAGCTAAAAAGAAGAGGAAAAAAACAACACTGAAAAAGGAAATTTCACTTGATGTAAGTAGGCCAGATCACATGATCTCTTTAAATGAGAGTTTAAATGAGTGCACTTCTCCAGCTGGGAAAATATTTTCCTTCATTTAGAGAGGCTAAATAATTCACCCCAAATGATGCATAAACCCTTGGGTCAGGTTTAGAAAATCCTATCAGCCTGTTTAGTAAGAATCACACAAAACTTTATTATGTACCAAATATGACATAAAACATTTTCTTGGTTAAATCTTAAAAGAATAAAAAAAAAATTCATACTATTTCACCATCTTTTAGATCTTTTTCTCCTGTGTCTACCCTCTAGGTTTCTTGGGTATGCGGCCCAACTAAACACAGCCAATTTTACTCAATGGAGAAATGTATTCAACTTTAGCACCCTAAGAAAGTAGAAGTTTAAGAACGGGGCTATTCAAACTGCTTCGTCTTTCTCCTCCCTCTCATTACCAAAAGCAAAGTTTATTTAAAAAAAAAAACAATGAGGGAGAAGTACTGAAGCCTAGAGGCACCTAGGAAAGGAGGGAATTCAGAGAATGACAGAATATGGCTCTGAAGAGCTATTTAAGTCATAATGGATATTTATGTAGTCTTTCAAAACCCTTTACTCTTCTCCCTGGCTACAGCTTTAAATGTGAGGTGTCAGGGATGTGCATGGAACCTTCATAAACTGATATTTTCTTCTGTGTTTTTGCTTTCTTCCCGTGAAAGAAAAGAAATAGAAATACAAGTGCTTGGTACCACATGCTTTCAAGGCTCAACAAAGCCTACTGATAAACAAGCTGTTTCCAAAGTTGGGGGCATAGGGATTCCCCTTTTAAATAAATATCGCCAGAAGAATCTCCTCGAAGGGAGACAAGTTACTCTTCCTCCCCAGGAGCCAAGGCGGAAAGGGAGTCAGAAGATATTGCCCCCTACTTGCACGTGGAATCTCCCTTTCTCCTCCGAACCCCCCTCCGCCTCTGCCTCTCCCACGCAGGTCCGGCCGATTCGGGAGGTAGCTGGGAGAAGAGGCAACGATCAGTCCTCCATGGCAAAGTCTTTGGTCTTTTCCTCCTGGTCGCCCACTTTGTAGCGCAGCAGCACGCGCAGCAGACGGTGGTTATCCCGGGAGGGCAGCAACGTGATCTCTCCAGAAACCTCCGTATCTTGTTCCACTTGCACCGGCTCGTTCAGGTAGAGGAGCGCCTGCTTCCAGTGCGTGACGGGGTGAAAAGGCGAAGTGGACAGCACCAGCGGTTTCTCCGAGTCCCCTCCAGGGAAGGTCACCTGGAACCAGATGGCAAAGCCGTGCAGGGGCGCCGAGCCGTAGCAACTGAAGCGGAAGCGCCCGCCCACCCCCGCTTCCAGCTCCTGCTCCAGGCCGGCGCGAGCCAGCTCCAGCTGAGCAAAGCGCTGCGGCCGGGCCAGCACATCCTCCCCGGACAAGCCCTGCACCACGATCTCCGAGTGGCCCATAAGGCAGCGCGTGGCGAAGCTCTCCAGGCAGCTCATGTCCACACCATAGAGCTGCTTCACCTGGCTCCAGAAGCCGAGGCGCAACTCCAGCATCTGGTCGCTGATGGGCGCCACGAAGAGTTCGGCGGAAGCCGGCAGGAGAAGACCGCCCTCCTTCAGCCACTTGGTCCGCGCGTAGAGCACAGAGCTCAGCATGGACTCGTGCAGCAGTCCGTAGCCCATCCACTCGCTCACGATGGCATCCACCTGCTCCGGCAGCTCCACCGTCTCCACTGGCCCCGGCAGAACGTGCACCCGGTCCTCCAGGCCGTTGAGCCGCACCACCTCCCGGGCCTGTTGCCAGATGGCGCTGGCCTCCACCGCGTACACGCGCCGGGCGCCGGCCTGCACGCAGAAGATGCTGAGAATGCCGGTGCCCGCGCCCACGTCCAGCACGGTCTTGCCCCGCAGTGCTGACCAGTTCCGCAGGATGCCCAGGCGATAGGCATCCGTGCGGACGCGGTCCGCAATCATCTCCTCGTGGACCGATATGTCCGAGTAGCACTCGTAGTATAGCTGGTCCCGCTCCCGCCTAGCCCTCCGGGGTCGCGGCAGGGCCGCCTCCTGCTCTCCGCCATCTTCCTCTTCAGCTCCCTCCCCTCCTTCGCCGCCGCCCCCCGACTCAAGCTTTCTTTTCTTGGGCTGCGACATCTTGGCTGCTCCGACCGACTCCCAGCGGGCGTTGCGCCGCTCCTCGCGGGCTCTAGGAAGCGGGGGCTTCTGGGACTTGTAGTGCGCGCTCGCACCTCCCACTTACTGGAGGTTCGCTGCGCTGGTGCCAGCCCCAAGCTCAGAGCTCTACTCAACTCTAATTTGCTCCTTTGAGGTCCTGGAATCTTTTTCCCACCTACCATCCCACCCACCAAAGATTCTATGAACTTTTACCTACGCCTCTTTCCCTTAGCTCCTCAATTCTCTTTTGCTTTCACTCCCTTCCTGAAGCTCACATGCCCACAAGTCTAAAAACCCATGTTTGTCTTGTCTGCTCAACTTTGTCTTGTTTGTTCAACTCCCTAATTTTATTCCAGCCAATCATCTGGGCGTCGCCCTTTAGTCACTGCCACCTCACCTGGACCATCACTGCTCTTAAAGATCTCCAGATGGATATTCAGAAATTGAATTGAACGTTTCCTTTTCTGTTTTTAGTGGAGTTAGGGTGCAAAGAAGGTGTAAATACAACAAGGAAAATCCCTGACGGTGTAAAACTTTTCTGATTCCGGTGAGACCACAAATTAACTAAAAAGATTAGGCCAGATTATATGATCGCTCTTACCTTCAGTTACCCACTCATACCAGCAACAAGGAATCTTCATTTCAGTCAAGAATTATGTTCCTGGTCTCTGAAGAAAATACTTGACTTAACTTGGTCCTGCTCTGGTAATTCAGTGGCTCACTCAAGATTTAACTCTTGGAAGACTAAAGAACAGTTAAAACAGCAAGGGTGATTTGATACGGTGAAACCCATACCATTGTTGTATCCTGGTAACCAATTTAAAAATTGAATTAAAAAACTCAAATAACCGAGTTCTCCCTCCATTGTGCTCACTTTTCCACTGCAATTCAATTTTTTCCTGTGTGATTGTTTGGACAAGATTGATACTCTTCTGTTTTTCTTTCAGTCAACTATCAGCTGTTAATTTCTTCCCTCTGTGTTGTTCATAATAGAAATAAAATATCTTTAAGATATGGGTGATGTCTCTATGAGTGTCCTAACACTGCGAGAATAAAATTTTCTCCCAGCTTCAAAAAAAAATCACATTAAGGAAAATGGACTTTAATTTTTTTGTAGTCTCAAGCCGTATCTATCTAAACAATGGGCATATATTCCTCATCTGGAGAAAAAGTTCTGTTACCTTTACTTCATTCTATTAATCCGATATTTAATAAAATAGATTTATTGACCAGACATCCTCGGCTGTACTTCTAACTCAGGGCTTTCAGTTCTTGCTGCTCAGTGGAATCATCTGTGCAGCATTTAAGAAATACCTATGACCTATGCCTGCGTCCCACCTCCAAGTTATCAAAACAAAACCCTTCAGTGGAGCTTGGGTATACAGCTTGAAAAGCTCCCCAGGGAATTTGAATGTCACTAAGATGATCTTAGTTAAATCTTGCTTCATTATTTTCATTGAGTACTTTATCTTTTTTCAGTGGACTGGCCTCAACCACCAAGGCCATAAGTCCTCAAAGCAGTTCGGCTATCTTTCTGCCCAGTTTGGTAGCTTGATTTTTTTTTTTTTAATAGAGGCACAGAGCAAGCCATGGGATTAGAGTTTTAAATGTGACCACTTCAATGTATGACTTCTAGGCTGTTACTTCCCTTCCCCTTTTAAATGCACTTATTCTCCAACCAATTTTCAGTGCGCTTTTCTTATGGTGTCTTTTAGGAAAATTCTAAATATAACTTTTGTTGTTTCTACCTCCAAAATATATCTTGAGAGTCCATCCTTTTTTCTAGTCTCATCTTCCATCTTTGCTTGGCTGGAAATCAGCCTCGGTTGGGAGCTGTCTGAACTTACTGGTTGAGTGAAAATTCCAGGTGAGGGTACAGCAAGTTTGCAGGATCGCTTGCCCCTAGACAGCAACCAAAATCTACTCTCCTGTAACTCATTTCTTCTTGGGCACCAAACCTTGGAGTGCTTTGCTGATTAGTGTCAGGATGGCCTGTCCCCCTGCCCTGTCCCTGATGCGTGATTGCACCTGGTCAGCGAAAAGATGAGTAAACTAGATACACCCTAATGTGACTAAGGCAAGCAACATATAATTTTCCTCCTAGCGAAGCAATTAACTGGTAACTGACTACCTTCTAGGCCTGGACACCCTTGCAAAAGTCACTACTGCGATAAAGTGTATCAATCATCTTTGGGGCTGTGAGAGCAAGCATTATGTCTCCTGTTTTTCTGGGAACTTTGTCTTAGAGTTATAAACAGCCTAATGACCCTTACTCATAAAAAAACTGACCTTTACTAAACAATGCTGTTTGCCTCTTGGTTAAAGGTTTCTTAGAGCTATACCTGAGGTTTTGTATATCTTGGTTTTAAAAAAATACCTGCCCTTCCCATATAATAGCATCAGTGACTGTAGCTAAGATTTTATGACAATCATTACTACTAGAATTGTAAGAAAATTGTAAAAATTATCTATAAGAAATCATTGACTGCTCTTTCTGCCCCTTATACCTTTCACCATAAATAAAGTTAGAGAATCACATAGAGCAGAGATGCCTCCCTGGTGATTAGAAAGAATCTCTCTCTCTCTCTCTCTCTCTCTCTCTCTCTCTCTCTCTCTCGTGCTGACACCGTTCATCCTTCAGGGAACCCTAGACCTGCTGGAGCTGGACTCTGGCAAGCCTCCTAAAAGACAGCACAGCTTCTAAACATACCACTATCTAATCCATTGTTCACATAGCTATAAGAATGAGCTTTACAAAAAAAAATTAAAAAAAAAAACAAACAAATTAGGCCATGCGATTCTCCAGTAATTTCCCATTCTAGTTGTTGAAACAATCCAGTAACTTCCCATCTCCTCTCATGCTACCCTTCTCAACTCACTGAGCTCCAGATATTCTGGCTTTTAACATCAACCTCTTTCCTGACTCAGGTCTTCACTTCTGCTCTTCTAGGCCTGAAACATTGTTTTTCTTAGCAGTGGCTTCTTCTCATCTCAACGTACATATTACTTTCTGATAAAGGCCCTCTTTGGCTATCTTAAGGATTATTTTCTAATATTGTTTATTGCTTTATTTTCTACTATTTGCTGCTTTCATTATTTGTATATATTTAATTTATTTCTGTATTTGTTTTTTGTAAGATATAAACTTGAAGAGGCTTGGACTTTTGTTTCCCCCCTATTGTAGTTCCTAGTACTAGAACAGATCCTGGAATACCGAGGGCTCAGTAAATAGTCTTAAATGAAGAGCGTTGTGGAAATAGTTAAATAGTTATTCATAGGGGAAGGAGAAGAGTTTTGGTTTTTGTAGTTCGGTATGACAATTTGACTCTGATAAATGCTGAGATAAATCCAGATATAGATTGAATTTAGGATGCTCCCAAGTGTGAGAGTTGCTTTACTTTCAAACACTCTTAATCCTTCTAGACAGAATCATGGTAAGCTCTACATTTTATACTCAGAGAGGAGAAGAAATGGCCTGTGGCTCTTTCCCTTCTTTCACACCGACTTTATATTTAGAGGGATTTCTTTATTCATCTTTTCTACCACACTGAGTTTTAAGAAGGTGTTATGCCCCAGATTTTTAATATTGTCCCCAAAACCCAGAAACTGCCAGGGAGACTGAGTCACACATGCAAAAACAAAGGGCTTTATTATGAGTTTAGGCTGGCCAGGCCTCAGCTCAGGCAGGCTCACAGACTTTACTAGTGCAGTGGATCCATGCGGAGAGCCCCGAACAAAGGGGGGGGGGGGGTAGGGCCTTTATGGGCTTGGGAAGGGGGAGTTACAGGAATTGTGACACGGGTATAGTGACCCAATCACTATCGCCTATCAATATTGACAGTAACTTTAACCATACATCGATACTTTTGGTGGGAGCCAATCACAACATTTAGAGTACTGACCAATTACAGAGTGGGCCCAAGACCCTCACATAGGGCGTGACTAGCCTCAAGCAATAGGAGCAATAAGTGATTATCTATAGCTTCTATCTCTAGGCCTGCCCTTAGAAATGTTAAGGGTGTTAGCTGGCCTTTCCTGATTGCGTGTTACAAGGGTGGTCCCTCCTGCCTTGGGCAATGTGTGCCCTTCTATTGTCTAATGATTCTGAGAAGCTGACACCTAGGCCTCCAAGGTCAGAGGGGAAACTTGGAGCCTGTTATGGAGTCAGTTTGATTCAGACCTGCGTCCTTACAAAGGAAATGGACATGGATCATAGTTCTCCTCTAAGCCGAGTAGCTCCCGCAAACCACCGGCGTGGGAGGGGAGCTGGAGCTCGACTGGCCGAGCATTCTTTGCGTCTTCATTTCAGTGGTCTACTCACTACAACCATTGGATGCTCAATCCTAATGTCTTCCTAGCAAACCGATCTTCAAATTGATTTAATACATCTTCATAAGCATTAAAGAAAAGAAATACAATAGAAAATCTCAAGTACGTGAAATGAGTAGAGTTTTATTTCAGTAGCCACTGATTTCAGTTAAATACACTATATATGTGTTTCTTGCTCCAGGTTATGGTTCAAAAGTTTGAAATCCACAGTTTGTTCTCCAAAGGTGCTGTGAATTTTACATTTCTGTACCTTTCCTTTGGGTTTGTCCTCTCACACATTTTTTTTTAGATAATCCTCAAATGTTATCATTTATTTGTAGCTTCTTCAACCAGTGACTAATAATATTTACATATAATTCTTTTTTCACTTATCCCATTGGACCACAGCTACTTACATATCTGGCTTTTCCATGTCAGATGGTGGATATTTGAACACCAAAATTTTATATTTCTCACTTTGATATTGAGAATGTAGTGCATTGTGCTGGAGTCTGAACCATTTCAGAATTCCTGATTCTTGTTCCTGTGTGTACATGAGATCATAGATGTGTTTTGTATGACTAGGAGAATGATGATTGATTTTCTGTATCACATCCATGGATGTATTTATCCATTTATTCAATAAGCATTTTGGACTTCTCTCTGCATTAAATATTCTAGAAACAGGGGCTCCTGGGTGGCTCAGCTGATTAAGCATCCAACTCTTCATTTCGGTTCAGATCATGATCTTGAGGTTGGAAGATCAAGATTGAGCCCCACAGCAGGCTTTGTGCTAATAGTATGGAGCCTGCTGGGAATCCTCTCCCCACCGCCCTGCCCCTCCCCACTCCCTCCTGCCCTCCCTCTCTCTTTCTCAAAATCAATAAATATTAGAAAAATATTCTAGAAACAAAGAGAATATCAAGAAACAAAAAGACAAAAATCTCTACCACCACAGAGCTTATATTTTTGTGTAAATATTATGTTATTTACCATTCTTACGTTGCCTTATTTTAGCAAATTATTATACCTCTTTTAATTCTCACGTTTTCCCCTATATTATTTTAATTTTGAGTTTGCTGATGTGATTGCCTCTCACAAATACTTATTTAAAATTTTTTCCTCTTTAATTTGAAAGTCTGTTTAAAAATGTATTCTAAAGCCTGTATTAGAATTGAAGGTAGTTCCTTCAGGATTTCAAGAATTCATTGTAATTCTCAAAGTGTGTGTTGGGAAAGGGTAAAGGACCAATGACATGAAAACTGTTATAAATATCTCTTTGATATGAATATTCATTAAGAAATGTAATTCTTACCATTCCATAGTTACTTGAAAGCTATCAACATAGAGAGAGGCACTTCTATCTAAAAAAAAATCTTTTGTAAAAAATGGAGGCAAAAGATGATGATTTTTGTATTTAAACAAATTGTAACATCAAACATGAAAAGCCTAGGTACATGTTATTCTCTTGATATATACAGTGTCTTTCCATGGTGTATGGGCCCAGCTATTAAATCTAATACTAAAACAGATGAGTAGCAAATTCATAGCTCCCTGATGATATTATTATGAATAGTTGTAATTCTTTTAAAAAATGTTTGTGTTAAATTTTTTAGGTAGTCACAAAACAGATTATGATTGTAATGCATATTATCAATTTGGTTTAAACTTATTGAGCCCTCTTAAAATATTGAATGCGTTATTTTAATAATTCCAAGTATAAATATTGGCTATGACATTTTAACTATTTCTGCTACAAATTCCACTGTAATGGAAATAGTACAAAAAAACCCAGGAATTTTAATTATAATATGGGGAAGAGTGATATGTCAGTGAATCTATGGACATTTGTTCATGTGCCACAGGAGTAATAAGAATCAGGTAGCTTGAAGAAAATGAGATATTAAGCTTAACGAATATTACTTAATATCTCTGTCTTTTTTCTTTATGAAAACCTTCAATATGAAAGAAAGTCAACCATTTGCTTCAACTAGATGCTCATCATCTCATAGTATTTTGATATTGAGGACATTTAAAATGAATAGAAGTAAATGTAATCATGGTAGACCTGTGAAGTGTGGTTTCTAGATCAACAGTATTGTTTTTAAGTTTATTTATTTATTTTCAGAAACAGAGTGAGTATGAGAAAGGCGGGGGCAGAGAGAGACGGAGAGAGAGAATCCCAAGCCAGCACCACACTGTTGGCACAGAGCCGGGCCCGGGGTTTGATCTCATGACTTAAGCCAAAATCAGTAGTCAGATACTTAACTGACTAAGTCACCCAGGCGTCCCGCTAGATCAACAGTAATAGCATCACCTGGAAAATCACACAAGCATGGACCCTGCTCCGTATCTAATGAATTAGAATCCCTGGGGTTAGGGTTCTGCAATCTTGGTTCTAACATCCCTTCAGATAATTCTGGTGTACACCGAAATTTGAGAACAGCCACACCAGGCAATTTGAAGAGTGCCAGGACAAGTGGAGTCTATGGAATGGAAGGTCTATCCCCCCTACCCCCCATTGCTGTGTAACAAATTACTACAAATTTAGCAGCTTAAAACAAACTTTTTTCCTTTTATTTCCTTGTGTCCATGAGTCATGAATTCAGACACTGCCTCACTGGGCCCTCTGCAAAGCTGTAATCAAGATGGCAGCGCAGCCACATTCCTTTTTGGAGCTTGGGATTCTCTATCAAGTTCGCATGGTTGGCAGATTCAGTTCCTTACAGTTGTAGGACAGAAGGTTCCCTTCTCTTCCTGGTTATCAGATAGGGGCTACTTTCAGCTGTTAGAAGCTTCTGGCAATTCCATACCATGCCCAGTCTCTCTCATAACATGATAACTTACTTCTCCAAGGCCAGCAGAAGTTTTCTGACCTTGAGGAGGGCCGTAGCAAAAATCATTCTTTTGTTCCCACCCACCCCTATCTTCCTTTTGCCTGATTAAAAATCAGCGGGGAACTTCAACTACATTTGAAAATGATACTTTTCAGCTGCAGAAAATGGTTCTGGGTAAAGAGACGAAGGGTTTGTTCCCACTGACGCTTCATAGATACTGTGAAATATCTGTAAATAAGCCTGTGTTTCAGAGAACTATGGGTGTAGCTCATGGCATGTGGAGACGACTGCATCAAATAGATCAGAAACAAAGTTTTGGACAAACTGTGACCAGACCTGAGCAAAAATTTTAATGCCACTAGCTACATAAATTGCCTACTACCATTGAATTTCTGAATCCTGTTAGGCAAGGAAGCACATTCCAAACAGGGCTACTTTTCTAGTGTGGGTCCAGGAAGTGAATACTCCTAGAATAAAGGCAGGTGGAGCTGGGCCTAAGTGATCCCAGGAGAGCCTAATAGATTGCAATTCCCATGTCATGGAAGCAAGGAACAAAAGCCTTCTGTTTCAGTGAGACACAGATATTGGGGTAGTTGCTGCAGAAAAACAAAGCTGACTTATACAAATACATGTACAGAATGAATTTCCATTAGAGAACCACCACCCAGGTCAAGGCACAAAACACCACCAGTGCCAGAAGTGTCGCTGTGTCCCTCTAATCCTGTACTTTTCCTCTTCCCCAAAGGTATATATCCTGACGGTAACATAAAAAGATTCAGTGAATTTCTGTACATCTGATCACACAGTATGTGGTCCCTTGTGTCTAACTTCGTTTGCTCACCATTATGGTTGCAAGATTCATTTCTATGACTATGTATAGAAGCATTCTCTTCACTTTCATTGCTTTATTCTATAGTATTCCATTGTATGAATATACCACAATTTGTTTAACCATTCCTGCTATTGTGCAGATCCTCTGAGGTGGAAGTAATCAGTCCTACAAGGAATTTTGTAGTGTTATTTTTTCTTGTATAGTTCTTTTGACTCTTACTGTTTTTTACTTTATGTAAATAACTTACTTTTATCATCGTATTAAGTGCCTAATAATAGCTAAAACATAGTGTGTTTAGCATGTGCTAGGCATTGCCAAATATTTTTTAAAAGAGTTTATTACCAAGTTGGTTTCCATATAACACCCAGTGCTCTTCCCCACAAGTGCCCCTCTCCATGACCATCAACCCCCTTTCCTTTCCTCACTTCCTCTTCAGCCCTCAGTTTGTTTTCAGCATTCAAAAGTCTCTCATGATTTGCCTCACTCCATCTCCCCAACTCTTTCCCCCCACCTTTCCCCTTCCCATGGTCCCCTGTTAGGTTTCTCTTGTTAGACCTATGAGTGAAAACATATGATATCTTTCCTTCTGTGCCTGACTTATTTCACGTAGCATGACACCCTCGAGGTCCATCCACTTTGCTACAAATGGCCATATTTCATTCTTTCTCATTGCCATGTGGTATTCCATTATATATATATATACCACATCTTCTTGATTCATTCATCAGTTGATGGGCATTTAGGCTCTTTCTATGATTTGGCTATTGTTGAAACTGCTGCTGTGAACATTGGGGTACATGTGCCCCTATGCATCAACACTTCTCTATCCCTTGGGTAGGTCCCCAGCAGTGTTATTGCTGGGTCATAGGGGAGTTCCACTGATAGTTTTTTGAGGAGTTTCCACACTGTTTTCCAGAGCAGCTGCACCAGTTTACATTCCCACCAACAGTGTAGGAGGGTGCCTGTCTCTCCACATCCTCATCAGCATCTATAGTCTCTTGATTTATTCATTTTAGCCACTCTGACTGGGGTGAGGTGGTATCTCAGTGTGGTTTTGATTTGTATTTCCCTGATGCTGAGTGATGCTGAACATCGTTTCATGTGCCTGTTTGTTTTATATGCATCATTCATTCATTCATTCAAAAAATATTTAATGAACACCTGATACTCTGTATCAAAAGTGTAGGGGTAGACAGGACAGACAAAAATCTATGTGTTAAAGGAGTTTATATTTTAGGGAATAATCTCTAGTTCTCAAAATCTATGCAATGTATATTAGTATCCCTATATTCACAATTTGGGAAACCAGGGCAGATAGTAGCTATATATCTTTCTTATTTATCTTTTGTACTGGATTGCAAACTCCTTAGAGGCAGGGACCAGTTCCTTGTATATCCCCACAATCTCTAGTCAAGAAACTTACATGTAATCATAATATTTATGACAATGATTGACATCTATTTCATGCTTTCCATATGCCAGACACAACTCAATCTATGAGTAAGTATTATCACTAGCCCCATTTAGAAATCAGAAAATAGGCAAAAAGAGGCGAAATGACTTATCTTTGCTCTACATGATGTGTGTTGAAATCAATCCATGGGGTTGTGTAAGTGTCAGTCTTCCATTTCTACTGCTGTATAGAATTTGGTTCTTTGTTACCACTACAGTGACTGTTGTGGTAATAGTCTAGGCTAAACCTATGAATAACTTTGCATAGGGAAGGTAACCAAGCTTCTTATTTCTTCCATCTCTGTTCTGCAGCTCCTCTATTTCTATACACCAAAGGAAAAAAGCATGACAGACATTGTGTTTTTATCTAATCGATACATGTGTTTTACTCAGAAGCGTTGTGATGTGGGAATTGTTAGTTATGCTGTAGTAGACTGTATTGAAGAATCTTCATTGGTTTATTCACTTAATATTGTTGAGTTTCTTCCACATATGCAGGACTGTGCTGCACTTTAAGAAGGGGAAGGGGAAGAGGAAGCAGTCTCAGTTTCCCCCCTAAGTTGCTCCCAGTTGTTGGAGGAGGTCATAGAACATGAACACTGGTTGACACTTGAACTACATTAGGGCAGTCAGAGGCTCCGTACCCCTCCTTGTCCTTAGAATGTATATTCTGCCCACTCTTCCCATAGTTGGAGCCACTTCAAGAGTACAGTCTTGAAAGTGTAATGTCTTGTTGAGACCATCTTGACTATATCCAATGGAACCCAATTAAGACCTATATAAACTGTTAAGATCCTGCCAGGTGGGTGCAGAGCTGGACCAGTCCTGTGGCTGCCCAACACAAGCCTTGTATGTAAGTTTTCTTGTTTATCAAACCTGCCAGCTACCAGACTCCTTTCTTCAGGCCCTCTATGAATGGGAGCCAGTTTCAGATTTCACCCAGGAAGCTCTCAAATTTGTGAACCAACAATCGGCAAGCCAGCAGGAAGCCAGAGAAATGAATCTTGGGAAAGAGGCATGGGGACAGAACTCTCAAGCTGGCCAGCAGCTTGTATGTGAGGAGGGGCGGCATATATGTTAGTTGCTTGTGGACACCATATGAGTACAGCGATGCCTTCAAAATGTGCTCATTTGAGGAACTGTGGCAAAGAAGGGAAGTGAATGATTGCTGCAGTGGGCTGGTCTTGATTGTGGGCAACCTGGTTGGCTACTAATGATAAATTAGAGACTGAAGCCAATTTAGAAGGCTGAAAGAGCTAAGGTTCAAAAAGGGTATGTGGGTGCCCAGCTTCAGGGCTTGTAGACAAGGTCTGAGAGCAGGACAGTAAGTTGGAGAATTTAGCATGCTATTTTGCAAAGTTAGGAGGGTGTAAGCTGCTGTGGATTAAGGTCCAAGTTCTTGTGACAAAGCCTGATTGGGACACTAAGAGGTGGAATCCTTAAGAAAGCCAGGGAAGAGGAGGATGTTGTGATTGACAGTGAAACAGACAAAATGTTCCCCGCTGACCGACCCCTAATACAAACACAACAGCACAGTGCAGCCAAAACAACCCCAGCCAGCAGGGCAGACCCCAATTCAGGATACAATCATGATGAAAGAATATACTTCCACTGAGCTTATTGATTTAGCTGCCACGTTCCAGCAAAAGGCCAAGGAAAGTACTCCGGCGTAGTAAGTGTGGCTATGAGCTGGGGGGGGGAAGGGGCCGGCGATGACATTTTTCTGACCAGGAAGGAGGCACAGAAAATGAACAACATCACCACACACCCTGTCCTTGGCAGGACCTGCATGGTGCCCTGGTATTTGAGGTACTCAGTCTGTAATAGATTGGATTGTTCAAACCCACAGGACGCCTGGCCCAATAAAGGGGATCTCTCTGGGCACATGGAATGCTGGAAATCTATAGAGGAGGTGCAACCAATTCTCAGGAAGTTGGGAATGAGATAGGCCATCTATACCCCTATCTTTGAAGGCTCTGATTAGGCCATGTTCACTGCAGGGATGGAAACCAATATACTTCAGTCTGTGTCCAGGACCTGGTATGGGACGCTGATGTCCATGCTGAACATATGATGGGACAGGACATCGATGATGTTGGGCAATCCATTGCTGATCTGGGGGACACTGACAATCCCAGGAAATTACAGGCTGTGGGAAAGACTTGAGAGAGAGATGAAACTTGAAAAACCAGAAGGCTATCCCAATCGACTGTGAAGGAGCCTGTAAAAGTAACTTGGAAGCAAATGTGGTTTGACCTCCTGGCTGCCAGGACTCCACCTATAAACGTAGACTGAAAACCCAATGTTGTGTGGGTTGAACTGATTTTACACCTGAACAGCAGTTCAGACCTGCCCTACCTGCCCCTACCATCCCCAATGCCCTCATCTGCTCCAGCAGGGCCTCAGGGTACAGTCCTATTTGGGGTAGGTGTCTCCCACTCCGCAAGTATAAGATTCAGGCCAAGAGTGCCTCTAGGTGAGGGCCATTGGGGGAGATTGGAGGCCTCAAGTACAGTTCACTATTTACTGATCCCCCAGAAATTAAAAAAAAAGTGATAGCTCTGGTTGACATAGGGACCAAGTGTATTCAAATACATGGTAATCCTTAGAACTTTTCTGGCCCCTTCCTCATCATCTATGGTTAAAGAAGGTGAATGGCTATGGTCAGGGAGTTCCCTTTAACACTGCAAGTTGGGCATTTCCCCCCTTTAAAATATAAAGTTTTAATCTCTCTAATACCAGAGAAAACATTGGGCATTAATATTCTATTAAGGGTTCCTCAGTTGGTTAAGCACCTGACTCTTAGTTTCCTCTCAGGTCATGATCTCATGGTTTGTGAGTTCGAGGCCCATGTCAGGCTCTGCCCATCTCTCTCCCCATCTCTCTGTCCCTTCCATGCTCTCCTTCTCTGTTTCCCCCTCTCTTAAAATACATAAATAAAATAAAAATAAAAATGATTCTATGAGATCTGCAAAACTCTATCAGTGAATTCTGCCTCTGGATTAGAGTAATCAAGCCAGTGCTAAAGGGAAATGCCAACTGGGAACCAGTTAGTCTACTACCCCCATGAAAAATGGAAATTGTCAAGCAATATAAATTACCTTAGGGCCTAAGGACACGGGAAAAACTATCCAAAATCTGCACTAATGGGGTATTCTACACTCTGCCAATAGCACTTTCAATAGTCCCATATGGCCAGTGAGAAGCTGGATGGCTTATAGAGGAAGACCATGAAGTATTGAGAGTTGAACAAGGTAGTACTCCCCATCCATGCAGCTGTTCCCAACATTGCCACCATCGTAGATATGTGGCTATGATCCTAAGAGTGTTCCATTTTAAACTGTACTAAACAAGTACAATTTTCAGTATACCCCTGGCTGATGAATCACAAGACCAGTTCGCCTTCATATGGGAAGTTTAGCAATGGACTTTTCAAACACTTTCCCAGGTCAACCTGCACAGCCCTACAATATGTCATGAGGCCTGTCCCTGTTCTCCTTCCCCACATCAGTAAAATGGGCCCATTATATTGATGATATAATGTTAACATGTGAAAACTTACCTTTACCATAGGACATTCTGCAGGCTTTGCTGGAAAATCTGTGAGGGAGAAGATAAGTCATGAGATCACAAAAAGTTCAAGGCCAAGACACCATATAAAGTTTTTGGGAGTCTTATGGTCAGGTGAGACATGCATTGACCCAGAAGCTATGAGTAACAGACAACATGCAAGCCTACCCAACCCCTAAAAGCACAAAAGAGTTGCAAGCTTTTGAAGGAATTTGGGGGTTTGGGAGGAGTTTTATTCCCTATCTGGCACAGTGTCTCCATCCCTTATACAACTTGGTAAAGAAAAAGCACATATGAGGTTGATGATTGGAGCAGCAAGCAGCCTTTGGGAAGGAAAAGGTACTAAGGAAACACTCTGAGCATCCCCCAAGCAGGGCCACCACTTGAGTTAATGTGTATGTGACTCTGGAAGACATGGGTGGGCACCATGGCAGAGACACTAGAAGGAGAGAGTACTCCTAGGATTTGGGTCCAGATTGGAAATCTAGTACATCCCCAATAGCTCCTAATGGTATATACACCATTCCTCCGCATAGACCCTCTCACAAAGGAGCAGCATATCATGGTAAGAACTTCCCTTCTTATCAAGGAATGGGTGGAGAATATGTTCCATTGACCCATCTCTGGCATGGCTCAAACTTCCGTGTTAACCAAGTGACAAGCCCATTTTCAGAAGAAGAGCACCATGTGCACCATTGTCTCTAGAAATTCAGGTCCTCCTGAGCCCAAATGTTCCACCAGTTTCCTCTGGTAGCCTGTGTGGCCCATAGAAAGGAGCAGGGGAAATTCCTGCTGATGCTTAGAATACAGGTGGATCTAGTCAGGCGTCTGGATAGAAAATAGGAACTAACTGCAAGAGACAGTGGGCTGAACTCAGAGTCATTTGTCTGGCGGTCACTCATGAAACCTGGTCATTGATGCTTTGCACTGACAGTTGGGCTGTTCTAATTGTATGGCTTGGATGGTGGGAGCTGAGAGATGGATGACCAAGAATCAGCCCTTGTGGAGTCAGGATATATGGAGAGACATCTGCATCTGCCTGCAAGAACCTGAGGCAGTCTTCACTATCTGCCACATCCTGACTCATAAAATTCCTGACTCCTGTTGGCAATCAGGAAACCAATGCCCTAACTCAGTGTAAGCTCTAGCAACTGACCATTCACTAGATAGTAGGTTGGGTGCATAGAAAGAGTGGCTAACAGTGTTTGGGTAAGATGGTATATTGCTAGGGATGCTGGATTGCCCTTGAAATACAGGGCTTGGTAAATGCAGTAACAGCATTATTTTGTGTGTTCTGTATATTATCCAAGGCAACTGCAAAGGAGCCTGGGTCCATCATCCTAACTAGTGAGGGATTGGCAAATTGTTTATATTGACATCTTCACTCCGAGTGAGGGTTCTAAACATACTTTGGTTTGTATGAGCACTGTGTCTAGCCTAACCCAAGTTTTCCCCTGTCTCCATGCAAACCAGGCAGCTACCATTAGAGGATTAGAGAACTTGAGTATCATGCGTGGATACCCTCAGCAAACAGTGATTGAGGGTCACATTTCAAAGGTCACAATATGCAAGACTGGGCAAAAGAACATGACTTTGAATAGAGGTTCCATCACTCCCATAAGCTATAAGCAGCAGGGTTGGTAGAAAGAAAAAATGGGATATTAGAGTAGCAGATTAAATTATTAACAGATTAAAAACACACATTAGCTGTGGGGATTAAAGGATTTCCCCAAGCTCTAATACATTTGAATGCTCACCTATAAGGGCCTGTTACCCATGTGCCAGACTGGGGACCCTTGCCAAGACATCCAACAATGTAAAGGTATGGAAACAACAATTGCCCAGACCCTCACCAAGGATCAACATGCTATGCTGCTGAGAACACCAAGCTTCAAGATGCCTGGGAAGGGCATTGTCTCCCAGGATTGCAGTGGGATGGCCCATGGGATGAATGAGTTACTTTGGATCGCTGGGTGAAGGGGAACTACAATTTCCACTGGCATCCTGCTCTCTGGCTGCACCACTGAAGAAGGAGAGACGGTGGGGATCCTGGTATGGCAAATTCCATCCTCTGTCTGTCTTCTCATGCCTGACAGTTGGTGCCTGCTTCAGCCAACATGTATAGTATGCACAACTACATCAAATTCCTAAAGCTGTAGCCATCTTAATATCTAAGGATCGGGCCACAAGTATAATTTTTAGAGAAGGGGACGACCTTTAAATACAAGTTCCTATTAAATGTCTGTCTTTTTGACCTTAGACTTCTGCAGCTCCAGTGATACCTGGTCATGGACTGGTACTGGATGGAAATACCTTTCTGCATTGGGCCCTTTTATATGCCTGGCAAAAGAATCAATCCAACTGTTGGGGTATGTTTGAAAGATGCCCCTCTCTAGCTTATCGTGATTACCATGGTGGGTATCACCACTCCAGGGAAGGGACTGGAAGGTCCTAACACAGTACACTAAGGAAGAACAAGCTAGGATGAATACTCTCAATTCATTTTACCACCAATACTGATGCAGAAACCTGGCCTGTGATACACACCATCAATAAACTGGGCATATGGAGTCCTTTTCTGGCACCCAAATTATACATTGAGTTCTAAAAATACCAATGGTAGAGCCATGGGTGGCTACAGCCAGATTTGAGATGGGTTCATCTGGCTTACCTTGGATTATAGATATTTGAGTACCTGATTACCCCTAGTTTGGAAACAGAAGAGTCAATCTAAACATAACCAGCTTGATTGTAACAGGAATATGGGATGGATATCACTGGACCTGTGTAGTCATTCTGTCACATTAAAGGATAGTGACTAGTTTGGCACTAATTAGTCACACCACCTAGGTATTTCCTGGGTAGTCCCAAGTGGGGCAACATGGGTGTGTGACATAAATTTTTGGCCATGGTTTCCACTCAGCTGGTTGGGCCACTGCAACCTCAGTTTTTGGTGGGCACAGGGGAGAATCTGCCTCATGGTAGCGAAAATTGCCAACCTCCTTCTTCGCAAGGCCAAATGGGCATATTCTGTTTTCCACTGGTATAATCATTTGGCCGCCATCTTTGTCCCCTCCAATGACCTGGAGGACCAATACACAGAACCCCTAACTCCATTCACCCAGCGAGGCTTAAATGATAGCCGGCAAGTCTGTCTTTACTGAACACTGAAATGTCTTTAGTGAGAAAAGCTGTCCTGTAAAGTAGGATGGCTTTGGACATTACTGCTGCCTTGCCAAGAGGTACCTGTGTCATTATCCAAAAAGAGGTTGTGTGTTCATACTTGATGAGTCTGCTAATGTGTCATCTTTATTAAATCATATGAGACACAGTGAATGTTCTGAGTGACCCAACACCCAGCCTAGGGGACTTAGTAAATCAGTGGTACAAATCATGGGGCTTTTGGCAGGAAGAGCTGCCACTGATATGGGGCATCATTGTCTTAATCTGTGTTTTCTCTTGCAGTGAAATATGGTTGCTATAGCATCTTCCTCCATGCAGCCAGAGAGCTGCCAAAGGAGCCACCTCCATGCTAATGAAACCCCTTGCAGACTGCTCAGGGCACACTCTAGAAGAGGGAGGCACATGAAATTATAAGAGCCAGTATAGAGGAGTGGAGTGTTGGAGGAGGTCATTGACAGGAGGTGCCCACTGATTGACTGGGGAGCTGGACCTCAATATTGGGAGCTCCTACTTCCTCCTGTCCTTGGAATGTTCCTTCTGCCTACTGTTCCCACAGGTGGAGCCATTTTACTTTATTTTATTTTATTATGATTTTTTTAATGTTTATAAATTTGTTTTGAGAGACAGAGACAGAGAGAGAGAGTCCCGAGCAGCCTCCTCTCTGTCAGTGCAGAGCCCTACTTGGGCTTGAACTCATAAACTTGTGAAAGCATAACCTGAGCCAAAATGGAGTCAGAGGCTTAACCAATTGAGCCACCCAGGCGTCTCCAGGTAGAGCCATTTTAAAAGGATGGAGCTTTGCAGTGTGTTGCTGAGAGCATCTGGAGGGGACAGATGAAGGAAGCCAGTTAAGGCCTCTATATAAATTTTCAGGATTCTGACAGGCTTGCAAGGACATCTACTCATTTCACAGCAAACCAGGACCAACCTTATAAGTTCTCTTGCTTATTCAACCTGCCACCTACCCATCTGGAGGGGCTGGCCTGTTTCTTCAGTCTCTCCTTGCCCTCTGTGAATGGGGGCCAGTGTCAAGGCTCCCCTGAGAGGCTGCCAAGGGTGCAAACCAACAACAAGACGAAGAACTCACCATCCAGTTTTCAGTCTTTTAATCCAGGCTCATCTATGGTTTGCAAATGATGCTGGGTGCCTTTCTTAAAAAGGTGAGGATGATTCTTGTATTATCCAAATGTCTTTCCTACATGGCTCTGCAGATATTTAATTGGCACTGACCCTTGTTGGCTTTTTGAGGAACTATTGTGTTACTCGAGTGATGAATACTATTATGTTCTCTGCTTCATTTTATATGCTTTAGGATGTCATTGGATGGTGTAATGGCCATACTTAAGAATTCAATTAATTTTCACTTTCATATATATTAAAGCTCTTCTAAAGTGCTATGAAATGACAACATAATTGTTATTGTTGTTACTCACAACAACTGCTGAGCTGATGTTTTCTCGGCATAGTCACCAAGAGGAAATTCCTGGATGATTGAATCCATTCTTTGTTTTTAAATGTCCATTGACTTGAAGACTTTTTCCAAGGACAGGAAGAAAAATTTAGCACATGCTTCTAGGCTTCTCTTTATATTCTCAAGTATGGTTTACAGCCTCGAGCATGGTTGTCCATTCTGACAGAACTACCTTTTATCTTCTTTTTACAAGATAAGATTGATCTATTTTTTAAGCTAATACACCACTGGCTTTATATCCTTGTTGTAGGCTTTGGGAATAGGTTAAAGCCTCTTTGTGTTGCATTATTTACTGTGCAGCTACATTCAAAAACACAACGAACACTGAAATTAATAACTCCAGAAGGATGTAAAGTGATAGTATTCACACTCAGTTATAGAGATGATCTATTACATTAATATAATAGTGATGCTATTTGAATGTAATACAGGGAGGAAAAATAAAGTGGCAGGCTAACAGAATTTCAGTTTTTGAGTTCAGAAAAAAAGATAAATGGTTAGCGGGCATGGTTAGTAGCTCAAATGCATATGCTATAAGCTCTTATTTCAATGTCAACTCTTAACAAAGGACACCAGGCAAATGAACTTGAATATCCATTTGATTTACTAGCTTCTTAAAAACTGAAATAAGCTTTTATATACTTTGTAAAGACTTACTAGCAAAAAGGATAAGAGGGTGGGTTTTAATGGAGGTAATCCTCTAAGAAATTACTCCTTAGCAGTTAGAAATACAGAAAAGCAAGATAAACTTGAAATAAGCCTGATAAATCCTATCTTATGCATTGTCTTCACTTAATAGGTACTTTAGATCTGGATTAAGCTGTGCTCAGTAGCTGCCCTGAGAAATCCTATTCTTTATGTATTCTCCTTCCCCCGCTCCTCTTACTGAGCAAATGATTACTTCCCACCTACCAGTTATGAATGAAGTCACTGAATGCAATTATTGGGTGGAGTTCTTGGATTAAGATCATGGATCATTAATGAGCATGCATGGCTTCTATAAATGGTGATTCTCAGACCAGCCGGGGCACCAGAATCACCTATGTAGTTTGTTAGAAATACACATGTCTCCCTCCTCCAGATTTTGATTCTATATATGTGGGAGGAGCCAGGAAGGATGTAGTTTATGACACAGAAACAGGACTGAGAACCTTTACCATTGTTGGCTCAGAGTGCATTTGAGGTGAGAATTTTTTTTAAACATTTAAGTATGCTCTACCATTGATTTTAATTTATATTATTTTATATATTTTATGCACATAAAATTGATTTTTATTATCCAGGTATACCTGTACACAGAAGAACCATAAGAAACTACAGAAGCAAAAGGAACAAAATAATTTCAAATATGACTATTGTTAATATTTTAAAAGATACAGATGTACACGGAGATTTTAACTCTAGTAATGGAGCATCTGCCTTTGCAGTTAGAAACAGAAATCCAAGGTGCTCCTTAGAATTGTTTTCTTGTGTATTGGTTGGTGTTCTTTACTGAAGGGAGGATCTCATCCATCCTTTCTTCCTCTACCCAAATATTTTTCTGTTGGTTTTTTCTTTAAGGAATTGGCATATGAATTTAACAAGGGGGTTCAGTAAAACTAATAATGGGCTTTGGGATTATCAGTTTTGGAGACAGAGCAAGCTGGTGGTGGCAGTTTACTCATTCATTCATTTATCCAGTCAACAAATATTTATTGAGCACCTGCTAATGCTTTGTGTTGGGGGTATTCAATCCCTTCACTGGCGAAACTTCAGACCCCAGTGTAGGACATAGATAAACAGACAATTCTTATGGCATATTGTTTATGTGCTATGAAATATACTTTCATAGGATGTGTTTAGTGCACAGATGAGGCATATTTAAATCAGAATGGAGAGTCAAGGGGAATGAATATAAAGAAGGTACATAAAGAGATAGAAGACTCTCGTAGATGGCCATTTACTGATTTTGCAAATCTTTATCAAGAGGTGTAGAAGTCTTCACTTACTGTGTTTACTGCCTAGAAAGGAACTGGGAAGCTCTTCTTTGTTCTCTGATGTTATTATTATTTTTTTGTAGTATTTTGCTTTTTTTTTCATAGATGCATCATCTTTTATTGTATTTCCACCGGTCTCAATAATATTTTGAAAATTTATTTTCCTTGCATTGTTTCTATTTCTTCTGAGAAGCATTTTTATTTTCGATTGTTTTAGTCCTCATCCTCCATGTTAGAGGTCAGTTTTGAGAAGGCTCTTGCAATCCCCTGCTAGAGGAATTATCTATAGGTCTGACTTTCAATTTCTGTGAAGGGCGGGGGTAAGAACACTGGGGATACAGTACTAGCAATGTAAACATGCAGCAGGGAGAGGCGGTCACCTAGAGAATCTGGTTTTATAATGGTGGGATAACTGGGTCTTAAAAAGATTTTCCACCTGTTTTCATACTTTGGCTTTATTTTCACCTACACCTCAGACAGGGGTGGGAGGGGGGCCGTCACATGGCATTAATAGGGCTGCTTCTCACCTGCTTTGCAGGTGCCTGCTGTCAGTCACCATTAGTCAAGTATTTACTTTCTGGCTTCAAAATGTTTGTTATTTTTCTCTAACCCTTCTGTTCTCTTTGTCTTTGTAGCTTTGTGTCTTAAAACAAAGCAAAACAAATAAAACACCACCATTATGATATGGTTTCAGGAAGGGGAGAAAGTGAATTCATGTATTCTGTTTGCCCTTTGCGCTGCACCTAAGTGCCTCGTTTTTGTTGGATACTGTGATAAAAATTTAATTAATACTATTTCTAGGTAAAACAGGCATTCTTACTGTATTACTTTTGCAGATCAGGGAACTGAATTTCAAAGTGATTAGGTCGTCAGAGAACTAGCAAATGGTAGAACTATGTAAGTGACTCTAATCCACCGAGTGGTTCACACAGGTGATAGGGTTTTGGGCTAGCATCTCTAACACAGACAAGCTCCTTCCTCTGCCCCTTATCAGAGTTAACCCTGATCCCAAACCCAGTTTTGGGGATTATGATAGTGAGGGGAGTGAAGGGAACCTTGGGCATGGTGTGCTATGCAAGAGGCTCTGTTCTGTAAAGAGCTGATTTTTATCAGCTCTATCATTAGTACGGATTGGACTGTTTTCTGATACAAATTCTTTCTTTTAGGAACTTAACAAAGTTGCATTTTGATGATCTATTTTAGTATTTTGCTAATTATGAAATGCAGACCACCTGCTTTCAAAAGAAGGTGCTGGAATGGAGAATAATAGAGATGTAAATATGGTGCCTTTTATGGGCAAAAGCAGATTTTTTAGCAGCATGTTTTAAAAAATTAGAAATTTAACATCTGTTTTGCAAAATAAGTGAAATGCTTCCGTCTTGCTAAAGAATATGCACAGGTAATTAATTTTAAAGCAAAACTTGTGACCTCATTTGACAGTATAAGCATCACTAAATTAATTAATAAACTAATTTTATCCATCAAATTGTTGATGAGATTCAAAACCTCTGTTCACTAAAAACACTGAGATTTTTTTTAATGAGAGGTAAATATAAATTAATAAAACTAATTTTCTATTGGAGTTTGTGAAATTGACCTCATAGTTCTATGCACATAGCTGATATAGAATAGAATATACATGACTTTTGTATTAGGGAGGCCTGGGTGGCTCCATCAGTGCAGCATCCAGCTCTGGATTTTGGCTCAGGTCTCATGGCTCGTGGGATTGAGCCTCACATCAGGCTATGTGCTGCAGGACCTGCTTGGGATTTTCTTTCTCTCTCTCTTGCTTTCTCTCTCTGCCCATTCCCTGCTCTTGCACTCTCTCTCTCTCTCTTAAAATAATAAATAAACTTTTTAAAACAAATAGGCTTTGTGTTAGATGATTTTACCCAAGTGTAAGCTAATGCAAATATTCTGAGCACAATTGAAGTAGATTACATTAAGGTATGATGTTTGGTAGGTTAGGGGTATTAAGTGCATTCTTAATTTTTTTTAATGTTTATTTATTTGAGAGAGAGAGAGAGAAGTGGAGGAGGGGCAAAGAGCCAGGGAGACTCTGAATCAGGCTCCAGGCTTCCAGCTGTCAGCACAGAGCCCTATGCAGGGCTCAAACTCATGAAATGTGAGATCATGCCCTGAGCTGAAGTCAGACACTTAACCAACTGAACCACTCAGGTCTCCCAAATGGATTTTTAAAGTATGATAGTTTCAGCTTATGATGAGTTTATTGAGTTGCAGTCCCATAGTAAGTGAAGGAAGATTTGTACATCAAATTTAAAATACAAAAGAGTAAAAAGAGATAATTGAAAAATCTCTCTTCCTACAAGTCTTCCATAATTTCCACACAAATTTCTTAGCCAGCAAGCAGTTTACCTTGGCCCCTTGTGTGAACAACATGTTTTTGTCCTTTTCGCCAGTTCACCTGTTGAAGCTTTACCCCCGATGCAATGGTATTTGGAGATGGGAACTGTGGGAGGTGATTAGGTTTAGATTAATTCATGAGGGTGGTGCAAGTCGCATATTGGGCTTAGTACTTTATGAGAATGGAAATACAGAAACAAGACGGAGATGGAGACAGATTGCCATCTCTTGTTCGTGTGAGTTGACAGAAGTGGTGGTTCGCAAGCAAAGAAGAAAGCTCTTACCAAAACCTGATCATGTTAGTAGCCTGATCTAAGACTTTCAGATTCCAGAACTGTGAAAAAATAAATTACTGTGTTTAAGTCATCCAGTCTATGCTATTCTGTGATGATAGCCCAAGCTGACTAACATACCTCTCAACGAAGTTTCCTCTGTTCTCAGGGTAAAATATATCCCATGGAACCCTGCACACTTCCTCCTCTCAACATTTGGCAAACCTCCATGTCCCCAATTTTGAGGAGAACTTGAAAATTCAGATTTTATATGAATCCAGATTTTTATATAGTACTTTTAGTATAGAAATATTATTCTACAATATATTCCTTGTGTATTCTACAATATTTCATTGTGTATGTCCTCTCTCCTAAGATACTTGAAAGGAGTATCTGTGTTTTATTTTTATTCTTTGGTTTCCAAAGGTCTAAAATGATTGATAATCAAATACTATATATTCTAGTTGATGCTAAATCAATTTGTTCTTTCTCTGATCACTCTCTTCTTTAAGTAAAGTGTTTCCAATTACATGCATTCCTTCTTTCTTCTTCAATTATTATTATTTTTTAAAAAATTTTGTCTGGTTCTCCTTTGATTTCTCAGATTTTGGTGAACTTCTTCTTGGAACCATAGTGGGAGAAGTCTTATGGTCTATACTTACCACTCTTAAACCACGCATGCAGTTTTAGACCCAAAGGTGGGAGCACTGGCGTGGAGATCTGTTTTCACATGAGGGCCTTGAATTGTACATAGAAAGGAATCGACAGATGCTAAATATAAGGAAGGCTTTTTCCAGTTTTACGTTTTCTTTCTGTTTTTATCACCCACTATCTTGACTGATATTTCAACAGTAGTGCTGTGCAACTGCTCCGTGCTCCAATTTCTCTTGCTCTCAGTGGGAAGGCTTCTCTTTTATTTATCTATTTGTTCCTATTATGTAGAAATTAAGCTTTAAGTGGCTATACACCTGTTTGTTCATTCTGCAAGTGGTATTATTCACTGTCAGTGGTTGTTTTTGATGCTAATACTGCTTCTTGCCTTGTTTTATTCAGAGTCCTGACATGTTGGCGGGCCTGCAGTAGCTACTAAATAACCACAATGAATTCTTTACCAGTTCCTGTTCCTCCCTCACCACAATTTTCCTGGAGTCAAAACGGAGAAATGTTTTTTTCTCTCTGGTTTCATATTTGTTATCTACAAAGTGTTCAATCAGGGTGTTATATAAAATGAAGTTAGTTGGCATTTCAATGATGTAGTGCTGATATGATTTTCTTATGAGCTATTTTTCTGCAACTCTTTTTCATCATTTGATTTTTAGGATACATAATATGTTTTCATAGTTCAAAATTATATGAAAATGCAAAAAGATACACAGTGAAAATCTTATTTCCACCTTTTTCTCTCTTTTGCCTAATTTTTACCTCCCAAGTCTACAGGTAACTACTTTCATTAATTTTTTTTATGTATCCTTCCAAGTTTTGTTTATTTTCTATTCTTAAAATTTTTTTTAATGTTTATTTATTTATTTTGAGAGAGAGAGAGAGAGGGAGCTTGAGGGGAGAAGGGACAAAGATAGACACAGAACCTAACGCAGGTTCCAGGCTCCGAGCTGTCAGCACAGAGCCGGACACGGGACTCAAACCCATGAACTGTGAGATCATGTCCTGAGCCGCAGTCAGACGTTCAACCAACCGAGCTACCCAGGCACCCCTTCCAGGTTTTGTTTATATACTTGTAAGCAAATACAAATATAAATATTCTTATTTCTCCATTTCTTAAACACAAGTTACCTTGTTCTACTTCTTTTACTTTTCACCTAACGTTACATCTTAGATCTTTTATCATATCAAAATACAGAGGTACCATATTGTTTTACACAGTTGAACGGTATTTCATTTGATGGAGGTGCTTAACTAAGGTCTTACTGATGAACATTTGTTTTGTGTATAGTGTTTTACTAGGACACGCTACCTCCCCTAAAAAACCTCTTACAGACCTCGAGTCACATGAACCCCAATAGATTTGTGTACTATAAATTCCCAGAAGCAGTAATAAAGAGGTCCAGAGGTCTCTGCGTTTGTGATTTTGTCAGATTTTGGTAAATTGCCTTCCGCAGGAATTGTACCAGTTTATATTTTCAGCAGCAATGGTGAGAGTGCTATTAAAATTCTCACCTACAGACAGCTTTACCAAGCTTTTGGGTTTTATCAGTCTGATGTGTAAATATAGCATCTCAGGACAGATTTAATTTGCATTATGATGGTGGTTGGACAACTTCTCCTAGATTATTTCCATCTTTGTATGAACTATACGTCGATAGCCTTTACCTATTTTTCTACAGGATTGTTAGATTTGTTAGACAAGAATAAACATTTATGTGTACTATAAAAATAAATTGCTTTTTGGTGATTTGAGATTTTTCTTGGCTTATGGTGTTTTTCTATGCAATTAAAAATATCCATTCACATTTATTTATCTTTCTATGGATTTGGGGTTTTGAGATAAAATTGAAAGCCCTTTCCTACAAAAGCCCTGTCTCCAGTCCCTAGCTTAAATTAGCACAATTTTCTTCCACCATTTTATAATTTAACTTTTTAACATTTAAATTTGTGTTTGGTTGATTCATTCATTAAACAGATATTTATTGGGTGTCTCTCATGTACTAGGAAATATTTTAAGTAGTTGGAATGTATCAGTGATCAAGACAAATATCCTTGTCTTTATGGAGTTCACATTCTAGCGGAAGGAGAGATAGATTAAAAGCAACAACAACACCAAAATGAATAAATTCTGCAGACCTCAGGGAGATGAAAGCACTAGCTTGAGGCCCTAGGTCAAGAGCGTGCCTGAGAAAGAGCAAGAAGCCAGTGGGACTGGTGGGAGATGAATGGGGAGGACAATAGTTGAAGAGGAAATCAGAGCTTTCTAGACCCTTGTAAAGACTTCAGCTTTTACTTAGAGTGAAAGGAGGGATCACTGCAGAGGTCTGAGCAGAAAAATAAATAGGAAGTATGTAAAAGGATAACATCAGGGGATGTAATTATTGAGAAAATAGGGGAAATAATCCAGTTCATATAATAGGTCAGCAAAATTACAGAGTAATTAGTGAAATAGATGATGATAGGGTCAAAGCTGGGGTTTTTAAGGAAGGAACCATCTGAAAGCAGCAATAAGGACTGAGGGTGACCTCTGTCACTTGGCTCACTTATAGCCTGGTGGTTCTAGATGGGTCAAAACTAACCACCACTTGGGAGAGCTGTAGAGAATGCACGGTCCACTGGGAAGAGCCTGGGTTCAGTTGGGTGAAGAAGGCGAAGGGAAGAGGATTTTGCTGTAAAAGAGCAAGGAATTTCAAAGGGTGGAGTAGAAGAGTTTTGGCCACTGGATGGCCTGCGAGAATGAGACAGAGAAGAGAATGCAGGTATTCTCACTGTGACTGGAGTGCGGGTATTCTGAGTGTGGTGGTGTCGTAAATAGAGAGCTTCGTGAAGGAGGGTGAGAATGTTTAAGGCAGAGAGCCCCTTCAGTGCTTAGGAGTTTAAACTGGAGAGCATGGGGCAGGTGAGTTTCTAATCAAGGGGATAGAGGCCCTAGAAGGTATATTTTTAGGGTCTTGACCTTGATTGGAGTGAGGGTGGTCTTATATTCAGAATGTACTATGTCTTGACTCCATGTGGATGGGGGCGGGGGGGCTTCTGGGGAAGCAGGATGTTACACTGAATATATTGGCTACTTTACTTCTGATTATTCGGAAATTAATCCTGTTTTAATGTGTGAAGTGTGGAACCAACTTAATTTTCTTCGAGACAATTACCAAGTTGACTCAAAACTTTTTTTTTTTTTTTGGATAATCTATACTTGCCCCACAGATATGAGATGGCACTTTCACATATCGATTCTCATGTATTCTGGATTTTGTGCATCAGTATATTACTGTATTTACAGCTATTGTGATTAATACAGTAAATGTCCTTTAACAAGTGTTTACATAGGGCATAGAACCCTTTCCTTAATGTGATTTTCTCGAAAGGGAAATCATAAAAATGTACAACTATTATTTGCTGGAGGGGCATGTTCAGTCACTAACATTTCTTTGTTATTAAAAAACTCTTAGACCACAATGTTGTGAGAATAACCTTCTTCATTATTTTCCGTCACTGAGTTTATAACTCTGCAGATGTTGGTCACTGTTTGCTTCTGTGCTAGCATGGCCTTCACCATCAGATAATGATTCTGCAACACAGCGTAATTCCCAGGATTGATCTTATCACTAATTGCCATCTGCCATAGGTAAGTTAATAATGCAACGTTGAGCAGGTCTTTCTCTAGGGTAACCGGTAGACCCTGGCGGAGGCCAGAGTTACAATTTCGCCTGGGACATGGTCTTTTTGTACTGCCGTAAACAAAGTGAGAACTACAATTGATTAATAATAGTGACAAGGATAGTAAAAACGAATTACTACTACTACTATTACTATTAACACTCCTACTACTTAAATAGGTGTCATGTTTTGAGGGCCTTATTAGATGTTTGGTACTGTGCCATGGCTGTTGATGGTATATGTTTAAAACCACAAGAACTTATTATTTTGTTTTTACAGAAGAGTACTAGGCTCAGTCAAGTTCAGAAACTTGTGGAAGTCACACAGCTGGTAAATGGCAGAGTCAGGACTACACAATGTCTGTAGTCTACTCTGAAGTAGAATTACTTTTTAAAATTTTTTTAATGTTGATTTAGTTTTGAGACAGAGAGAGACAGAGTGTGAGCAGAGGAGAGGCAGAGAGAGAGGGCGACACACAATCAGAAGCAAACTCCAGGCTCTGAGCTGTCAGCACAGAGCCTGATGCGGGCCTTGAACCCACAAACTGTGAGATCATGACCTGAGCCGAAGTCAGATGCCTAACTGACTGAGCCACCCAGGCGCCCCTAAAGTAGAATTATTTTTGTCTCTTCTCACTTTACTACCAAATGTTGTTAATTAAGTAACTAATTATATTTATTTTTATTTATTTATTTTATTTTATTAAAAAAATTTATGTCTTTATTTTATTTTGAGAGAGAGAGAGAGAGAGAGACAGAGTGTGAGCATGGGAAGGGCAGAGAGAGAGGGAGACACAGAATCTGAAGCAGGCTCCAGGCTCTGAGATGTCAGCACAGAGCCCGACACGGGGCTTGAACCCACAGACTGTGAGATCATGACTTGAGCTGAAGTCGGTGCTTAATCCACTGAGCCACCCATGCACACATACTTTAATCCATCTGTCATCTATTTATCTATCACCTGTCCATCTATCTATCCATCCATCACCTATGATAGAATAAATTTGTATAAATGACTGTCAAGATAGAAAACACATAAAGTAAAATTTATTATTTTTTTATTTTTTAATGTTTTAAGAGAGAAAGAGTGCATGAGCAGTGGGGAGGGCAAAGGGAGAGAAAGAGAAAAATCTCAAGCAGGTTCCAGGGCTCAATGCCATGATCCTGGGATCGTGACCTGCACTGAAGTCAAGAGTCAGACGCTCAACTGACTGAACCACCCAGTCACCCCTAAAGTACAGTATGCTAAAAAATTATTTTTATTTATTTTTTAAATAAATTTTTAATGTTTTTTATTTATTTTTGAGAGACAGAGAGAGACAGCATGAGCAGGGGAAGGTCAGAGAAAGGGAGATACAGAATCTGAAATACGCTCCAGGTTCTGAGCTAGCTGTCAGCACAGAGCCCGATGTGGGGCTCGAACCCAAGAACCGTGAGATCATGACCTGAGCCGAAGCCAGACGCTTAACCGACTGAGCCACCCAGGTGCCCCTAAAAAATTAGTTTTAAAGGTGTTTTGTTTTGACCTTGTAAAACCAAGATTATGGAAACCCCAATGTCAAAAATATATAATCAAGTGTCCTTTACCTGTTTATTATAAACACACACACTTCAAGAGACATTTCCATTAATAATGCTTAAGGGAGTTTAAGAATGAAAGTCTCATTTGATAAGATTGTGAGGCCTGTATTCTGATTTCTCCCAAGTAATGGCTGGATTTGTAAGCATATTTTTCCAGTTTCATATTAAATGTAACTTGGACTTTAATTTTTCAAAGAAAATGCAATTAAATAATTTTCTAAGGCATCAGAAAAAAAAAACAGTGCCTTTGTTTTTGTTTTATAAATCACAGTAGTGTTTTTTCCTTGACATAAATGTGTCCTGTATATTGTTCAGGTTATTGATTTTTACTCAGTATGCTTATGCATTTTGTTCAAAGGCTTTTCTCTTTTTCATTGTGTCGGGCAATAGGCGTTTTAACCCAGTGTGGGGCAAGCTAACAGTCACAGTGACATGAATTCTAATCGAAGGTAGATTCCCCATTGAGTTCCAGCTACAAGCGCCTCAGTTCTGTTCCTTGAATATGCCGATCACTTTCTGCATTAGGGCATTTGTATTCCTTTCCTTGTCCAAGAATGCATCTCCCCCAGAAACCCACATCTCTCTTTCCCTTACTTTGGTCAGGATTTCTTTAACCTTTGACCTTTCTGGGGTCTTTTCTTGACTGGACTGTCTTTTTTTTTTAAATTTTTTAATGGTTTTTTTTTCTTTTTTTTTTTTTTTTTGAGAGACAGAGAGAGGCAGTGCGAGCAGGGGAGGGTCAGAGAGAGAGGGAGACACAGAATCTGAAACAGGCTCCAGGCTCTGAGCTAGCCATCAGCACAGAGCCCAACGTGGGACTCGAACCCAAACCGTGAGATCATGACCTGAGCCGAAGCCGGACGCTTAACTGACTGAGCCACCCAGGTGCCCCTTGATTGGACTTTCTAAAAGATGTCTCTTTAACTCTGCGGCTCCGGATCTTGCTTTTGTTTGTGAACGTAGTGCTATCCCATGCTTCATTTTGTGTATTTATTTGTGTGTTGATGTCTTTTCCACTGCAATATAAATTATATTCTCTCACAGGTAATTTTTTGTTCACTAATATGTCTATAGGACCTAAGCCAGTGTCTGGCACCCAGTGGACACTCCCAAAACACATGTTAATTGTGTTCAGTTTGAAATGTACAAACACTTGTGGGTTCTCTTCCTGTAGTTTTCCATTTCCCAAATATATGATCTATGGAGAGCAGTTTCTTTTTTTTCTTTCTTTAAAACAAAGTACTCCTAGGGGCACCTGGTGGGTCAGTCGAATAAGCATTGGACTTCAGCTCATGTCATGATCTCACGGTTCCTGGGTTTGAGTCCGGCATTGGGTTCTGTGCTGACAGCTCAGAGCCTGGGTCCTGCCTCAGATTCTCTGTCTCCCTCTCTTTCTGTCCCTCCGCCACTCATTCTCTGTCTCTCTGTCTGTCTCTCTCTTTCAAAAATAAACATTAAAAAAATTTTTTTAAACAAAGTTCTCCTATATTGTGGTTCTTCTGCAGCGACATGGCATCAAATGATTTCCTGAAACAAATTGTCAAATTTTCTACCAATCTTTATATTCCACTTAGTTTGTAAAGAATTGTAAACATATCCTTGAAAAGAAACAAAGGAGATATTTATCTCTGCATCAGAATCTTTAAAGCATCTATATTCCACCATTTATTGAAACATTTGAGATTTGTTAGGATGAGTAATGCTTATGAAAGCAGGTGAAGTTCTTTTTAGTTACAAGACATTATTGTTATTTAACATTTTGGCTGTAGTAACTTAGAAAATGCTTCTTGAACCAGTGTTAGCGTTTTATGTCTATTTTTAATGGAACACTTTATGCTGCTGAAAGCTCACTTTTAAATATTTAAAGTTAAAAATCATACAACAAATGTTCTTAAGAGATTTGAAATTTCACTGTGTAGGTTATTTGCTTGTCACTGGTAATATATTCTAAATATTGGAACTTAAAATCATGGGGGAAAACATTCTGAGATTAGTAGTCTTTTTTAACTGATAGGCAATCTGCCTCTGTTGGAAGTTGGTCTTCGGGCAAAGTCATTTAGACCATTTAACAAGAGAGCAAACCCATTATAAATATGGAAGCTCTTGGAAAATAAAATCCAGTATACCAATTAGACCGATTATGACAATCACAGAGCACTATAAATGATGCAAAAGTTATGTTGGGCTCCTCATGGTACCAATGACAAAAAGCCAAGGAGTTCTTACCTTTTTTTTTAGAGATAATGAGTGTGATTAATTTCTGCATCACTGAGTTAATTTGCAATGAGTCAACAGCAGAAGACATTTCCATGGGCACAGAATGATGGTAGAAGATGGTTGTTTTATCAATTGATGGTAATACAGCTATTTGTCAAAGAATGCTTTAGTAACGAAGGGAAGAGTACAATTGCCTATTGACAAGAAAGAAGTTTCTTGAAACTGTGGTTTTTAGTTGCAGCCAAGTCTCTGAGGTTTCCCTGAGTAGCATGCGTGTTTGAGAAGATTGTTAATTGCTGCCTCAACATCTTCTGATGGGCGATCAAAACATTATGATGTCTGTTTCAGAGGACAACTTCCGGCCGATGAACTGGTAATAGGAATTTTAAACCTGTTCCTTGAAAGGCGCTGATACTTTGTGTGGCACTATGGAAAACCACCTTGTTTAAGGAATATAAAAATGAGGTTGTGGTCAATAAAGCCCTAAAGAAAATGTTATCCTTATAGATTGGTGAGAGACTTTTTGAGTACTTAAAAAAAAGAAAACCTCAGTTAATGTTTATAAGCACTCTGAAGCATCTGAGACAGGGAATTTCACTCTTCAGATGAATGATTGAGGCAGAGAAGTTAACAGATACCCTTCCCTAGGAACTTTCAGTAAAGGGGGAGAAATATTAGATCAGGACCTGGCATTCCGAACACCTAGTCTAGCACAGATGGCTACAATGGGTGGTCCCTGATACCAGGTAATTTTTTCCCCAATCTCAGTTGCCTAAATGATTTTTAGTTGTGTGTGCCTTGAGCATCACACATTGCAGAAGTGTATTTATTATTATTCGCCAAATTACAACAGATGTGCAAAGTCAGCTAGTGCTGAAAAAGCGTGAAGGAAGGACGGCCAACAGGGTCTGTGCAGATGTAATATCTATTAGAGCCCTCCTCAGTGGTTTTGCCAGGGGATGGAGGCCATCAGCAGATCTGCCTGAGGCTGCAGAATCTCATGCGATGCCCCCCTCCACCGCCAATCACAGCAGAGCAACGTCGTTGTTTTGGTTTTGCATTAGTGATCGCCATTTGCATTTAATGTGTTCATAAAAACAATGTGTATGCATTTTAATTGGTATATGCCCCATGATGGAATAAAGTGGTCTAGGAAGATGAACCCAAACTGAAAATAATTAATGGACTGTTTTAACCTCATAAGATCCAGGACTTAGGCATCCCCATTGCAAAGACATAGTTAATTGAATTGCTTTTCCCCAATTGCTGCAGCACACATTCCATAAGAGTGGCTATTTCTTAACTGAGGTCTTATTCAACCTAACAACTTTTTTATTCTTCCAACAAGCTGCAGATTAATAACAATGTAAAATAAATTCCTCAGCCCATGGACTGAACAGTTCAGTTTTTGATCTGTCTTCAAATTGCCTGCCCCATAGAGCTCATAATCTTAAAATGTACTGGCCATGTAAGGCTTTTTTGCTAAGTTTCCACTACAGGCTGAGAATTCACTGAAAGCAGAAACTTTCTATTTCCTCTCTTTAACACTCCTGCTTAATATCACACCACAGGTATTGAATAACTGGTGCATGAACCAAACAACTTTATATCAGATTGATTAACAGTCAAAGTATTGAACAAGAGAGTGTTAAATGCAGTCCTGAAACAGCTAACTAGAAAGAGGACTATGTCTTTGGTGCAATTACACAAGGGACATGGTGAAAGTTGTAGAACATTATTCTGATTTTACTATTTTTAAAAATGTTTAATGTTTATTTTTGAGAGAGAGAGAAATCTAGGGGGGTGGGCAGAGAGAGAGAGAGGGAGACACAGAATTAGAAGCAGGCTCCAAGCTCTGAGCCGTCAGCACAGAGCCTGACACTGGGCTGGAACTCACAGACCACGAGTTCATGACCTGAGCAGAAGTCAGTCACTTAATAAACTGAGCCATCCAAGTATTCTTGATTTTACTATTTTTAAAAGATAAATAAAATTTCTGAAGAAGACCTAGGAATCTTGCCTAGAGTCTATGAAACTTTGAGCTCTTCTTTCTCCATATAAGGTATAGAATATGGAAGAGAAAGGAAAATATGTCCCATTAAGAACTTGATTGCTAAGGTGTCTGGGTGGCTCAGTTGGTTAAGCAGCTGACTTGGGCTCAGATTATGATCTCATGGCTTATGGGTTTAAGACCTGCATTCAGCCCTGCACTGACATTGCAAAGCCTGCTTGGGATTCTCTCTCTGCCCCTCCCCTACTTGTGCGTTCTCTCTCTCAAAATGAATAAACTTAAAAAAAAACTTGGTTGCTAAATGATGTCATCCCTAGGGAACGGTTTAAGATTATCAAAATCATGTACTTATCATGAAAAAGTGGAGCTCCAGGGATGGAGAAAATTCATTTATTTATTTACTTTGAGAGAGGTGGGGAGAGAGAGAGAGGGATACAGAGTGAGCGCACACATGTGTTTGGGTGAGCAGAGAGGGAAAGACAGAGAGAGAGAGGGAAAGAGAGAGAATCCCGAGCAGCGGAAAGCCCCATATGGAGCTCAAACTCACAAACTGTGAGATCATGACCTGAGCTGACATCAAGAGCTGGACACTTAACTGTCTGACCCACCCAGATGCCCAAGAAAATTCATTTACTAAGAGATCCACCAGCTGGGTCAGTTGAAAATAGATGAGAGATTCTAAAACCTGTGAATATATTGTCACCCTAACCTGACCTAGAAGGAGGAACAACGTGGAGAATCTTCCGGGTAGGTCATATTGGAAAGGAAAAATAAATAAGATAAACATTTAAGATGACAGAATATGGCCCAATATGATTATATGACTCTAAAGATATTACTGAGATTCTGTGTGATAGGATTGACTGTGAGAATTCTGGCTATAGAAAGATACAGGTAAGTATTGTTTAATAGAACACATATCAAATTTAACATTTGCTTGTAGCCACATTGTGTAGTAAAGAAATTGGGCTTGTTCCAGGAGAAGTTTTGTCCTTTCTTCTAGAACTAATCTATGTCAGACCTGATAGGAGTATGTTTGTTTAGGGTGGGCGTCGGCCACACCAGATACAAAATGAGACCAGCCCTACCCCATAGTCTGAGAGTGGGGGCTGGCCATGCCAGAAGGGCCACCAGGTGATTGAGGGTCAGGGCTTTGGGTCCTATGGTATTGATTTACCTGGAGCCAATTGGTTTACCTGAGTTCAACCATGTAGGACATCAATCAATCAATCTTGCCTTTGTAATGAAGCCTCCCTAAAAAATTCTGGACACCAAAACATGGGTGAGCTCCCCTGGTTGGCGATACTCGGTGTGTGTTGTCAGACACTGATGCCACGAGGTGGTGGATCATCCTGACATGAATGGAAGCTTTATCTCTGGAACTTCCTAGATTCTGCCCCATGAGTCTCATCCCCATGGCTAACTTCACTTTGTATCTTTTCTATATAATAAACCGTAACGTGAATGTGATAGCTTTCAGTGAGTTACAACTTCCTTTAGTGAATTACCAAAACCGAGAGGGAGTTTTGGATACCCTTACAGACTTGATGCCTGAATGAGGGCTGTTTTCCCTCCAACATTTCGTTCAACTGTAACTCCTTGCAGTTGGGGTCAGAGGTCTTGGGCACATTTGTCAGTCTGGAGGATTGTGCCTTCAACTTGATATATCTTGATATATATTATATATATATATTAGTTGATATATATATATATGTATATATATATATATACTATAGTGATATATACTATAGTGTATCAGCTGCTGGCTATCATGTTGGACCAGGCAGTGATAGAGAGCTCTAAAATCATAGAGCTTTTAGTCAAAGAGATCAAGTACTGTCATATGGTAAGATAGCATTTACCTACCATAAAAACTCGTGAACAATATGTAGGCTCTGAGTAAAAGGGAAATAGAATATAAGTGACAGAGGGCTGCGGTCCTAGGTTAAGTACATGGATTGCGTACCTTTGAATCTGGTCATAAATCTGGCGTGCAGGCAGCTTACGGGAGCAGCACTGGAGGATGTTAGCTGTCAGATCATCTACTGATCCTCTCATTTAGCTAAATGCATGTTCTTGCTATGCACAAGGAATCTTTGTCTCCACCTCTCTCTTACCATCTTTTCTCCCATTTCCCCTCTTCCCTCTCCTTCTTCCCTCCCTTCCTTCACTTTTTTATTACTTTATTTCCTTCCTTTCAACTATTTATTGACTGTTTATTTATGTGTCATGTATTATTTTTGCCCTAACAATTTCAAGCCCCAACCCCAGTAGACATCTATGTCTAAAGACATTTTGAGTTGTTGTAACTTGGAGCAAGGGTGCCCCAGAAATACAGTAAGTAAAAGGCAAGGACAGTGCTAAATGTCCTCACCATGTACAGGACAGTGCTTAACCACAAAAGTTGATCCAACCCCAGGTGTCAATAGTGCTGAAGTTGAGACGTCTTGTCCTAGCATGTTTTAGAGATAAAGGGAACCAGTTTTTCAGGCATACTTTTGATTAATAAAGAAAAAGGCAGAAGTTTAGAAAGTCTTTAGAGAAAGCAGTAATTAGTAGTAACATTATAATAGCTAACACTAGTGTGTTTACTATTTTACAGGAACTATGATATACATTTTACTTATGTTAACCTCTTTGATCTTTGCAACCTAGTAAATATGTATTCTTATCGTCCTCATTTTATGGGTGAGGACCCTGAACCATCGCCGATCAGCTGAAGATGTGAGTAGTGGCATTACCGTAGTAGAACAGTGGGAGGAAAAGACAATTGAATCACTCGAGTGTTTACCCTGGACAATAGAGATACCAGTTTCAAAAAATGGAAGGAAAGATAGTGGGATTCTGTGACCTGAGGCTGTAACAGGGGATGCTGTGAAAAGATTTGGAGTCTCTGAAAACATATTCTAACAATGATGTAGAAAATGATCTCATCAAAACAAAGAACCGCTATTTTCTAAAGAGACATATTAATCCATGTTAGCACGTTGTAGCAGATGGAGGCAGGATCCTCGTTCCTGTGCACGGAACACATGTAGGTCCTGTGCTTGCAGACCTCACCCAAGAGCTGTGACCCCCTGCACTTCTTTCCTTGAGACTTCTCTCGGGAAAGTGGAGAGTTCTTAGCCCACAAACATGTTTTTATTGTTAGTTTCTTTGGCAGAGCCTTCACTGATAGCTGACAAGAGTGTGCAAATTTGTCTGCTTCCTTGGCCTTCTGAGGTGGTCTCTATGCAGTTTCCTAAACTCCTCAGCCAAATCCAGCCTCTGTTGTCCACACAGGAGGATACCACAGAGGTATCCTTCTATTTAACACACGTTGCTTTGAATTACATCTTTTCCCTGCCTCATTTACTCTGTCTTCTATATGGGTGCTTCCCAGGATGACCTTGTACTCACAGTTTTTCTTAAGGTCTTCTGACAGAACCCAGCCTAAACTGGGTATTCTCAGATTGGGTCACATTTTGAAAGAACATGGCAAAACATGAAATGTGGGGCAGCCAGGTAAGGATGAATATGAATAAACAAAAGAACTGTAAAATCTAGAATAAACTAAGTGAAATGCCTCTGTGCAATCTCTGAGTGCTTTAGCAGTCTAAATTACTAGAAACTATTTTTCAGAAAACAGGAATTTGAAGATGATATTGTTGAACCTTTGTCAGATACAAGAATCATGAAACTATGTAAAAATAGATATAATCTATATTTTCATAAACGTCAAGATATTTTATTGATCAACTATTATTTCCCCTAGTGCATCTGAGCAGGATTCTAAAATGAATTCTTAACAAAATAGTTTGTGAGCATTTGTCAAATAAAACTATATTCTTTTGGAGTCTATATGGATTATTTGACAGTTTCTATTTTATCTGGGCCTGTAGAGAGTAAAGAGACCCAGAACTCTCCTTATCTAGTGTCAGAAAATTTGATAACGCCGATTCTTACCCCATTACAGTTTTTAAATGATGGGAAAATTAGAAATATACATTAAACCATGGACCTGACGTTCACCTCACGGAAAAATGGTAGTATAAAAGGTCTTAAGTAGATGGACATAAGTCACTAACTTTGTAAAAAAGCAAGCCTCAAAAGAATGAAAAGGAGTGCATTTTGAAAGTTTATTTCATTTCATTTTTTCTCCCTGTTGATTGTTCAGAGCTTGCTATACCCTAAAAGAACAAAGGAAATAAATTAAACCAGCAATGAGAGAACTACATTAATTATAAAATAAACCATTTGAAGTGATTCTCATTATATTATCTTAAATATTAGTAGAAAGATGCAGTTTAGGATGATGATTAATGTTTTCCAGCTATAACATCAGTGACTGCAATGTCTGGTGACAGAAATCATAAATAATGGTATTCTACTGTTACTTTTGTGCCCCGATTTTTAACTCATTTGATTTAGATATCTTTGCATTTCTTTTGAACTGTGTGGAAGGAAGCTTCTGTGTGCATATTTATGATTTCGTATGAGCCCTCTATACATATTAAATATTAATCTACTTAAAAGAACACACTGTTCTCACATCTTGTCAGACATATTCCAAAAGAGGGGATGGGAAGAGTACAAACAGCTATGCTTCTCATTGCTACATTGTTTTCCCTATGACTTCTATCACAGTTTATTCATCTCTAAATGTCTATATTTTTAGTATTTCCTGGTGGTGGAGGTGCACATGGCGGCAGTTAGAGCTATCAGTAATATGTCAGTAATTTTAAAAATTAGGAGAGGCAGTTAATTTAGCCAAGAAGGGATCAGAGATCTGCTCTCATCAGCACATAACTCAGAGCGGGGCTGCAGCCAAGTTGGTATTGTCCTTTCATGTTAAGTCCCTAGTGGCTGAAAAGCATCATCTCATGAATGCCTGCTAGTGGTTTTTAGAGCTCCATATTGCTCTTTTAATCTCCTCCCAAGACAGAGCATGTGTGGATAGAAGCTGGTTGTAAGCAATCCAACAATTTACTGCCTCTGTCAGTGTTTTGTAGGGTCTTCTTCTGATGTAAAACTGTTGAGCCAACAGGGAGGTCTTACTTTGTCAACACATTTCAGCTAATTAAGTTTTGTTTGCCCCATGGACATATTAAACATTATGTGGGTCAGTTGTTTCTGTTTCATTTTCATAACTTTTGTGAAAGCTCAATCTCAAATCAGCCTGATAGCTGCTTTCTCCCAAACACAGAGAACTGCTGGCCACTCAGCCTTGTGAGAAAATGGGGGTTCGATTACAGGAGGAGTCTCTCCAGATGAAATTAACACAAGTATCCGTTTCCAAGTAACACAAAGAGGTGGAACGAGGCTGGCTTGCTTGCCTGTTTTCCTTCTTTCGTTCTTTCTTTCCCTTTTTTGGTCAATGTTGCAGTTTTAAAATTTTAAGAAAAATTTCAAATGTTGAAATGTTTCAAATGTTCATCAAATAATTAAATCACTTTAAGAGTCAAATAAACTATTTCAATAAATAAGATTTGATATACAAAACATTAGTCTTCCTCCTCTTTCTCTTGTCCATTTTTCCCTTTTCAGAGAAATCACTTTCATGTCTTATATCTAGAAGTTAGATAATATTAAGACTAGGGAATTTTATCCAGAGCTGAACTGTAAAGTAAAGTGGGAGTTACTGGAGCACTGCTGTTGAGAATCCAAGACTACTCTGATTCCTCTTCCTTTGCATAAGAACTCTTTCTTTTTATCCCTTCTCTGGAAGCTTTTGGAATTTTGTCTTAGTCCTAGTGTTTAGAAATTTCATGGTGATGTTCTGTAGTGTGGCTATATTTTTACCATTTTGCTGAGACTTGGTGGGCTTCTCAATCAGTTCTGAAAAGTTTTCTTTTATTCTTTCCTGGATGAGTTTTCTCTATGTTCTTTTTTTCCTCGTTAAAGTTTGATCATCTAGATCTCATTTTTCTTATCTATTTTCATCCTGTTTCCTTCCTACCTCTCCCTTCCTTCCATCCTTCCACTTGTGGTGTAAGTACTCAGAATTAGCTAATGAGTTTTGTACATCACCTATCATATATTTTTTACATCCTTAAGGATTCTCTTTTTACTCTATGAGTGCTTCCCCCCCCAAATGATATTCTATTCTTTTTCACGGTTGTGATACTTTCATCTACTGATGATGGAGTGTTTCTTTTCTTTCTTTCTTTTTTTTTATCTCCTTTCCAGTCTGTAGTCCATTTTTCCTTCAAACTGCTTTTCCTGTTTGATTATCTTGATCTCAACATCTCATGTGAGACATTTTACGCAGGCACATGCTCTCGTTTCATATTCACAAGTAGGGGACTTGAACCTCTGGTTGGGAGCTTTGAAACTATGAAGGGAGTTTGGCATTTGTGGGCTTTGCTGTGAGAAGACCTCACTGGACTGTTTAGTTGTGAAGACCCTGATATCTCCATCTTTAAGGCTTTTACCTGAGGTTGTTCAGATTCTGGAGAGAATGATCCTTTAATCATCTGTGTGGAGATGAAGGATGGCTGTTAGCATTCTGAGATTTGGAGTTTTCCATTCCTAAACTCTCTAGGGATTCAGAAATGTAAATGGGGTGGGTTTTCATCTTTGCTCAGTTCCCCTTTAAGATTCAGTTGTATACCACTCTTCCATGTGATTCTTTCCAGATCTTACTGCTATTGTCCTCTCTCCTGTACTTCTGGTTACTATGGGAAAACGCTGAAAAAAAAAAAAATCTAGTTACTGCTGCTTTGGTGGGTGTTAGAGGACTAAAAAGTAGATAGGTATGGGTAATTTGATGTTCTTGTTTGGGAATCTTAATCTTTCTGAAGTGATTGTTTAGAGACTGAAATTAGAAATCCAGAGATTGTCCGGGCCATGTTCAGCCTTTCTGGGAAAGCTGTTCTTAAAGCCATCCAGTCAGATAGCCATTACTCAAAATTAAAACGTATACAAACAGCAAGATTGTCTTTGGGATGATAATGGTTGAAATTGGATAATACATACATGTGTGTTCATTGTATACACTCTTTACTCTTGTATCTATTTGAAATTTCTCATAATAAAAGCTTAAATAATGGTTATTGTAGAAGTGTTTTAAAACCAGCAATCAAGTATTTTTTCTCTAAATTTTACTTGTCATATATGTTATATATTCAAAAGAATTTAAATTATATGCCTCTAGGAAAGCTGTGGACTTCAATCAAAACATCACAAGTCTTTTTGAAATAAATGAACTTCCTAATAGTCTAGTGTGCTACTGTTATTGGCTTAAGCAGACAGTTAATTGCTTACCAGTCCATCTTTCTAAGAACTACTTCTGTTTCTTTTCTTTCTCTTCTGCTTATAACTCTAACGTAAGATAGTCTCCTTTTTAACTCAGTCCAATATACTACTAGTGGTCCAATTATGTGATCAATTATTTTTGGCCATTCACTGCTTGCCTTCCATGCCACAGACATATGAAAAAAATGAGCTTGGAAAGGATTTTTTTGTACCTTAATAAAATAAATCCAAGGTCACTTTAAAAAAAAATCTATGGGATTACAATTTGTCTAAGGAAAAATATCCTCCTCATGGAATAAAATTTTACTCTAATATTTTATAAAATTTTAATTTTTAAAATATGGAGTTTTTAGTATTCTATTCAGAAGAGTAGCAAAATGTAGTTATGATATACCATAGCAGAATTGCTAAAAGTAACTCTTTAGACAATAATGCACCTGACCAAATGTAGGAAAATATGCCATGGAGATTAGGAAATTTTGGCTACTTATAGCAATTACTTCAGGACTTGGAAATTAGAGGCAATCAGGCAGAAATTCAATATAATAACAGTAGAGAGAAATATCAAATTTATGAAAATACTCTTACCAATCACACTATGTCAACATTTATTAACAAACCTTCAGTTCCACTGGCTGCACTTAGAACGTTAGTTATGATCTATTGTTTTGTCTTTTCAATTTATTTTGGTTTAATTGGTCAAAACCCAAGTATATTTATAAAATGACATTTTTTTCAACATAAGAAGTCTGAGAATACTGATGGTTCTATTTCCGGAGCATGGCCTATTGAAATAAAAAAAATCAAAACAGCCTTTTTATTTTTATTTTTTATTTTTTGTTCCTTTTTGTTTACTTATTTATTTTTTTCATTTGGTATGTGGGAGATGAAAGAATCATAAGATTGGGAAAAAACCACTAAAACCACTTATCAAGTGATTCAAAGTCCAGGTTGTTTGAAACATATTTGGGCATTTTTCATCATTAATATGACTGAATGCGAGGGGCTCTATAGACATTTAGTAGGTAGGGAACAGAGCTGATAGAAATCTTACAATGTTTGGGATAGTTCAGGATAATAAGGAATTGTCTTTCCAATTTCTGATCAAGCCAGTTACCACCTGATGCTTGAATTCTTTCCACATTGTGGGCTCACTTTAAGAATGATAAATAGTAAATTAAGGTTTTAAAAAATTTATTGTTGAAGCATAACTGACATAGAATATCCTATTATTTTCTGGTGTGCAATGTATTGATTTGACAGTTCTGTACATTCCTCAATGCTTACCATGATACATGCACCATCAAATAGACAAAGCAATCTTGAGAAAGAAGAACAAAGCTGGAAGCATCACAATCCCAGATTTCAAGATGTAGTACAAAGCCACAGCAATCAAAACAGTATGGTCTTGGCACAAAGATAGACACATAGATCAATGGGATGGGATAGAGAGCTCAGAAATAAACCCACCCACATATGGTCAATTAATATGCAACAAAGGAGACAAGAATGTACAATGGGGGAAAAGGCAGCCTTCAATAAATGGTGTTGGGAAAACAGGAAATTTAGTTTTATAATTACAACAATGCAATTCTAAGAAGTTGGGGAATAGCTCTTACAGCAGAGAGCAGCATGCATTTTTTGGGATTGGAAGGTCACGTAATAGAACAACATCATCTATCTATCTATCCTCAAGGTTTTCTGAATGAAATATCTTTGATTTAAATTTATTCAAATAAGTTAAATGATTATTTCTTGCAAATGGTATTTCCTTTACTCTGATTAATAAAAACTAAAACAAGAATCCAGTTTCTGTAAATAATCTAGAATACAGAAAATCACAAAGAAGGAACAGCAATAACTATTAATTTTATTACTCAGTGACATTATTATTAACAATAGAGATTAAGGTTTCTCAACAGTAGCACTATTTAAATTTTGAATTGGATAATTATTTGTTATGGGGGCTGTTCTGTCCCTTGTAGGACTCTTAGTGGCACCCCTGGCTTCTACTCACTAGACTCCAAGAGCATCCACACGGTTTTGACAACCAAATATTTCTCAAAAAATTGCCAAATGTCCCCCGGGGGAGAAAGTTACCCCAAGTTGAGAAGTGCCAGTTAAATGTATAATCTTCCATTTGTGTATGTGTGTGTGTGTGTGTGTGTGTGTGTGTGTGTGTGTTGTGTGTGTGAATGGCATCCAGAATTCCAGTGTTTAACCAAACAAAACTAACTAGATAGATGTCATAGTATATTTTGAAACATTTTTCAGGGTTGTGACTTAATGGGACTCTGTGGCCAAGTGAATTACATGCATTCTTTTACACATGTAGCAAGAGGGCCTTACTATGATTTATTCTTTACCAGTTTGCTCATATGTTAGATATGAACCAAAGTCAGCAAGGATGCTGATCTGCATAGGTCAACCAGCCGAACTAACCTGCTGGGACACATGATGGCCTCACACTAGAGTAATTTAGTTGAATTGCTACTGTTTTTCCTTTTCTCTCCATATTCTTTCCATCCTAGGCTGGCATCTACTTTAACTCGGGCCGAGTATCATCCATCGGTGGTTCTGTGGGCTGCCCACATGAAATGAAGATATTTTTAATATAGCAGCACACATTTCCTCTTGTACTGTGTTGGCAATTTCATATTCATTTTTGCTTAAGCTGGTCGCTAGGCTGGTTGATGAGAATTCATTCTCTGAAAGAGCATGATAACTGTTTTCTACTTTTTCCAAGTGAATCAGACTGTGAATGCTGTTTTGTGATTTATTAAAACATGAAAAATATATGTTGGCAAGTAATAACATGCAGTAGATTTGCAGTAGTGCATTCTCATCAGGACTTTGTCCTTTTTAACTCTTTTGCATCCGTAGAGCTAGACTTACATGACAAATTCTTTAGATAAAGTAAAAGAAGCCCTCCATGCCCGAGCCCCATGTTTTATTTCTTTTGTCCATGAAACAAAGGCAGCCAGGCTACTATCAACAAGCTACTCACCGCCCTGCCCCACGAACCCCTCTCCAACGTCTTCAGCCTAACTCAAATGATCTTGAAAAGAGTAGACTTTACTAAAAACTGTGTGATCAAGTTACTGGGAAATTCAATGTACTGTAAGTAAGAGATGCTAAGATTGGAATAAAACCACACACACACACACACACACACACACACACACACAATGCTCTTTCATAGTGAGCAAAACTGTAGCATTAGTAAATCTCAGGTAAAGTGAGAAAGTGTGAACATATCTTCAGAAGTTTACTCTTGTGTCAGAAATGATGAGCTCTACAGGCACCTGGGTGGCTCAGTCAGTTAAGCGTCTGACTTTGACTCAGGTCGTGCTCTCACAGTTTGTGAGTTCTAGCCCCACATCAGGTTCCTCGCTGACAGCGCAGAGCCTGCTTGAAATTCTCTATCTCTTTCACTCTCTCTGTCCCTCCCCTACTCTCTCTCTCTCAAAATAAAATAAGTTTAGGGGCACCTGGGTGGCTCAGTTGGTTAAGCGTCCGGCTTCAGCTCAGGTCATGATCTCGTGGTTTGTGGGTTGGAGTCCTGCATCAGGTTCTGTGCTGACAGTTCAGAGCCTGGAGCCTATTTCAGAGTTTGTATCTCCCTCTCTCTCTCTGCCCCTCCCCTGCTCGCAATCTCTCTCTTTCTCTCTCTCTCAAAAATAAATAAAACATTTGATAAATAAATAAATAAGTTAAAAAAATAAAAAGAAATGATGAGCTCTCAATTACTACTCATGCTCTCCTCTATCCTTCCCAGCCTCTCTGCCGTGCACAGTTCTAGCCAATGAGAGGTGAGTGTATGCCTTGCAGGATGAATAAGAGCCAGCGAGCTGCCTCATCCTTAACGACTTCCTGCTGTGGTAACCTTAGAGCCTGCATGTTCTGGATTACATGGCTACAAGATGGAAGTCACCTGGGTGACTCAGTCAGTTAAGCATCTGACTTCAGCTCAGGTCATGTTCTTATGGCTCATGAGTTTGAGCCCTGCTTCAGGCTTCATGCTGACAGCTCAGAGCCTGGAGCCTGCTTTGGATTCTCTCTCCCGCTCTCTGTCCCTCCCACTCTTGTGCTCGGTCTCTGTCTCTCTCTCAAATATAAATAAACGTTAAAAAATTTTTTTAAAAAGATGGAAGCGACCTAGATCTTTGAGTTACCAAATAGAAGAAAACTGTGCCAATCCTGACCTTACCCAGCATAAGAAATTATTTGTAACTGCAGTCTGGCCTCTCGTAGCATAACATATCAGTCAACCTTAAGGGATTAGAAAATGAGAAGGAGGAAATATGACTCAGACACAGCCAAAGACGTGATGTAAAGCAGCGCAGCAATTAGCTCATTCTGAGAACTAAAGAAACGTTTAAGGCAACAGTTGTTTCCTTTGGAAGCAGAAGGACTAATTTTGTCTCAATCTATGGTTTGTGGATGAAAATAAAATTTCCCGGCAAATTCCTGGGAGACAAACTTCACTGTATTGGTATTTAATGCTTCTGTTTAAATTGTTTCCAATTACATTTTGTTTGTTTGTTTTGTATAGCACATCTATGAGAAAGGGTCCCCAAACAGAATCACAATCTTGTAATCAACGATGAACTTTTGTGTCTATTTTGTTATGATCCTGTTTCTGTGTGCTAGAAACTTAAAGCAACGGTTTTCTTGCTCTTTTAAAATTCAGGTCGATCCTCACTCTTATTACAAATCACACAAGTTAGGAAAAAATAGTTTAACATTTTTTGTTTAGTTTATACTTGGTTGGGCTCTTTCTTTTCAACTTTAATTGTTATGTCTTACACATGAGCGAAACCTCTAAGACTAGCTCTATGTTATTTTACAGTCTTGTCAGAAAATTTACTGCTATTGTAGTACTTGACTTCAACTAATTACAGAGACAATCAGAAGATTGACAGAAAATTTAGAGATCCCAGATATTTTCACTCTGATCTTCTTTAAAAAAAATCTTACAACATTTCCAAAGTTACAGGAAAGAAGGATTCCCCTACTTTGTCCCTCTCAAAAGTTGACAGAAAGAGTTGGCAAAGGAATTAAGCCTGGGAAGAAGGCCACCTGGCTTTTGTACATTAGGCAAGAAAGAATAAGTCAAGCCAAAGGGATTTCCTCATAAGGAGACCGTGGTAGTAAGGAGGATTCTTGAGGATGGATAAGGATAGGGAATATAAGAAGCTGGAATCTAGCCTAGATCCACACACAGTTTGAAGAGTTGAATCTCACACCAAAATGAGCCAACGCTTATTGGAAGCTTTACACTTTAGCAAATGTCAATTGAATTTCAGATTTCAGAAAAGAGCCTAAAAGAAAAAAACAGCATTGGCAATGACGGTGACTGGCTGGTAATGGCTGCAGCTAAGTGATGGCCACACAAATGGCATTACCTTCCTTCCTCACTGAGTCAGTCTAATAATGCAAGGGCACATGTTTAATTTGTGAAAGTTGGTAGCACTAGAGAGCATCATGTGTTCTTAGCTCTTTGGATGTTCTTCAGGTTAAAAAGCAAAGACTCGTTAATGATTTAAGAAATATAGAGAAAATTGAGGGCTTTTTAAAAAGCATCTGTTTAGTTATCCATTTATTTTATTCAAGTATCTTGCCATCCACAATCATACAAATAATTAAAGAGTTAGTCAGCTCTTGGCCATCAGCTATAATAATCTTTCTGCATGACAGGTGTATTGTAATAAGGTAAATTGGGCATTTAAAGGCTTTTTTGGGGCAGTAAGCAGACATGTTAAATCTAAGAATTTGGGAGTTGAAGAGTAGGGATGGGCAGGGAAATGTCCAAGTGCAGGCAGGTAAGAGGGACCAAAGATTTTAAGAGAGAAGCAAAACTTTTAGATTTAATTCCCGTGTCTCGGCAGAACCTTTAAATATACTCTGACAGGGGCATCGGGGGGCTCAGCCAGTTAAGCATCTGACTCTTGATTTTGGCTCAGGCCGTGATCTCACGGTTCCTGAGATTGAGCTCTGAGTTAGGCTCTGCATTGGCAGCAAAGAGCCTGCTTGAGATGCTCTCTCCTTTCTGTCTTTCTCTCTCTGCTCTTCCTCAGCTTGTGCTCTCTCTCAAAATAAGCGAAAAAACTTAAAAATACACTGGCAAATGACAACTTCCTGCTTATTATCTGTAAAATATTTGATGTTTGTAGCTTATGAGGTACATTCCTAAGAAGGTGATTGGGACAGAGAAAAAAATTCCAATGGATGTTCCATATTTTTTTTTTCCTGTTGAGTAGAGCAAATTTTTGTTCCTCAGTGTAATAAACATTTAATATCACATTTTAGGTTTTAGCTCCAGTGTTTTTGGGTTCCAATGTGATGGGCCTTCTGTTTAGTATACACATAAATATTGGTCCCTTCTCAGAGAAGGGTTTTTGTGGGTTTTCAGAGACTCTTCTTCATGGGGGAACTCTTCCTCCTCGTGCTCTACCATGGGAATTCTCTTTCTACCACTGGCTTTGTCTTCTGGCAGTTCATCTTACACAGATTTTCCTGTTGGGTTACCTTGCACCTCTTGAGCCTCTAAAGTAAGGGGGATTTGCATAAAAACCCATGGAAGTCTGGCTTTCCAAAGATCCATGAGGCCAAGTGACAGCTTGCTGCACCAGCTTAGTCTACATGCCCTGACATCAGAGTGGTTCCATGTTACATCCACCTTCAGACTTCTCAAGAGAGTCAGGTTCCAGCGGCTTTGTGATCTGCAGACTCCAAGTGATACAAGTTAGTTTTCCAAGTGTCTTTGTAAGCAGCCCCCATCCCAACTCAGTTGGCTTGGTGAAGATGGGGCAAAGGGAAAGTGAACATTACTGCAGAGACATTTTACAGTAAACTTTCCAATTCTGATCTACTGCTAATAAATCCTTGGCTTTCTCTCATATGGTCTGGAGATAGCTTATGTGGTAGCAGAACAGGTTTGCAAATTCTGCATAGATGATCTAATATATCTGTTTTTAAATATGGAGGAATTTGCATCTATTGCACTTGTGCGCTATTGGTGAGAATGCAAATTGATGCAGCGTCTGTGGAAAATAGTATGGAGGTTCCTCAAAAAATTAAAAATAGAATTGCCACATGATCCAGTAAGTCCACTACTGGCTATTTACCTAAGGAAAATGAAAATACTAATTTGAAAAGACATGCGTCCTTATGTTTATTGCAGCATTATTTACAAAATCCAAAGTATGGAAGAAGCCCAGTTGTCCATCAATAGATAAATGATAAATAAAATATGTGGCATAAATAAATAAATAAATAAATAAGTAAATAAAAAATTTTGGACAAATTATAATATATATATAATGGAATATTACTCAGCCATAAAAAAGAATGAAAACCTTGCCATTTGCAACAATATGAATGGACCTAGAAGATATAATACTAGGTGAAAGACAAATACCATCTGATTTCATTCATATGTGGAAATTAATAAACAATAAACGAAGAAAGTCACAAAAAAACAGACTCTTAACTATAGAGAGCAAATTGCTGATTGTCACTAGGGAGGTGGATGGGGGGATGGGTGAAATAGATAAAGGGGATTAAGAGTACTCTTATTTTGATAAGCACCGAGAAATGTACAGAATTTATTATGGAAGTACTTGCATCTATTGGCTGTGGTTTTGGGTTTTTTTTAAAGCTGAAACTCTAAAGAGAGGAAGAGTCCCATCTTAACCATTGGTTACACATGTCAAACTGCTTAAAGGAGCTTATAAACACTAAAATAATAAAAAAATGGAGGGAACAACTCCCAATCCAGTTGGGGAAGGAAATGGAATAATAATAGCTATAATTTAATAAAAATAAAATTGATGAATCCAAAAAAAGGTAGGAGATGAGAAATACCAAAGTATAGAAATAAGGCTAATAGAAGTAACAAAATGAGACATATGTCCAAATATAGCTATAATCACAATCACAATAAATGTGACTGGATTAACCTGCCAGTTAAAAAAGAAATAGTCAAACTTGAATTTGAAAAAAAAAAACTAGTTATATGTTATTAAGAAAAGCAACATAGTAAAACAAAAACACAAATATTGGAAGTGAAACAATAAAATGTTAAAACAGACAAATATTAAACAAAACTAGACAGCTAATATTAAAATCAGACAACATAGACTTCAAGGGAAAAAGTTATCAAGCTATTAAGACATTTATGTGTGGTGCTGGGATAGACGAATAGAATAGAGATCTCAGAATCACACTCAGGCACCCGAGTTATAACAAAGGTGGCATTTCCTATCAGTAAGGAAAGGGTAGAAAAAAATGGTCCTCAAACAATGATTCACTCATAAGGAATAAAATACATATTGGATTCCTACCTCCCATCATACCAAAGAGTTAATATGAGAAGGTGAATAAAACCTATTGTACAAATTAGATCTTTTAGATGTTATAAAGAACTACTCTGTTAGAAAATCTCTTCTAATAATTCTAGGAGTGGTATATAGTAAATAGGACCCAGAAAGAATACACTACTTAGAAAAAATTAAGTTTTATTATATATAAATTAAAATGTTAAAAAGTATATCATTAAAAGATGCCATAATAATAACAGAAAAAGAAAAGTATAAGCCATATACTAGAAGATAATTTCAATGCATATAACCAGAAGAGAATTAGGAAGCAGAATTTACAAAGAATGTCTATAAATCATTATAATAAAGATTAACAACCCAATGGAAAACATGACAAGATATCTAAACCTCAGAAGAAATTAAAATGTCCAAATCAACAAGTAAAAATATGTTAAGCCCAATAAGCAATTGCAAAATGCAAATTAAAACCAGAATAAGATATAATTTTGCACCTATTAGATGCATAAAAATCTCTCAGAGACACCACATGTTGAAGAGGATGTTGACCCACAGGAGCAGTCATACCTGGTAGTGGAAATACATATTGATAAACCACATAGGGGATTGTTATGGACTGAATGTTTTCCTCCAAATTCATATGCTGCAGCTTTAACCCCCCTTCCCCATCCAAATGTGATGGCATTTGGAGGTGAGCCCTTCGGGAAGTCCTTAGGTTTAGATGAGATGTTGACAATGCCCTCCCCACCCCTACACCATGGGCTTAGAGTTCTTATAAGAAGGGGAAGAGATACAAGGACTCTGTCATGTGAGGTTACAGCAAGACGGTGCCCATCTAGAAGACAGGAAGAGAGCTCTCACCAAGAACCAGATAGGCTGGCACCTTCATCATTGATTTGCCAGCATCCAGAATGCTGAGAAATACATTTCTGTTGTTAAAACTACCCAAACTATCAAATTATATAGTTGGGCAATATTTAAAAAGAGTAGAAATGATATGGGTGCAGTTCCTGAAGTACTGTCTTGGTTGGCAGGCACAGTCATGCAGACATTGGTTCAGTTTTCATTTTTTTGTTGTTGTTGCAGCAGTGAATGCCAAGTCGCTAGGTTCATCAGAGTTAAGAGAGAGTTGTAGTTCAGAGATTGTGGTTGCCTGATCCTGGGACAGTGACAGTGGTTTCTTTTTCAATTTAATGGTTCCAGTAGTGGCCTATTGATTTCCCATCTTCTTCGTTGTAGCCATGGGGGAATTCTTTGGATGGGTTCATTTGGTGGCACGATTCTGAGTTGTTCCCAGAGGTCTGGAGCTTACTCTTTCTGCTTCTTCAAAAATTTTCCAATCAATTAATGCTCTATATTCCATAATTCTCTCCTTAAAATAATTGGAATTGTTTCTGTTTCCTACAATAGAACACTGACCAATATACCTTCAACCTATGAATTCCACGTTTTTGAATATGTACCCAGCTTCTTGGTAAGGAATATTGTTTATGTGCCTAAGGAGACATGGTGGAGGATTAGTGGCATGGTTTATAATAGCAAAACACACCTGACCAAAGATAGATTGGAAAGCAGTATAATCGTGCATTCTCTTGCATAATTTATAATAAATTAAAAAGGATAATCAGACTCAAACACATAAGACATAATATCTCCTCTTGGTTAGCTTAACAAAATAGTGGTCATTTCTAAGTGCCAGACTTTGGAAGTTTCTTCTTCTTTAGTTCTTAGTTATATATTCTTGAGTTTGTTTTTGTTTTTGTTTTTTATCAGCTTTCTTCTTTCCATGCACACTCTTCCAGGACTTCTCATTCACTCTTATGGTTCTAAGTACATTGTATGTGTTGATGATTCTCAAAGATACATTCCTGAGTTTCCAACTCTTATATCCAACTGACTGCTGGGTGGCTCTCCACTTATGTGTGTTGAAGACATTTCAAATTCAGTGCGGCGCAAATGATCTTTGTTCCCATATCAGCTCTTTATTCTGTACCTTATCTCAATTTAAATAAAATGATACTCTTTATTTCCATAAGCTAGAAGCTTGGACTTATCCTTGCTTACTTATTTTCCTGAACCCCAATGCCCCTCACATACAATCACTAAATCTTGCCAATTCTGTCTACTCCATATTGTTAAAATTTTTCTTATAAATTGTACAGTCACTTTCTTCACATATGTACTATTGAAAAAGCTTTTAACTTATTGTCCCTTTGTTTTAAATCTTACCCTACCTATCCATTCCACCTAATACAGTTTAAGTGCCGTTTCTTAAGTAGAAACATCATTATGTCCTCCTCCTGGTTAAAATCTTCCAGTGGTTTCTTATCACTCCTAATCATAATACTGAAGGCCTTTTATAAAATGACACAATTTCCAATTGCCCCACAGTGTTCCCACTTACCTCTTGCCTTTCAAGCTCTGCAATACCGTCATACTGTATCTTTTGGTTTCTTGGATACACTGTGGTCTTTCTGATATTCAGAAATTGCTATTTCTTGCAGGTGGAGTATTCTTCCCTTCCCTTCCTGCCCACTTACTAGGTCTCAGGTAAGACATTAATAATTTTCACTAGCCTGTATCCCTAACATTGTCCTCCTTCTTCACATTACACTCCTCTCTCCACGATCTGTATTATAATAGATAGCCCTTTTAAAAAATCATCATCATTATCACATCTACCATATTTAACAATTATTTCCCAATATCATCTAATGTCCAGTCTGTGTACAAATTTTCCTGATTAACTCAAAACAGGGTACAGTTGATTTGCTTGAATTAGGACCAAACAAGGTCCACACATTGTAATAGGCTAGTATATCTTATCTACAGTGGGTTCCCTTTCTCATTTTAATGTCATTTTTTGGGGAAGAAACCCATTGATTTTTCTGATGGAATTTTTATATACTGTATTTCACTAATTTTGGTCTCATGGTGACATTTAACAAGTTTATCTACCCGCCACATTTTCTATTAGCTGGTAGTTAAGTCTAAAAGCTTGATTAGATTCTTATATAATTTTAGGAAGAATATTGAACAGGCTGTGCTGTGTATTTCCCATTGCATTCATCAGGATCCGTGTATTAATTGGCTGTCTCTCTTTCAGGGCTCTTAAGGTTATCAATGGAGTTGAGATAGTTCCAGCCTAATCTATCTTTTACAAAGTTTCCCATCAACCTTTCATCTAATGGCTTTCACAGTCACTGATGATTGTTGTCTAAATCCCGTATGCCATGAGACTTGCAATATGATGCTGCTTCTCATTCTTTTATTTCTTCTGTATTTTTGTTATTCTGGAATATAATCCATATAGGAAAAGGCTGCATGAATGTTTGGTCCTTTCTCTTCATTTTCTGATTTTTAAGAATATTGGCTTGGTGCCTATGACGGTCATCTTAAGGGAAATGGGCTCAACTCCCTACTCATAATTTGATTTAATGTTGAGACCAGTAATGCCACGATGTGTCAAGAGGGCATGAAGAGCTTTGTTATTCACACAGTCTTCCTGAGGAGAGCTCTCAAGCAGGGCTGAAAATGGCTTTAGAAAGAGCAGGGAGGACATGGCTGGCTTTGAGTTCTATCTGGGTTTGGGAGTGGGGCTGAAGTGAGGGCTCCTGCAGAGGCTGGGGTGTGCCTGGTACAAGCCTGGCGGGAAGGGAACACCTGGGTTTGCTCAGAAGTGGGACAAGAGGAGACGGCGTGCGTGTGGGGAGGAGTAGGACTTGAAAGCTGTCACTAATCAAAAATAAAAGAATGGAATCAAAGTCTTTACTACCATTCACCTTTGATATTTGACTGACCACTGAAATATGCCATATTTTGTTTAATTACATTTGAACTTATTCCAGCAAGTTTGGCATTTAGGAGATCTGAAACCCAAGGCTGGTAAGGGAGGTGAAATTTCTACTAAATGCCTTATTCCAGAATCCACTATTGTATATTCTGAGAAGTGAAATGAGTGTCTTTACTTCTTTTCTAAATAGGTCTTGTATAATACATTTCAATCCTTGAAGGTCTTGTTTTAATTTACATTAGGCCACATTAATTATTTTTGACCAGGGGGTATATGCAATCCAATTTTGCCAAGCTGATTATAAGTGCTAAAGATTAATTTTACTTAAATTTATCACTTGCTTGATCTGAGTGCCCATGCCCATCCTGGAATGTTTTAGGACAGTGGGTGGTATGACTACAGGGAATTTAAGTATGTAATACTTCTGATGACCAAGGTGGATCTTACCTGTTGTCCTTTATTCTATGCCTGGTGACTACTGTGATTGTATAGGGTATATATTATTGAAACTTGTTGAGTTCCCAGGTATAGCTTTAATTTGAATCCTGGTATAAATTAAGGTATGAAGATTTGCCAACTTGTAAATTTCATATGTTAAAATTAATCCAGAACCTATGCTATAAAGACATAAAAGCCAATCAACATGCTTTTATATTGGGGGAAGGAGGACTTCTTAAAATAAATGTTTGTTTATTTATTTATTTGAGAGAGAGAGAGCGAGAAAGAGAGGGAGAGAGAGAGAGAATGCATGCATGTTGGGGAGAGGGGCAGAGGGAGAGAGAGGGAGTATTAAGCAGGCTCCATATATAGTGTGGATCCTGACATGAGGCTTGGTCTTATGAGTGTGAAATCATTACTTGAGCCAAAATCAAGAGACAGACACTTAACTGTCTGAGCCCCCCCAGGGGCCTGTATATAAACTTTGTAAAAAAAATTTTTTAACATTTATTTATTTTTGAGACAGAGACAGAGACAGAGCATGAGTGAGGAAGGGACAGAGAGAGAAGGAGACACAGAATCAGATGCAGGTTCCAGGCTCTGAGCTGTCAGCATAGAGCCTGATGCGGGGCTCAAACTCACAAACCGTGACATCATGACCTAACTTGAAGTTGGACCCTTAATGGACTAAGCCACCTAGGTGCCCCTTTGTTCTTTAAAGCAAAATTAAACGTAAGCTACAGAGATTTCCTACTTACTCTTCCCCCAACACATGCGTAGCCTCCCCCGTTATCCATATCCCCTACCAGAGTGGTACATATGTCAAATGATGAACCTATATTGATAACATCTTTATTACTCAAAATCCATAGTTTACATTACAGGTTACTTGATGTGTGTTCTATGGGTTTTGGCAAATGTCTGATGACATGTACTGCTATTATCGTTCATATAGACTAGTTTTACTGCCCTAAAAATCATCTGTGCTCTGTCTGTTCTTTCCCATTCACCACCCAACTCCTGGCACCCACTAACCTTTAAACTGTTTCCATATTTTTGCCTTTTCCAGAAGGTCTTATAGTTGGAATAATACAGTATGTAACATTATCAGCCTTATTCACTTAGTAATATGCACTTAAGATTTCTCTATGTCATTTCATGGCTTAATAGTTCATTTCATTCTTATCACTAAGTAATATTCCATTGTCTGGATGTACCACAACTTATCTATGGTCTCACCTACCGAAAGACATCTTGGTTGCTTCCAAGTTTTGGCAATTATGAATAAGGCTGCTGTAAACATCCATTGCAAGTTTCTATCGATAAATTTTTAACTCCTGTAGATAAATTCCAAGAAGTGCACTTATTGTATAGTATGTTAAGAATTTGTTTAATTTTGTAAGAAATTGTCAAGCTGCCTTTCAAAGTGGCTGTACCATTTTGCATTCCCACCAGGAATGAGTGAGAGTCCCCACTTCTCCACATCTTCACACCATTGGTGTTGTTAGTGTTTTTGATTTTGGACATTCTAATAGGTATACAGTGGTATGTCATTATTGTCTTAATTTTCAATTCCCTAAGGACATATTATGTTGGGCATATTTTCGTATGTTAATTACCTTCATCCTTGGTGAGGCACTGCTCAGAACTTTGGCCCATTTATTTTATTAGTGGGGTTGTTTATTTTCTTATTAAGTTTTGAGAGTTCTTGGTGTATATTGGATAATAGTCCTTTATCAGGTATGTCTTGAACAAATATTTTCCACCAGTATGTAGCTTGCCTTCTCATTCTTCCGATAGTGTGTTTTGCATAGCCTAAGTTTTTAATATTAATGAGGTCCAGCTTATTAATTTTTCTTTCATACATCTAACATTTTTTCTTTCATGTATCAAAAAAGTCATTGCCATACCCAGGCCTTCTAGGTTTTGAAGTTTTATAGTTTTGTATTTCACATTTAGGTATAAGATCCATTTTGACTTAATTTTAACAAAGAATAGAAGTTCTGCATCGAAGCTCTTTTTTGGGGGGAGGGTATATGGGGGTCCTGTTGTTTCAGCCCTATTTGTTGAAAAAACTGTCTTTGCTCTGATATATTGCTTTTGTTCCTTTGTCAAAGCTCACAGATATTAAGACTCTATTTCTGTGGGTTTATTTCTGAGCTCTCTATTCTGTCCCATTGATCTATTTTGTCAATTCTTTTGCTAATACAATCTTATCTTCATCATGGGGGTTTATGCTAAGTAATGAAGTTGGGTCGTGTCAGTCCTCCAACTTTGTTCTTCTCTATCAAAACTGTGTTGCCTATTCTGGCTGTTTTGTCTCTTCATAGAAACTTTGGAATCAGTTTGCTGATGTCCACAAAATAACTTGCTGTGATCTGACTGAGATTACACTTAATTTGTAGATTATGTGGGAAGACATCTTGACATATTGAGTCTTCTTACCTATGAATGTGGAATATCTCTTCATTTACTTAGTTCTTCTTTGACTTATTTTATTAGCATTTCGTAGGTTTCCTCATATAGATTTTATGTACTGTTTGTCAGCTTTATATTGAAATCTATTTCATTTTGGGATGTTAAATGTAAATACTATTGGGTTTATGTTGATGATCATGTTGGTTGTTGATAAACATAGTTTTAATTCTTCCTTTTCTATCTAGATGCCATTCATTTCTTTTTCTTATTTTATTGCAGTGGATAGAACTTCTGATACAATCTTGAATAAAAGTGATGGGAGTGGACATTCTTGGTTTTCAGTGTTTCACCATTAACTGTGATGTTATCTGTAGGTGTTTTGTAGATGTTCTTTATCAGGCTGAGTAAGTTCCTATTTTCAATTTGTTGACATTTTAAAAATCAGAAATACATGTTGAATTTTTGTCAGATGCTTTTTATGCATCTATTGAGATGATATTTTATTTATCTATTGCTATCTAACAATAACATCACAAAGTTAGCAGCTTAGAACAATACACATTTATTATTTCACAATTTGGGTGAATCAGGAGTATGGACAGTGCTGACTTAGCTTGGTCTTTTGCTTCAGGGTCTCACAAGACTGCAGTCAAGTTATTGGCCTCTACTACAGTCTGATGTGCAGCTTGAATCACAATGGATTGTATTCAAATTCAGACCCAAATTCAAGTGTTTGCTGGAAGTATTCAGTTGCTTGCAGGTTGGAGGACTGAGGCCCTCACTTTCTTGCTGGCTGTTAGCTGAATGCTATATAAGCATCTCTCTGACTGACTCTCTCCATATGGCAACAAACAATATGACAGTTGGCTTCCTTGAAGCCAGCAATGAAGAGTGTCTTTTAACAATACTGCTATCACCATTTTATGTAATGTAATCATATACTCATAATCACAGACATCCTTTCACCTGTGCAGTCTTCTATACATTAGAATCAAGCCACAGATTCTGCTCACACTCAAAGGTAGGGGATTACACACAGGTGTGAAATGTCTTCTGGTCAGGATCACGGGGACCATCCTAGAATCTGCTTATCACAGATAGTCATATGGATGATTTTATTTTTAATCAGTTACTGTGATAAATTACACTGATTGCTCTCAAAAGTGAAATTAACCTTACATTTCTGGGACTACTCCATTATGATTTATTATCTTTTTATATATTATTATATTTGATTTGCTAAAACTGTGTTTAGAATTTGTGCCTTGTGTAGTTTTTTCCATATTTCCAGTGTTTCAGATACATGTATGGGTTTACAGTTTCAAAATAATTCATAAATTTGGACATTTGGGGGGGATTTTTAAATAATTTTCCCTCTCTGTCCTCTGCTTTCAGACTCCTATTATATGTATATCACATCATGTGAATTTCCCCACAGTTTACTAATACTGGGCTTATTCTTTTTATTTCTTTTGTTCTTCTGTGTTTTTCAATTTGGATAGTTTTATTGCTATATCTCCATGTTCTGATCTGGTAATTATCCCTTCCAGTATTTTTCTTCTCAACACTGTAGTTTTCATCTCTAGAAGTTTACTTTGAGTTATTTAATATTTCCTATCTTCATACTTAATTTTTGGAACAAATAGAATACAGTTATTATAACTATTTTAATGTCCTTGTCCACCAATTCTAACATTTGTGTCAGTTCTGGATCATTTTTGATTTATCAATGTTTCTCCTCATTGTGAGTTATTTTCTCTGGCTTCTTTGGAAGCCTATTATTACTTTTAAAAAATTTGACCCCAGACATTGTAGATCTTTCCTCGCTGTGTACTGGTTATTTTTGCACTGCTATAAATATTCTCAAGGTGTGCTCCGGAACGCTGTAAAATCACTTGAAACAGTTTCATCTTTTGGTCTTGTCTTTAAGATTTGTTGCATGGAAACCAAGCAGCAGTTAGTCCAGAACTAATTTTCCTCCACTACTAAGAGAAAATCCTTATGAGTACTCTGGTTAAGTGTGATGTTTCCCAGTTTGACTGGTAGCAACAGGCACTGTTTGTTCCCAGTTTTCTGTGAACTTTGGTCCCTTTTGGCTAGCTCTTTCTTAGGTTTTAGGTCCTTAGTTTCCTTACACATTGTGGATTTTTGGAGTTCCTGCTTTGTGTAGCAATTTTTACAATGCTCTGTCCTGTGAATTTTAGCTTTTTTGGTGCCTGAATGCACAAATCTATGATTGTACCTCAGGAAAACATTATCTTCTGCCTGGGCTTCTTCCCACCATCCTGTGTCATGTCTTGGAAACTTTGTAAGACAGTAAGCTGGAACAATCTTAAGGATCATCTCATTTAAGTCCTATTCCTCGGGAATTTATATCCTTCATTGTCTGATGCCCATTGCGTTCAAAACCAGTATTGTATGTATTTTATTCAGTTGTCTTACTGCTGCAGGCAGGAGGATAAATCCAATATATTATTTGAACTTGGCTGGAAGCAGAAGCTTCAGAGGTTTCTTTTAATAATAAAATGAAATAGCATGTTAAAATATGTTTGAATATAAAGCTCCCTACACAAACTCATTATTTATAGAACAGTATAGAAAGGGTAAATATCATGTTATTATTCAAAAAGCAAGTATGAATTTCTATTTTAATGTAGGCTTTTTATTATAAACCCATAATATGCATATTGTAGATTATTTGGAATACAGAAGCACAAAAAGAAGTATTACAATCACCTATAATCACACCACCAACATATAATTACTGGTGATAATTTCAAATATATGCTTCTGATTTATTTTTTTGTATATGTTGGGATCCTTTGTCCCCATAATTACATAATGATAATTTTTTGGTGATATTTACTATTTTTTAAAATATGATTTTCAATGGTTGGATGAAAATCTATTTATAGATCCACAATTCTTCATGTAACTATTATACTTTTGTGGGGGCATTTGGAGGACTTTGAAGTTTTGCTACTATAACTAACATATTTTACATAAAGTTTTGTTCATAATTCTGATTATTTCTTTAAAATAGATTTTTTGATAGATAATTCCCAGTTCAGTTTTTGTTAGAAACAAAGGAAACTGATAACTTTTGTTTATAAAAGTTGCTTCTGTGTCTCCTAGTAGATAGGACATTTTATCTTGTGGGGTTGGGGTTGATTGATACTAAAGATCATTTTGCCATACTGCACTGTAACACTATAGGTATAAATAAACTTCATTTAGTCAAGACACTTCTCTGTATTCATGCTAGTTAATTGAAAAATCCTATAACCAGGAGGAAGCTTCTGAAAGATTAATGAAGGTTGTCGAAGGAGCTAGCCGACAGTGATCCAGATGCTGAGATAGTTTGTCCTGCTTCCTTTTCTACTCTCACCACGTTCGAATAAATACGTCAGTGGAACAAAGATGACTTCAGTAAAAAAGACAGATGAAAAGACTGGTGTGTCTATAGTGAATGCAGTTATGAACTGTGATCATACCATTGGTATTCAAATCCTGGCCTTTTCGTTTATTAGTTATGTCAACTTCTTAGTCTCTTTGAGTCCCAGTTTTTGTTTCTGTAAAATGGGGTAGTGTAATACCTCAAATGGTTTTTAGGCTTTTATTTTGTTTTTGTTTTTGGTTTTTTTTGCTTGTTTTTTGTCAATTAGACATTCTAAACATATAGCATTCAGAACATTGCTTGGCAAGTAGTGCACAATTAAGATTTAGTAGGTATTATTATATCCATCATTTGTAATACCTTTACAAAAAGAATTCACTTTTCTTTAGTAAATAATTATGAAATATATATGGATGAAGCAACTGATTGGTTTCTAGTACTATGAAAAAGAGAGTATATATTATAATCTTATGAAATCCTTAGGTTTTAATTAGTCTTCTTGTCATAGACTTTACTGTGAATCAGAGACTTCTGCATGGGAAATTATAATATTTTCCCTACAGTGAGAATCCCTTTTAAAGTATCTCTGGCAGCTGATCTTACCACTTTCATCTGAGAACCAAAGCTGAGTTCCCTCTTGAAATGGGATGCTTCACTGTGGGGCTGTGCAGATTAGAACAAAATATTGTTCATGCTATGTAACCATAATCTCTACTTCGGTCTTTAGGTTCCACTTTGAACAAATCAATAGCCTCAACTTTTATCTAAACTATAGCTTAGTATCCACTCTTCAAGAAATTCATTAGATTTATTTAATCCTTTTATAATATGGATAAGATTTCCTTATCTATTACTACCATCCTAAATCAACTTTTCCCTCAGAAAAGTAACCTAACTCCATAGATAGTTTTTAGCTTCATCATCAAGTAAAAATGGCAGCAACCTTAAATTTCACTATAAAAGGCTTAAAATTGATCTAGTAAAGAGACATTGTATTAAAATCATATGTTCTTCATGTAAGTGAAATAGAGATTTATCATGGGTATAATTGGTTAATATTGATGCATTTGTATTTTTGAGTAGTCATTTTCAATTCCATAGTGATATATATTTTATCACTACATCTATTTTTAAAATGAACTTTTGTTTCTTAGAAATTATTTTTTCTTTCAACAACATAAAATACTAAAACCAAAATTTTCACTAAAAATCAGTTCTTACTACACACATAAGATATTGTATATGAACCTAATGGTAACCACAAATCAAAAGCCTATAATAGATACACAAAAAATAAAGAGAAGTGAATCCAACCATAACACTAAAGAAAGCTATCAAACCACAAGAAAAGAGAGCAAGTGAAGAAAGGAACAGAGAAAAACCACAAAACCAACCATAAAACAAGTAACAAAATAGCAATAAGTACATACACATCAATAATTACTTTAAATGTAAATGGACTAACTACTCTCATCAAAAGACAGAGGGTGACTGAATAGATATAGAAGCAAGATCCAGCCATAGGCTGCCTACAAGAGACTCACTTCCTTCCTATTTTTTAATCTTTTTTCAAATATTTAATTACTTGACTTCAAGGTTCTTTTCCCACATATCTTTTATAATAAATGGTAGCAGCTTCAACTTCTACTTATTCTGGAATCAATGTCCTCATGCTGAACATCTCAATTTCATTTCTACAAACTTGGAGACTTGTCTTAACTTGCATTTTTCTGAACCTTTCTTTATCCTGCACCTACAGCTCACCTATTTCCTTCTTTTCCATTTCACTTTTTTAAAAATTTTCATTGCATCTAGTATATTCTGTTCTTATTTTGCTTTGTACCATCTGAATTCCATAATCAGCCATAATAAGTGTATTCTAACCTCCTTAATTATCTACCTTCAGGACTTCCCTGTTAAATCCCACATTCTTTTTCTTGATCCCAAATCCCATATAGCCAGACAATGAATGTTGAGAGTTGTCTTTATTTTTTCTTTTGAGTGCAATATGTGCTTATGTTGTTACTCTCAATCTCAGTAATGAGATGAAGGACATACCATTCTTTCATATGCTTTATCTCCTACCCAGGAGGAGTGGGACATGACATTAAAAGGGTATGCCAATTGCCAGTCATGTATTTGACATTATTTACAGGCACAAATCTAACTACAATGCAGATAGAAGATAATACCATTACCTACAATGTTCCTTTGTGCTCCTTTCTGGTCAATCTCCATCATCCATGCTTGGTGCTTAAAAATCTGCTTTCTGTCCTTTTCCTGCATAAAATTCTTTATAATTCTGTATATGTGGAATGTAGCCTCTGTGTATGGCTTCATTTACTTAGCACAAATGTTGGAGATTCATTCATATTGCTGCATGTGTCAGTGACTAATTCTTTGTTAGGAATTAGCGCTGAAAGACATTCCATTGTATATTTCACAATTTGTTTATCCATTAACCAGTAACTACATGTTTGGGTTGCTTCCACGTTTTGACTATTATAAATAAATTTTCTGTGAATATTTACAAAAAATAAATTTTAAAAGAATATTTAGATACAGAATAATTTTATATGTCTCAAACTCCGTACCATGAAATTGTAATAGTAGATCTAGGAATAAACAAATCTGATTCTCTTCTTTCTTATAGCATCTACCTATTTTGGATTAGTCCCTTTGTTCACTTGGAGTTGGAAAAAATCATTGCAAATGTTTTAAATTATGTAAGCCAACTCATTCATCTCACAGGTGAAAAGACGGAGGCTCACAGAAGTTACATCACTTGTCCAATGCCATCCAGCTGTTTGGTGGCAGAATATAAATCAGAAATTAGACTTGACATATAGAGTTACTGCTAATATTTTAGAAAAGATTTTGTTTCCAAATAGCTATTCCACAAACATTTTACATTATTTTCAATTTAATGAATCTTAAGTACTACTAATTGCTTTGGGACTCCAAAAAAGCCTAAGAAATTGTTTCCCTACACATAATGCTCTTAACAGGGAAGAGGGGCACACAGTAAAATAATTAAGGAGGACTTTGAGGTAAAATATAGTGGCAGATGGAAATGTGATGTGGTAGGTTGAAGTGAAGACTAGCTGTAGAGAAAGGTGAGGACGATGGAACAATGAACTTGAATTAAAGCAGTTGTTAGAGAAACCTTTGGGAAAAAGTTTGAACATTAATGGACCCATCTAACCACCAACCTTTTTCTTATCTACCTGGTGCTATGGAGTAGAGCTGGAGGAAAACACCAAACAGGAGAAATGAGGTAATTATTTACTCTTTGCCTCTAAGCTCAGCTGTAGGTCAAGTTCCCAGCAATCTTGCAGATTCCAATCAGCTTTGTTGGCAGGTTCAATCAGGTGCTTTTCCAAACTCTTCTGCACTCAGAGCCCCAACTTTACACACCTCTCACAGTTGATTGATGCTGAAGATTAGTTTTGCCACTTTGGATTGTTATAACTACAGGTATAAATGCACGTCAGCTAGAAAGAACATCACTCTGTATTCACACGGGCTAATTGAAGAGTTCATAACCCTTAGGAAGAATCTGAATGCTTAAGGAATATATTCCTTCCATCTAATTCCCAGTAGGTGACACTGCCAGGATAGAACTCTTAACTTGCTGCCTTTTTGCCCCATCACTGCCATTTGATTTCTTTAACTTCGTCTGTCTCTTCCACCTCCTCTCTCATTGCAGAGGATGAGGTAATCCTTTTTGTCTAAACTGAATCCATCTACTTGCTTTTGAAAGCTTCTTCAGGGATCCAGACCCATTAATTATTTTCTCTTTCCTATGTTTTTAATCTCCTATTCTTTACTACATTTGTACTACACACTTCTTTGTACTACATTTGCTCAATGATTTCTCAGTTTTATGAGGGAAAATAAATCTCCATCAAGCCTGTTTGCTTCCTATCTAATGCTGATCTCTTTCCTTCCATAGTCAATTTTCAAGTAAGTTACAAACTCTGCATCTTAAGCAAATATTCAGTGTTTTAAAAATAGCTTTATTAAGATATAGTTTACAGGCCAGACAATTTACCTATTTTAAGTCTATAGTTTTGTGAGCTTTAGTAACCATATTGAGATGTGCAACCATTATCACCGTCTAGTTTTAGAACACCTCCATTACCTCCACCCCCACAAATTTCCCTCATGCCATCTAGAGTTAACCCCATTCTCACTCCCAACTCTAGACAATCACTAATCTGATTCTGTCTTCATAGTTTTGTATCTTCTAGAAATTTCAAATAATTGGATTTGTACAATATGTAGTTTTTGTATCTAGTGTTGTGAGGTTCTTTTGTGTTTTTCCATGTATCACTTTTATGTTCCCTTTTATTTCTGGGTCAGGTTTTATTACACAGATACACCCCAGTTTGTTTTTTTAATAGATTGATAGGCCTTTGGATTGTTTCCAGGTTTTGGCTATGACAAATAATACTTCTGTGACCATCCATGTACAAGTCTTTATCTGGTCATATGATTTCATTTACTTTGGAAGATACCTAGGAGTGGAATTGCTGTGTTGTATGCTAAGTGTGTGCTTAAGTTTTTAAAGAAACCAACAAACTTGTTTCAGAGTGCTTGTAACATTCTTACATACCTACATACTGTAACATTCTTACATACAGCAGTGTATGAGAATTTCAGTGTCTCGACATTCTGACATTTAGAAACCCTTTTGATTATATCCATTCTAGTGGGTGTTTAGGGATTTTTTTTGTGGTTTTAATTTGCATTTTCCTAATTACTAATAATGTTGAGTATTATTTCATGTGTATACCTGTCATTTTTATAATTAATTTGCAGAAGTAGTTATTCAAATATTTTGTCAGTTTTTACTATTGGATTGTCTTCTTACTATTGAGTTGTAAGTTTTTATATACAGTGAAACCTTGGATTACAAGTAACTTGTTCTGTGAGTGTTCTGCAAGACCAGCAAACATTTCTAATATATTTTAACTTCACATATGAGCGATGTCTTGCCATACAAGTAGTACGTGATGCCAAATGTCACACGCTCACAACTGAGCCAATAGTCCTTGAAATTCACTTTGATGTACAAGTGCTTTGGATTATAGGCATGTTTCTGGAACAAATTATGCTCACAAACCAAGGTTTTTATATAATGAACACAATCCTTTAACATTTCTATGGTTTGCACATACTTTCTCCCAATCGATGACTTGTCTTTCCATTTTTTCAACATCATTTTTAGAGAAACATTAGTTCTTAATTTGGATTTACAAAAATAATAAAATTTTTATTTTAAAGATTGTGATTTTGTTGTCATGTTTAAGAAATTTTGCCTAACCCAATGTCACCAAAATTTTATCCTTTATTTTACTCCAAAAGTTTTTTAGTTTAGGTTTTACATTCAAGTATATGATCCAATTTTAATTAATTTTGTATATGGTATATGGCATGAGCAAAATTTATTTTAATGTATGTGCATACCTAATTTGAAACAATTTACAGAAAAGTTTGCATTTTCCCCCAACACCTGTACTCTGAAAGTAAGTTTCAGTGAACAGCTAATTCTTAAAGAGAACTTATGTTCCATCTTCTTTAGGGTAAAATATCTATAAAATTATTTGGATTTTTTTTGCATGAACATTTTCTCTGCTTTCCCCACTAATAATTTATTTAATCATTTGTTTATATTACTATAGACTCATGAGTATTTATTTTACACTCTAGGTTACAATCCATTACTGTTTTATTTCCTTCTTCTAAAATGTCAATTACGGGCCTGTTACACTTTTAGAAATTGTTCTGCATTTCCTAGATGCCAGTTCTATTTTTTTTAAGTACTTTTATTTATGTATTTATTTTATTCCAGTTTGGGAAGGTTCTGATGACTTATCATCACAGTCTCTGATTCTTTCCTTATTTGTGTTGCATCTACTGATGATCCAATCAAAATCATCCTTCTTTTTTTTGTTAAATGTTACTGATTTCTAACATTTTCTTTTGGTTCTTTATTTAAAAAATTCTTTTAAACAGTTTATTTATTTTTGAGAGAGAGAGAGAGAGAGTGAGAGGAACAAGATGGGGGTGGGGAGCAGAGCAAGAAGGGGACACAGAATCCGAAGCAGGCTACAGGCTCTGAGCTGTCAGCCTAGAGCCCAATGTGGGGCTCCAAAGCACAAACCGTGAGATCATGACCTGAGCTGAAGTCAAGCCCTTAACTGAGTGAGCCTCCCAGGCGCCCCTCGTTTGGTATTTTCTTAAGAGTTTTCATCTCTTACATTGGCCAGATGTTTGCTTACTTTTAGCACTAGAACCTTTGATATATTATTCATTATTTTAAGTTCTCCTTGTGAGGATTCCAACATCTGCATCATACCAAGCCTGGTTCTGATGATTGCTTTGTCTTGTCATTCTGTAGTTTTGATTGCATTTGCCATGCCTTGTACATTTTTGTTAAAAGCTGTACCTCTTGTACGAGGTAATAAGGAATTGAAGTAACTGGGTCATTAATGTGAGGACATCTGGTGACCTGGCTAGAAATGGGTGTGTTAATGTTTTCTATAACTGTAGATGTCATAGACTTCACCTTCTCTACTGTCTTGCTTTTGTCTCCTTTCTTGACTTTGCGATTTCCTAACATCTCCTCCTTAGAGAGGACCTGTGTCTTGCAGTTCTTCTGGCTGTAATTCACTGGCACTATATCGGATCCCTGCTGGTATGATGTTGGAGTGTGGGGAGAGAGGCATTCTATAGTCTTCCAATTAAATCTCCTGGTTGTAATGGACTTGTGTCTTAGGTTTAGGACTCTTGCAAGAGTTTCTCCAGTGGTATTGTTATGCCCAGATTTTAATATCACCCCAAAAACAAGGAATTGCCGGGGAGACCGAGTCACGCATGCAAAAGCAAAGGGCGGTTTTATTACAGGCTTAGGCTGGCCGAGTCTAAACTCGGGCTCACAGACTTTACCAACGCAGCGGACCCATGCTAAGAGCCCCGAACAAAGGCGGGGTGGGGCTTTTATGAGTTTGGGAAGGGGGAGTTACAGGAAATTGTGACATAGGTACAGTGATCCAATTATTATTATACAATATTATTGACAGCAGGTTTAACCATTCACATTGCCTAAGAGTATTTGTTACTTTTGGCGGGACCCAATCACAACATTTAGAGTATTGACCAATCACGGAGGGGGCCCAGGACCCTCACGTAGGGCGTGACTGGTCTTAGCCTCCTTCTTTAGGCCTGCCCTTAGAAATGTTAAGGGTGTTAGCTGGCCTTTCCTGATTGGGTGTTACAAGGGTGGTCACTCTTGCCTTGGGCAATGTGTGCCCTTCTATTGTCTCAAGCAGTCAGTTTCAGGCCTGCGTCCTTACAGTATAGTGTTTTCATTTGTTTGTTTTTCCTTTTGTTCCTATCTATTCTCTTCAAATCTTATGTTAAGTATCTTTTTCCCTTTTTTATGAGACAGAAAGGCTAGAACGGAACTGGAGTAGGAAAGTACCCTTCCAACAACTGGGATAGGCTTCCTCTGGAGAGCAGGTGTTTGTTCTGATAAGGTTCTGGACGTAGTTCCCAATGCTTCCCTTATTAGTACCTTCTTATTAGTGCCCCTGCAAATTAGTAAACTGATCTGTGTCCTTCCGTGGCATCTGGTAAAATCAGGAGGGCCTTGGACGGCCTAAGCCAACTTGCCGTCTGTTTAAAGGTAGCTGGGATTTGTGTTAACCAGGTATGTGAGACCTGCTGTCACAGATGTGACGGTCCCGCAGGAAGCAAGCTGTACCCTCCCAGATCCCTAGAAACTGGAGGCCCCGCACACAATGCTGGGCCACATGGGGAGGCCCTAGGTTGATCAGGAGACTGGGGGGTGGGGTGGGTAGACAAGGGAGAAACAGACAGGGCAGAGTAAACAGGCTTAGAATTGCCTAGTCTGAATAATTACAAGAAGCTTGCGGGTACAGAGTCTTTCCTTAGTTGCCTGGCACCTGATACTGGGATGACAGGAGCTGGGGAATAATTTCCTGAAGGATGAGAATTTAACAAATTTGGAAGGCTTGGGCTTTGAATTTATTGGCTTGCATATGAAAGGGATGCCCCTGGGCAAGTCCTTTCCTATCCCTTGGAATTGGCTAGCCCCAGGAGGGACAGTCTCTCCCGGATCAGCAGGGCCCAGGGGTCCAAGCATCCAGTACAGAAACTAAAAACCTGGTTACTATTTCCTCCTCACTCTGCTCCCTTGGATAAAATCCCTTACCTAACAACCCTCCCTATGAAATGGACCAAACGCTTTGCTTTTCCTGTTCATCTCGAGCAGAGCAGTGGGTTTTCGTTCCCTGACAGCTTGCAGACTTAGTGAAACAAGCCAGTCCTTATGTAGGAACTCAGGGCCACCCCACCCTTCTCCTACAAAGCTGCCTCCAACAGCCCCTGACTGTTCACTCTGTTGCAAGTGAAACTTGCATGAATCCCTGCAGTGCATCTGCTGTTCTCTACTTTTGGACTGTGAGTATATGTGACTAATAAATGACAGTCAAATTCACATGCCCTGTGTCAGCTGTGGTGTGTTTGGCTCTATCTATAATCCTAGAGTCAAATGTCTCCTTCATCATGACTGGCTCAGGGAGAAATCTTTTTTTTTTTTAATGTTTATTTACTTTTAAGAGAGAGAGAAAGTGCGAGCATGAGCAGGGGAGGGGCAGAGAGAGAGGGAGACACAGAATCTGAAGCAGGCTCCAGGCTCAGAGCTGTCAGCACAGAGCCCCACATGGGGCTCGAACCAACGAATCATGAGATCATGACCTAGGCTGAAGTCAGACACTTAAATGACTGAGCTACCCAGGTGCCCCTCAGGTAGAAATCTCTACTGGACCATCACCTGGAAGGAGGGCCCAAGATGTTCTGGATGTTCCCAGGGTTTCTCACACTCTTGCTAGTCCATTGTTCTCCTCCAGCAATTTTCCAAAATTACTTTTTAAGTGTTCCTGTCAGTTTACGTCTCCAGTGGCTTCTACTTCAGATAAATATATCTGGTTTCATTCTCCCTAAGTGAACCTCCTCTCCCAATTTTGAGGTAATGATTTTCCCTGAAACCTCAGTTTTCTGATGAGTCCAACAAAAGTTATTTATTTTTAGTTTGTCCAAATTTTTCGTGTGTTTGTAAGAATAAGAGTGATGAATTCTAAGGTTTTCACATGTTGGAGCTGGAACCTCAAGTCCTCATTCATTCATTTTTTTCCTCCTACTATAATCTCATTTGTTTACCAATGATTTCTCTTAGCAAATTCACACTCTCTTCATTTTTGTAATGGGTATATTTCTCTCCTTATCTTAATCTCTTTGTGACATTTATTATTACTTCTAACATTTTTTATTTACTTAAGTAATCTCTACACCCAATGTGAGGCTCGAGCCCATGATCTTGAGATGAAGAGTCTTCTGACTAAGCTGGCCAGGTGCCCCTCTTTGTGACATATAATAATTGTTGATTAATTCTTCCTTCTTGTAACGATCGCCTGGCTGAATTTCTAAAATGCCATGATTATGTTTCTCTTCTCCTTGGTTCTGCCATTATCTATTCTTTAAATGTTAAATGTTTTCCAGATTCCACCTTCACTTTCTGTTACCTCTCATATTCTCCTTGGGTGACTTTCGCCCTTTTTTTTTTTATTGCAATATAAAACATAGAATCTTATATTAGTTTTGACTGTAAAACACAGTGAGTTTACAGTACTATATGCTACAAAATGCCCACCATGACAGGTGTAGTCACCATTTGTCACCATACAACATTATCGTATTATTGGCTACATTCTCTATGCTGTACTTTTCATGCCTGTGACTTATTTATTTTATAACTGGAAGTTTTTATCTCTTAATCTCCTTTATCCATTTTTCTCATTCCCCTCCCCCTGCCCACTTTCTCTTTGGCAACCACCAGTTTGCTCTTTGTAGTTATGAGTCTGACCTTTTTTTTTAAATGTTTATTTGAGCATAGCTGACGTACATTGTTACATTAATTTCAGGTGCACAACATAGTGATCCACCATCTCTATGTGTTATGCTCTGCTTACCACAATGTCACTACCGTCTGTCACCACATGATGCTATTACAGCACCGTTGACTGTATTTTCTATGCTGTACCTTTGAGTCCATGACATATTCTTGCCATACTTGGAAGCCTGTATCTCCTACTCCCCTTCACCCATTCTGTCCATCCCTCTACCCCTCTTCCCTCTGGCAATAGTTTGTTCTCTATATGTATAGGTTTGATTCTGCTTATTGTTTGTTTATTCATTTGTTTTGTTTTTCAGATTCCACATATGAGTGAAATCATATGATATTTGTCTTTCTCAGTCTGATTTATTTCACTTTGCATAATACCCTCTACGTCCATCCATGTTGTCACGTGACAAGATCTCATCCCTTTTATGGACGTATAATATTCCATTGTATATCGGCACCATGTCTTCTTTATTTATCCACCAATGGGCACTCAGGTTGCTTTCATATCTTGGCTATTGTAAATAATGCTGCAATAAACATAGGAGTATGTATATCTTTTTGAATGAGTGTTTCTGATTTCTTTCAGTAAACATCCAGCTATGGAATTATTGGATTATATAGTATTTGTATTTTTAACTTTTTGAGGAACCTCCATACTGGTTTCCACAGCAGCTGCACCAAGTTGCATGAAGTTTCCCTTTTTTTCCACATCTTCACCAACACTTGTTATTTCTTGTGTTTTGATTTTAGCCATTCTGCCAAGTGTAAGGTGGTACCTCATTGCGGTTTTCATTTAGTTTGTCCATTTGTTTAGCTTATTAATATTCATGTATAAGTGAAATCATATCTTTCGCTCTCTCCTTTTTTTTATTAGCTTTTCAACTTTAATCACTCCTAAGATCACCTTTCTCTTAATCCTTTTATCTCTGCTCAAATTTCTCCCTTTACTTCTGCTCAAATCTCTCTATTATCCTACTATTCTGGACATCTTCACTTAAATGTCTGATATTTCAGATTTGACACATCCCAACATGAAGCATTTATTTTATATACTGACCATCCCAAACCTACTATTTTCTTATATTTCTATGTCTGTGAAAGGCTCCACTTGGCATCAATCACACAAATCATAAACCTCAAATGTTATTTTACTTCTTCCTTGTCATCTTCAGTTCAGTAACATCTGGAAAATGCGTTTTCTGCTCTCCAAATCCACAGCCACCAATCTTGGCTCCTGCTCTTCTTTTGCTATGTCAGTGGCTCACAAACTTCAGCGTGCATCAAATGTACCACCTTCTCCTGGAAGTCTTGCTACAGTGTAGACTGCTTGGATGGAGCCTGTGTTTTGTGATATGGTAGGTCTGGAACGGGGCGGGAAATTTTGCATTTCTAAAAAGTTACTAGGTGATTCTGATTTTGCTGATTTGAAGACCACACTCTGACAATCATTGTCCTAGAGTATTGTAATAGCCTCCTAATGAATCTCTGTGCTTCTATTCAAGATTTTTTTCAAGCTATATGTCACACCTGCAATACAATTCACTTAAAAGTCGTATTTGCCCTCCATTGTCCTATGGAACATAGCAAGTGCCTGGCACATACCAAGTGTTCAGTGTTTGTGTAAACAAAATAGGCATTAGAGAATGAGCAGGATTTTCATAGGAGGAGCCGAGACACAGTTTATAGTAGCATTGGAGTGGGTGAGGGGAGGGACAAGGAATACAGCTTTAGTTGCAATAATATTACGTATAAGGAAGCAAAGTCTGTCATGGAGAACAATTAACAAATAAGAATATATATATATA
>NC_043707.1:54067764-54070483 GCF_006229205.1 Suricata suricatta
TATATATATATATATATCAGTAAGGAAATCAGCTGAATTAGAGCAAAAAAATGGTACTAGACTGATCTGTTCAAGGACAGAGAGGAGCTCAGTCTCCTAAACATTTTGTTCGGCTTCCCAGTGTTGGAGAAATCTGGCTTTCCTTTTACACTCTCACCCATCTCCCACAGTTTGAATATTTGCTCTAGCATTCCTCCATGTAGCTTTTTAGAGCTCAAGAAATATGTATTTATAGAGTATGTCTACTTAGTGTGTACGTGGAAACTTTTTCCATTAAAATTAGCTCAAGGACTTTATTTAGCTTGCCACCACAGCCGAGAATATATTTGTTATATCCCTAGAGTTTTCATATTATGATTTCTTTATGAAAAGAACTGTCGTTTGCTTGAAGCTTCCCCTTCAAAGATCTGTTTTATGTGGAGCCTGGAAACTTGTTTCCTGAAATATGATTCCTCTTATTTAGGAAACTTCATTGCCAACTATTTGTCTCCTGTCCACAGAGGTGAATGCATTCAAGAAAAAGACAAAAGCAAAGAAGATATGGGTCTCCCAAGGATGGGAGTTGATCCTTCTCTCCTGAGAACCATAGATGTCAATTAGGGTCTGTATCAGAATCTTATATAAAAATACATCTCTCCCTTTCTCCTCCTTCCACTTTCTTTCTGAAAGCACACCACAGAGGGGGAGTGGCAGTGTCTATTTTGAAATTGCTTCTAAGGGAATTATAATTCACCTCTGGGAAAAGACTGACTTAGTTGCTGTTTTTTCACAGATTATACATATTTGTATATATAAAACATATATATAATTTATTATAGGTTTATTATATATATTTGATTGGGGGAACATGGTGTTGTGGACCTTTAATTTTGAGCAGTAAAGGCTTTGGACTGAAAAAAAATAAGCTATCATATGTTATCACCATCTCTTCCAATTAAAGGATATTTTAATACAAAAAATGCTAATAGAATACCCCCCAGAATGAGGAATAATCCTTTAAATAAAAAATACATGTAATTAAAAAACTCACCACTTTGTCCTCACTTTGTGGGAGACCATTGAAAACATCATCACGGGCCAGTGCTTTTTCTAGCCTCAGAGAGCCATTGCCCTAGATAAATTAGCAGCCTCCAGGAAAGAGAGTTAACATCACCTCTACTTTCTTTACCCTTTATTTTAATTTGTCATTTTAAAGTTTTGCTTTCCATGTGTATCATAGTAGCCTATTTTAGTTCAATTAAGCATTTCCTTTCCTGTTTTTCTCTGTTCTGCTCCAGGGAGCCATCCTCAGCACTAAGAATTCATGGCATTAGATCAGATGGTCCTTTTTCTGTCCTTCATCCACTGGCAGGTTTAAAACCCTTTGATGATTCAACTCTATAATATTTAAAGTTCTATTTCAAATCCTTCAAACGTAGGGTTTTAGGAAATAGCTAGCTGCGTGGAAAGGCAAGAGGAGAGTCTATTAAAATCTACAATCCTCTTAGTGACCCATTCACTGAGTCTTTCAACAAAGCTGCTCAAGTTTTTTCCTCTTCTGAAAACAAAAGAAAAAGCAAATGGGAAACTAAAACTCAACCAAGACAAATCTAAGAAAAGCCCGCTCAGAAGTAAGCCTTATTAAGAGACAATATTGCAAGTGCTACTTATTTTGTACAGTAGGAGAACCAGAATCCCAAGTTAACAGCTAAGTGGGTCCACCCTATTTGGGCAATTTTCTGTCACAATGGTTGAAAAGACTTTCAGATTTAGGATTCTGTGAATATGGAGAATCACTGAGGTTGCATTCTGTACTAACAGCTATATACAGTTTACACACAGATGATAAACTTAAAACGTTTTTTTAAATGTTTATTTTTGAGAGAGAGACAGAGTGCAAGCAGGGGAGGGCAGAGAGAGAGAGGGAGACACAGAATCTGAAGGCTCCAGGCTCTGAGCTGTCAGCACAGAGTCCTACTCGGGTCTTAAAACCACAAACCTGGAGATCATGGCCTGAATGGAAGTCAGACGTTTAACTGACTGAGCCACCCAGGCGCCCCAGATTATAACCTTTATGGCTATACAACATTTCTGAAATTAGTTTTCTTTTCTTTGCTCATTGCTTTCCATAAGCTTTGACCAGATGTGGCTGAGAGATGTCTCTGTTCCAGTCTTCACCTTCTGCACTTGACATTGTTCTCGTCCATCCAGGTCAGTCAGACCTCTGCCATTTGCTTTTAGATTTTTGTTTGTGTACTTGATCAAGACTAGTTATTAGATACTGACTCTTTAACAGCTAGTTTCTGTGGAAAGCTTGCCTCCCTTTAGCATTTTTATTTATTGGGAGTTGGGCCTGTACAATCCCCAGTTGTGTGTATCTCTAAGCTGAGCATTTTAAGTGTCTCTTCTTTGGTGATCAGTATCCTTCTTAACACGAGCGCAATGGTTTGTGAAGAAGGAGGATTAAATCCCTTTTGACAAGAAGAATGACTTTCTATTTGAATGAAAGCTGGAAACACCTTTGCTTACTTCTGTGGGACCATAATTATATTAATGAAGTAGCATTAAACATCTCTTCTCTCACATGGCCATCCCAGGCCTCCTGAGTAGTAATAGTGATGATAAGTGTGTTAACAAGAAACATTTCTACTGTGCTTCCTACATGCCAGACACTACTCTAATGCTTTATTTATTTATTATTTTTTCAAGTTTATTTTGAGAGAGAGAGAGAGAGAGAGAG
>NC_043707.1:54070583-54137066 GCF_006229205.1 Suricata suricatta
CACCTCACACCAGTCAGAGTGGCTAAAATGAACAAATCAAGAGACTATAGGTGCTGGCGAGGGTGTGGAGAGACGGGCACCCTCCTACACTGTTGGTGGGAATGTAAACTGGTGCAGCCGCTCTGGAAAACAGTGTGGAGGGTCCTCAAAAAACTATCCATAGAACTCCCTTATGACCCAGCAATAGCACTGCTAGGGATTTAACCATGAGGTTCTGATCTGAGCCGAAATCACAAGTCGAACGCTTAACCGATTGAACCACCCAGGTACTCCTCTAATGCTTTATTTTTGTTAATTAATTTAACATTTAAATAACCTTCTGAACTAAGTATTACCATGCTCACATAACAGAAGAGGACACCGAGGCCCAGAGGTTTAGCCCGTGGCGACCCAGACGGTGGAAGTGCTGATGAACACAGGCCATCTTGCTCCCGCATCTGGTTCTGCAGATTCTTTATTATGAGAAGGCAAACATTTGCTTTTTGGTTACCTCGTGTGCAAAAATTACGTTTGTTACAATGAATTTAGGGCCAAGACATATTACAATAGGGTTAATAATCAACTTGCAAAATCTCTGGTCGCCTTGGGGAAGTAGAGTTGAGACAGCACAGGTTTGAAATCAGACATATAAGGGTTTAAATAGTGTTACTGATTAGCTAAGCCTGTGGGCAAGTTTCTTAACTTCACCACTTCTTTTCCTCCTGGTTATACAGCACAAACCCATCTGTTAGGGTTGCATGAGCTCGAGTACAAAGAGAGCACAGCAACTGAATACCTGAATTAATAGAGAATTTGAATTTATATCTTGTCCTTTCCCACATGTGTTTATTTTACCAATACATACATCACATTTACTCTCTGCACTGTTCTGGGTGCTTCATGTGTATCCACTGATCAAAGCCTTGAATAACAACTCCATGAGGAATTACCATCATCATGAAGCCTATTTTGCGAGGAGGATGAAGCACAGAGGGGTTAAATTGTTTGCCCAGGTCACACAGAGCTGGGATTAGCAGAGCTGGGAGTCAAATTCAAGCACCCAAATAGCAGTGTGTTTTTAACTGCTACACCTTGCTGCTTAATACTAGTTAAGCCATGGAATGAGGCCGTTTGGTATTCTAGCATTCAAACCTTTGCATAAAGGTGAGGGTGGGGGGGTAGGGACTGCAACCCAAAGTGCTTAAGAAACATTTTTGAGCCCAAACTGGGTGGTAGAGCTGGAGCTAGAAGTGTTCTCTCATCCAGGGACAGGTTTCTGTTTTATAGTCAAATTACCGTAACTTGGAACCTAAAGATAACACATAGAATTGATCAAGTAGGAATTTGGGACTTCTCCAGAAAATGCAAGAACTAAACTCACCATGATTATAACATGCTGCAAATGATATAATCATTCCAATATCGTATCACTGCACAATAAGAGATAAGCTAAGCTCATATTTTACTGTAGTCTTAGGTAGAGAGAGAGAGAGAGAGAGAGAGAGAGAGAGTGAGAGAGTGAGAGAGAGAGAGAGGCAGTGAATAAGACTGAAATGAGATTTTTCTGCTTGGTTTGTTAATGAAATATCTTGAAAGCACTTTCCAGAACAATAACGAAATGCCCCTGTTCTGGTAACGTAGACAAATTCCAGCTGAGTGATTACATTCCACCTCATTAAAAATTCTTTCTCTAATTTCAGATTCCCCATGTTTACGATGCTCTTTACCTTCTGTCCTAAATTGTTGTTTACTATGTTTTCCTGCTGCTAAATTCCTTACTGCATTCCTCCCTGGAGGTGGTTGTACACTGATAATGGTTAAAATAATTCTATAGGTAAAATATGCTCAGAATATGTAAATATTTGTACTTTAACACTGGAACAAATCTAAATTAAAATGTATAAGTATATTGTTTTCAGAAACCCTCTCAAATGCTTCCCATACTCAAAGCTCCTTTTGACTATGGAGATTGGACACATAGTTGTAATTATTTATTAATTGTACATTTAATATCCCCCAAGCTGCCATAAAATGTCTGAGGAGTCGTGCCGCTAAGAATAACTTGCTCAGCATTGCAGTACAATGCAGACGATTTTCCACAGGGAAAGAAAAAGAAACAAATCTTTTCACCTATTGCCAAGTAAATTGCTAACGATTTTGCCCATTTGAGCTAAGAAGTAATTAGTGGTATGGGATAGAGGCCAAGCATATCAAGAACTTGAAAATGTGTTCCTACTTATGTACTGACATGCCCATTTTGGATTTAGCTATATTTCTGTAAATTTTATGAATTTTCTTTAGTTCTGTCACGATGCTAATATTGATAACTTGCCTTTCCAAAATAGCAATTTGAAAATAATGGCCATATTTTCTATAGACACAAATTGTAATTGTGTGAAGAAGAAGAAGAATAAACTAAGCCAATTAGAGGCACATGTTAATTTGGGGGGTCTGACGGCTTAATCTGACTTTTCTTTTTTCCGTAGTAACTAAGCCCTGAGCAGTACAGAGGCTCAGGTCCGCCTCAGAATATCATCATACTTAGAGCCAGTGGCAATGGCTTAATGGGCTAATCCCTGACATCAAAACCTTCGCAGTATTTTAACGCTCTAAGTGGCTTCAAGGTCAATGGATATCCTTTCCTGACGTGATATACAAGCATTCAAATAGTTCCCTAATTCAATCCTTCGAACCTCCAATGTAGATTGATGTGTCTCCCTGGGCAATTTTTTTTCTGGGATTCAACCACTCTGAAGGTGGAATAAATATACAACTAAATGTATGATTTTTGTCCTTTGTTTCAGGAAGACTGGCAAGTCAGGTCATGCCCACTTTTGTGCGTTTGTGTAATGTGTTACCCGGCGTGGGTCACTGGAGAATCGTAGAGTCTGAGAACGAGGGAAGGTAGAGATCAACTATTCTGGACACTTGAACAGCAGCCTGAGGGAAGAGGGACAGGAACATGATGGAAAGAGGTGGTCATGATCTCTTTCGTCAGTCATGCTTGGAGTTACTGCGATTTTATAAGTGTATGGGCCTGACCCTGTCTCCGCTAATGGTGAGTCATTCCTGAAAAAAAAAAAAAAAGGCGTAAGTTTATTCACACAAAATACATTACACAAAACTTAAGTGTGCTTAAGTGTGGTGTTTCAAGACAGTTAAATGGCATTTCAAGAAACAACAAATTATGAAAACAAAGTAAGTTATTAAATTGGCAATTTTGACGTGGGATTCTATGTAGTGCTGTTGTCTTGCTAGGCTATCTGAGTAGTGTGGTCCTCGGACACCGCTGGTCATCTTCACTCTAGTGTCGCAGTGAATGCTCAATTTAGACCACAGTGCTTTTAAATTCTTTATTATTTAAAAAAAACTTTTTTAAAATGTTTATTTGTTTTTGAGAGAGAGAGGGATAGAGAGACAGAGACAGACAGAGCATGAGTGGGGGAGGGCAGAGAGAGAGGGAGACACAGAACCCAAAGCAGGCTCCAGGCTCTGAGCTGTCAGCACAGAGCTTGATGTGAGGCTTGAACCCACAGACCACGAGATCATGACCTGCCCTGAAGTTGGATGCCGAACTGACTGAGCCACCCAGGTGCACCTTAAATACTTTAAAAAAGGACATGTGATGAGAAAAAGTTGTGAACATTGTGTGAAATTCTCTAAATGAAATCAGAATTTGATTTAAACTATGAATTAGCAAAAGCAGAATTAACTTCAATGGTAAAAACAAAATCAGAGCAAGGAGAAAAGAGATTTTCATCTTTACAAAAGGGAATAAATTTATAGGAAAGAACATATACTCTAATATCTAGCTTGAAGATTCTTTTAGAATCACTCTTAAAAATCCAATCAAGAAAAATGCAAAATAAAAGGTGTTTTATGTCTGGAATATTTTTATATGAAACAAAGGTCAAGATTATCAAGGAATTACTGCTTTGTGTATTTTCTTTTCTTTTCTTTTCTTTTTTTAAAGTTTATTTACTTTGAGAGACAGAGAGAGAGGGAGAGGGAACATGAGTGAGGAAGGGACAAAGAGAGAGAGAGAGAGAGACAGAGAATCGGAAACAGACTCTGTGCTGTCAGCACAGAGCTTGACGCAGGGTTCGAATTCACAAAACCTTGCGATCACAACCTGAGCTGAAATCAAGAGTAGAACACTTAACCAACTGCGCCACCCAGCTGCCCCTGTTTTGTGTATTTAAAATTTTCATTTTAAGAATAATAGTTTAAAGAAGCTTATAGGATGGCATCATCAAAACTTAATATAGGTGATTCCTAATTCCTAACTTCAATCCCCTTAATATGAAGACCAGCCAGCCATGATGCATACACAGAGCCCCCCCGTGAAATTGCAGAATCCGGGGATGGGGCCGTGGCACTCCCCTGTACAACAGAGACTAAGCCAGACTGCGTTTGAAGGGTAAGAGGAATGGCTTCACTTTAATCACATTGCCCCTCCCTGGGAGGGCACAGTGCCAGACTGGGAGGGCCTCCTTGGTCCTAGGTATCTCCAGTGGGAAAAAGAGGACCTAAGGTGGACATCAAACTTTTACAGCATTGTGGGATGCTTCCCGGGAGGCTCACTTGGGTCCTTCCTCACAGGCATCAAGAGGAGAATTTGTGTGGCTCAACTACTGGGGTTAAGATAGAGGCAGATAAGGAGGATGGGGCTTCAAGTATCCAGTATTTACATCCTGGCCGACTTCACTCCTGCTGGCGACAGTGCCTGAGCAGAGATCCCAGCCAGCAGCTCTGTAGGTCAGCAGACTCAAGCCAGTGACCCTGTCAGGCCAGGAAGGTTGGTTGGTATTTGAGCCTAATTTGGTTCTCCATCCACAGGGCCACATTGGCCGTGAAGCACATTTTATGGCCTTGCCTGAATAGAAGATGAAATTCACAGCTCTGTTCAACCGTGGAGCACAGCATCCAGACCCACTGCTCTGAGGATAGTGGCCACAACGCCTGAGATCTGCAGAGGATGTCTTATGGCTCTACCTGGCAGGGAGTCAAGCCAGCAGCCCTGCCCGACTGTTGCGCACAAACTCTGGCCCCACTTAGGGGGAGCCTGAAGCTCCCTGAAGAGCTTTGGAGCCCAGTTTATGGTCACCACGTAGCTGCCAAGCTCAGTCTACAACCCTAATCAGCATTAGAGTGGAGAGGGGCAGCTAGGTGGTTAAGCATCTGAATTCTGCTCAGGTCATGATCTCATGTTTCGTGGGGTCAAGCTGACAGCTTGGAGCCTGGGGCCTGCTTCGGATTCTGTATCTCCCTCTCTGTCTGCCCCTCCTCTGCTCGTGCTCTGCCTCTCTCTGTCGCTCAACAATAAATAGATGTTAAAAATTAAAAAAAATCAGAGCAGAGGATCCAGTGACCTTGCTCAATCACAGAGCATATCTGGCAGCCCCACCTGACCAAGAAGCAAGGACAGTGACCCTACTCAGCTGCAGAGCATGGTTACCAGCCTCACCCAACTGTGGAGTACAGCTAGAGGCCCCATGTGACTGCCACGCCCAGCCAGCAACCTCTCCCAAGAACGGAGCACAGCCAGTGGCCTACTGAATTGTGAGGCCCAGCTGTCTCCTTGACCAACTTTGACACACAGTCTGCTACCCTAATTGCAGAACCCAGACTGAGGCCCCATCTGACCATGAAGCCCAACCTGTAGCCTTGCCCAAAGATAGAGTCCAGGCAGCTATAACATCCAGGTTGGGGAGGACTGCCTGAGGCACAATCCCTAAACAGGAAGGATTGCAGAGTGTAGCCCCAAACCCTATCCCATTGCAAAATCTCACCAGTGGTACTGCCCTGTGAGGGACATGGCCTACAACTCTACACAACCAGAAGTGACTGCAGAGCCCAGAGAATGGCACCATCTAAACACGGAAAACAAACAGAAGTCTTGCCCAACCAGGTAGTGTATGTATCAGCACTATTTGAACACAGAGTCCAGCCAGGAGGTCAACCCAACCAGTGACAAACTCTATCCCACAAAGGGCAGGGTCAGTGGCTTCACCCAACTAGAGACCACAGGTGGCAAACTCCATTTGCTCATAGATGCCACTAGCTAATCCAGTACCCTAAGCCAAGCTGGTTGGTGAAGGTCTTTTCAGGATGAAACAAAGGCTACAAAATCTGGATGAGGATCATCATCATATGCAGATGCCAACACAAGGATATGAGGATCACAAAGAATCAAGTAAATATGACATTACCAATGAGAACTAATAAAGCTCCCCTAACTGACCCTAAAAAGTGGAGATCATCAAACTGCTTATCAAAAACTTTAGAGTAATCCTCTTAAAGAAATTCAGTGAACTACAAGAATATAGAAACAGACAACTAACTAAAATCAGGAAAGGATTCATGGACGCAATGAGAAGTTTAATGAAGAAGTAAAAATCATCAGGCAAACTAGATGGAAATACCAAAGCTGAAGAATACAATGACTAAACTAAGGAATTCGACAGAGAGCTTCAACAGCAGAAGGAAGATCAGTTTCCAATTTCTATTGGAAATTATCCAGTCAGGGGAGCAAAAGGAAGAAAGAATGAAATACTGTGAAGAGAATTTATAAAATTTATGGGACATCAGCAAAATAAAATAAAATTTATGCATTATAGGAATTCTGGTAGGAGATGAGAAGGAGAAAGGGGAAGTGAATCTGTTTCAACTATTGAAAACCGGGCTTTCTATTAAAACACTCTGAAACCTGGGAAAATAAAGGTACATCCAGATTCATGAGGCTCAGAACACCCACCAAAGTTTCAATCCTAAAAGAGCTAAACTAAGATACATTATAAATAAACTGTCAAAGTCAGATAAAAAGAGGAAAATTTGAAAGCAGCCATAGGAAAACAACTCATCACATACACGGACATATCCAATAGAATATAAGAGGATTTATCAGCAGAAACTTTGCAGACCAATGTGGGTGAGATGGTTTATTCCAAATATTGAAAGAAAAGAAATCCTATCAACCAAGAATGCTATATCCAGAAAAGTTATCCTTCAAAAATAATGAAAGAAGAATACTTTCCCAGACAAATAAAACTGAGGGAGTTTATCACCATTAGACTTGCCATATAAGATATACTGAGAAGTGTTTTGCTAGTTAAATTGAAGTGATGCTAATTAACATCGGAAAAACATAAATGTATAAAACTTATCAGTAAAGGCAAATATAGTTAAATCAGATTCTCTTACATGGTAATGGTGGTGTGTAAATCACAACTCTAGGTTAAAAGTTAAAGAAAAATAAACATACTAAAAATAACTAAAACTGCAATAATTCATTATTGTATACCCAATGTACAAAGGATGTAAACTACAACATTAATAGCCCAAAATGTGAGGGGAGGGAAAGAAGTAAAAGTATATAGTTTATCTATGCTATAGAAGTGAAGCTGTTATCAGGTTAAAACTGGATGTTATAACTCTAAGATATTTAATGTAAGTGTCATGGTAACCACAAAAAAACCTGTAGTAGATACACAAAAGATTAGGACAAAGGACTAGAGTTAAAGCATAACAACACAAAAAACCATCACATCAAAAAGAAAGAGGGCAAGAAAAGGAGAAAGTAATAAAGGATCGGTGAAGCAGTCAGAAAACAATGAACACAATGGCAATTGTAAGTTGTTAACCATCAGGAACTACTTTAAATATAAACATATTAAATCTCCAATCAAAAGCCACTGAATAAGCGAATGGAAGAAAACACAAGATCTAAGGTTATGGTGCCTTCAAGCAATTTACTTTAGCATTAAGGATGCACACAGGCTCAGAATAAGAAGGTGGAGAAAAGTATTTTAAGCTAATGGTAACTAAAAGAAAGCAGGGGTAGTAAATACTTGTATCAGACAAAATAGACTTTAGACTTAAATGGTCACAAGTGAAAGAGAAAATCATTATATAATGCAAAAGGGGTCAGTTCTTCATAAAGATATAATAATTATAAATATTTATGTTCCTAATATGTAAGCACCTAAATATAAAAAGCAAATGCTAACAGAGCTAAAAGGAGAATTAAACATCAATACAATAATAGTTGGTGACCTTAATAACACACTCTCAACAGGGATAGATTATCCAGACAGAGAATCAATAAGAAAACAGTGGATTTGAATGCTGCTATAGACCAATAGACCTAACAGACATTTATAGAGCATTCCGTCCAACAGCTGCAGAATACATTCTTCCAAGTAAAGATGGAACATTTTCTAGGATAGATCATATGTCAGGTCAAAAAAAAAAACTTAATAAATTCAATAAGATAGAAATTATATCAAATATCTCTCTGACCACATGGTATGAACATAGAATTCAGTCACGGGGAGAAAGCTGGAAAATCCCCACACGGATAGAAATTAACATCTTAGAATGTTAATGAACGATCAATGGATCAAAGAAGAAATCAAAAGAAGAACAAAAATTAAATTAAGACAAATGAACATGTAAATATTCCAACATGTATGAGATAAGGCAAAAGCCATCCTAAGAGGAAAGTATGGCTATATACGTATACCTAAAGAAAAGTTTCAAGTAAACAAGCTGACATTTCACCTCAAGAGCTAAAAGATGAAAAATAATTGAAGCATGATGTTAGGAGAAAGAAAGACATAAAGATCACAGCAGAAATAAAGGAAATAGTAGGAAAACAATAGAAAATATTAACAAAACCAAGGGTTGGCTCTTTGACAAGATAAACAAGATTAACAAACATTTAGCTACAGCAACCAAGGAAAAGAAATAGAGGACTCAAATATATATAATTATAAATGAAAGAGGAGACCTTACAGTTGATACCACATAAATATAAAGGATCATAAGAAACTAATATTAAAAATTCTTCACTACAAATTGGACAGCCTAGAAGAAATGGATACATTTCTAGAACACAATGTACCTAGACTACATCATGAAGAAGTAGAAAATCTGAACAGACTAATAGTGAGTAAGAAGATTCAGTCACTAATCAAAAACTTCCCAACAAAGAAAATCCCGGGGCCAGATGGCTTAAATGTTTGGTGGATTTTACCGAACATTTAAAGAAGAATAAATGTCAATCCTTCCCAAACTCCTTCAAAAAAAATTGAAAGAGGAAACACTTCCAAACTCATTTTACATGGCCACATTACCCTGATTACAAAGCTAGTCAAAGACATGAGGAAAGAAAACTACAGACCAATACCTTTGATAAATATCCTTGCAAAAATTCTCAGCAAAAAAACATTAAGTTGAATTTAGCAGCACATTAAAAGAACCATACACCATGAGACAGTAGGCTACAATGATGATCCAACATATGCAAATCAACAAATGTGATACATCACACAGTAGAAAAAAAGGTAAAACTCATATGGTCATAGATGCAGAAAAAGCATTCGACAAAATTCAACACTTTTTGATCATAAAAATTCTCAACAAACTGAGTAGATAGAACATACTTCAACAGAGAAAGGGCCCTGTACTATAAGCCCACAGCTAACATCATACTCGGTAGTGCGTAGTTGAAAGCTTTCCTTCTAAGATCTTCCATTCAACCTATCACTGGAAGTCCTGGCCAGAACAGTCAGACAAGACAAAGAAAGAAACAACATCCGAACTGTAAAGGAAGAAGTAAAATTGTTTGCAGTTGACATGATCTTCTATATAGAAAACCCTAAAGAAAAGATACTCATTAGTGGTCATTCAGAAATGCAATGAAAACCACAATGAGATAACACTTCACCCTCATTAGGATGGTTATTATTTTTTTTTAAAGCAAATAAGTTTTAAAAAGAAAAAGAAAAGAACCACTGTCAGCCAAGAGGTAGAGAAATTAGGCCCCTTGTAATATGCTGGTGAGTATGTAAAATAATGTAGCTACCACGAAAAACAAGTCCTCAAAAAATTAAAATTAGGACAACTGTATCATCCAGCAATCTATCTTCTTTCTACATACTTGAAGAAAATGAAATGACTGTCTTGAAAAGATATGTGCACCCAATGTTCACTGTCATTTTATTTACAATAGCTAAGACATGGACCAACCTGAGTCTCAATGCATTACCAGATGAAGAAAATGTGATGTGGTGTGACGTGACATGACGTGATGTGATGTGTGTGATTCAATCATAAAAAAGAAAAAAAATTGTCTTTTGTAGCAATATGAACAAAACTTCAGGGCATTATGCTAACTGAAATAAGTCAGAGAAAAGTAAATACTGCATAATCCCATATATGGAGATTTAAAAAATAAAACTCATAGAAACAGATTGTAGATTGGTGGTTATTTGGGAAAAAGAGTGTGGGAAAGGGTGAAGGTGACTGAAGTATAATGTTCCTGTTTTATGACCAATAACTTCTGGGAGTTTAATGTACAGTATGGTGACTATATTTAACAATAGTGTATTGTTTACTTGGAAGTTGCTAAGAGAATAAATTTTAAAATTTCTCACCACACATACAAAAATATAACAGATATAGCCTTGTAGTAATCATTTCACAAAATATATGCATGTCAAATCATTTTCTGGTTTATGTTAAACTTAATGTTTATGTCAATTATATTTAAATAAAGTTGGAAAAATAATAAATTTAAATTTTAAATATTATGACACTATCTTTAATTTCTAAATATTTGTTTAAATTGATACTGCCTTAATTTAAGGTTTTCTGTTCTCAAACGTCTATATGGTAGAGACCATTTTATATGTTATTGAATTATATTACCTTATCATAACATATTGCTTTATAATAATAATATAATAATATAATAACACCATGTATTTATTATTATAGTTTCTTATCACAGAAAGTCTATGAAAATTTTGGTATAGTCCTATCACAGACAAATGATTTACCATTCTAGTCACTTAGTATTATTTAAAAACACAAATAACATGTTATGAAAATACAGAATAATTTAAGATTGTTGTGAAAATTACCATGAATTCTTATTTCTAGTTCCTTAATCCCAAAGATTGATATCATTTCAGGACTTGGAAACATTAGAGACTGGTCTGTTCTTCCTATGATAATATATTTTTTATCCACAGGATGGTCTGAATTTACAAATTTTTACCCATTTTATTTTTGGTAACTTTTTTGCATAATAGAATATTCTGGAATGAATGAACTGAACACACAGACACACAGACACACACACACACACACACACACACACTTAATTCCTGAAAATGAAAGGATATATACTGTGAAAAACTGAGTTCTGAATTTCAATTTCTCAATTAAGTTGGTAAATGTAACTTGCACAAGTACCTGCTGATATTTCCCACCCACTGTGGGGGAGGCCATTGATAATAAGACCATACAGAAGCCAGAGATAGCAGTAATTGCTTCAATATTTAATACAAGTGAATATTATCCTTCCTTAAAATGGAATAGAACTTGGATACATTCAACAACGTGGACCAACCCTAAATGTATATTATCTAAATGATATAAGCCACACACTAAAGACATATATTGTATGACTCCAGTTATATGAGGTACTGAGTTGTAAGGACAAAGAGCAGAAAAGAGGGTATTAAGGGCCCAGAAAAGGGAAAATGGTAGTTATTGTTTAATGGGCACAGAATTTCTGTTTGGAATGATGAAAAGGTATTGGATAGTAGCTATGGTTGCAGAATATTGTGAATGTACTTAATGTGACTAAATTGATGGTTAAAAATGGTTAAAATTGTAAATCCTATGTTGTGCTTATTATGCCATAATAAAAATAACCTGTCATATTGATATAGTTTACAAATGCTGGGCCAAAATATGATTTAATACATATAGCTACAGTAGGTGCACTTATGTGTCACTTTGTGATGCATGAGTTTTCATCTAGATCACATGATATTGTAAATTAAGTTTGCTGTTGGGCTGCTTGGGTGGCTTAGTTGGCTGGGTGTCCAGCTTCAGCTCAAGTCATGATCTCAAGGGTCATGGGTTCAAGCTTGACATGGGGCTCTGTGCTGACAGCTCAGAGCCTGGAGCCTGCTTTGGATTCTGTGTCTCCCTCCCTTTCTGCCCCTCCCCTGTTTGCACTCTTTCTGTCTGTATCTCTCTCAAAAATAAATAGGAAACAAATTTTTATTTAAAACAAAAACAAATTTTGTGTAGTTTAATATATGGTGAAAAATGTTTTCTAATAAATTAAGAAACTTATGGAGGAGCTATGTACAGGAAATTTGTTATGGTACATTCATAATTTACAATTCAAATAAGCTACATAGCATTCTATTCTTTGAAATGCAAGCTGTAAGTATCCAAATGTACAAATATTCTATATTTAAACAGAGAACTGAATAATAAAAAATTTTTGAATGGGGAGCCTGGGTGGCTCAGTGGATTAGGTGTCTGACTTCAGGTCAGGTCACGATCTCCTGGTTTATGAGTTTGAGCTCCACATCAGGCTCTGTGCTGACAGCTCTGAGTTTGGCGCCTGCTTACGATTCTGTGTCTCCCTCTCTTGCTGCCTCTCCCCTGCTCATGCTCTGTTGCTCTCCTCAAAAATAAATAAACATTAAAGAAAATCACACAAAAAATTTGGAAAGAGTGGATATTGAACACACACACACACACATCATCATGATAATATATATTCTCCCTTCTTATGACATACCACAAAATCAGTTTTAGGTATGTTTGAGCCTAAGTTGAATAATTTTGTAAATCATTCTAATTGTCCTTTAGTTGTATTGATTTTTTGGTAATCAATTTTTCTAATATTTTATGTTGTTAAAAAACAACTAGAAGTATTTAATCACAGCCTTAGAGTGGAATTTCAACTTTTGAAGCTTTGAAGGTAACTGCGAGTTTTGAAGACAAAACATGAAAACAGGTAGTAATTGCAATTTATTTCTACAAAGAAGACAATTGAACAGATTAAGTGATGAGAATGTAAATGATGTACATGATTTGGTTTTAAAATCTATAGTTTTATTTTGGAATAACTCATATGGTGGGAAGAATCTTTGGATGGAGCTTCTAGATTTTATAAATTTATATTCTGTATCACAATTAAATTGAGAAATTGAGAAGATCAATAATTCTGGAGAATCCAAGTTTGGTGAAACATTCAAATGAATAATAAGAAGAGTCAACTTATTGACTCCTTTCTAATAACTACAACTTATTGACTCCTTCCTTCAACTATTTGTTGAACTTATTACTTTGAATGGAGGCAAAAGCTATTTGAGATGAAATACTTTCACATTTGAATATGAAAAAATAAAATTCAGACCATCCTACAGTTAGAAGAATTTGCTCTAAACAGACCATATCTTTTAGTACTTAAGACAGAATATTTTATCAAATATTATGTTCTACATAGAACAGTCAATTAGAGGTATCAAGAATTTCAAATTTATTGGCCAAAAAATGTAATTTTGAGGATACTTCTAAGAGATACTATGAAAAACCACATTTTACTTTGCTTTAAATACACAAATATATGTTATTTGGCTTTTTAAGAATTAATTTTATTTTTATAACTATTTTTCTACAGAACTATTTTCTAGGTCTACCAATATAAATTAAACCAGTATTAGTAAATGTTTCATAACTAATATTATTTGAGTTATTTTGATGCCTTTTTTCATTCTCAAAACTCTCCCAATTTAACAAAAATTAATTTGGACAAAATGATTAGGGAGTAATAATATTATAATTGCTGTTTTAGATGAACGGAAATGGAATCTGGAGAGGTTAAGTAACCTCAAATTCACATAGCTAACAAGTGCCAAAGTGATAGTAAAAAAAACTTTTTAAAGTGTATTAACAACTATTACCTCTATTGAGAATCTCCTATGGGCTGAGGACCATATGTGGTACATGATATGCACTACTTATTTTTCAAAGGAAGCCATAAAGTAGCTTATAATTATTGTTATTCTTGTTTTATGGACAAGGAAATTGAGGCTTATTGAAGTAAGATAATGTGCCCGGGATCAACAGCTGGTACGTGAAAAAATTGGATTGCATGCTTCTATCTGACCACATGTTCACATCTCTTACTCATTTTGTTTTCTTCCCCAGCTTTATTGAGATATATTGACATATGACATTATGGAATTTTAAGTTGTACAATGTGATGATACGATATATGTATATAATGCAAAGTGTTTGCCACAGTCAGGTCAGTTAGCACATCCTTCACCTCACATAATGACCATCTTGTTGTTGTTCGCATCGATTCTGTTTGTTGTCGTTGCTAGTTAACACCCAGTGCAAGATTGGTCTCAGGAGTAGAACTCAGTGAACCATCACTTACATAGAACAGCCAGTGTTCATCACAAGTGCCCTCCTTAGTGGCCATCACCCGTCTAGCCCATCCCCCACCCACCTCCCTCCATCAATCCTAAGTTTGTTCTCTGTCATTAAGAGACTCTTGCAGTTTGTTTTCCTCTCTTCTCTTTTATTTTTTTTCCCCAACTACCCAACTATATGGTCAACTAATCTTTGACAAAGCAGAAAAGAATATCAGTGAAAAAATGTCTTCAACAAATGGCATTAGATGGCGACATGCAAAGAATGATACTGGACCGCACCGATTCTTTTTTCCTTATTATTCATAGTTTGTTACCAGGTTGGTTTCCATATAACACCCAGTGCTCTTCCCCACAAGTGCCCCCTCTCCATGACCATCACCCCCTCATCCCTTTCCCCCCTCCCTCTTCAGCCCTCAGTTTGTTCTCAGCATTCAAAGGTCTCTCATGATTTGCCTCACTCCCTCTCCCCAACTCTTTCCCTCCACCTTTCCCCTTCCCATGGTCCCCTGTTAGGTTTCTCTTGTTAGACCTATGAGTGACAACATAATGGTATCTGTCCTTTTCTGCCTGATTTATTTTGCTTAGCATGACTCCCTTCAGGTCCATCCATTTTGCTACAAATGGCCAGATTTCATTCTTTCTCATTGTCATGTAGTATTCCATTGTATATATATACCACATCTTCTTGATCCATTCATCAGTTGATGGACATTTAGGCTCTTTCCATGATTTGGCTATTGTTGAAAGTGCTGCTATGAACATTGGGATACATGTGCCCCTATGCATCAGCACTTCTGTATCCCTTGGGTAGTTCCCTAGCAGTGTTATTGCTGGGTCATATAGGAGTTCTATAGATAGCTTTTTGAGGAACCTCCACACTGTTTTCCAGAGCGGCTGCACCAAGAGTGTAAGAGGGTGTCTGTTTCTCCACATCCTTGCCAGCATCTGTAATCTCTTGATTTGTTCATTTTAGCCACTCTGACCTGTGTGAGGTGGTATCTCAGTGTGGTTTTGATTTGTATTTCCCTGATGCTGAGTGACGCTGAGCATCGTTTCATGTGTGTGTTGGCCATCTGGATGCCCTCTTTGGAGAAGTGTCTGTTCAAGTCTTCTGCCCATTTCTTCACTGGATTATTCATTTTTCGGATATGGAGTATGGTGAGTTCCTTGTAGATTTTGGATACTAGCCCTTTATCCAATATGCCATTTGCAACTGTCTTTTCCCATTCTGTCAGTTGCCTATTAGTTTTTTTGATTGTTTCCTTTGCAGTGCAGAAGCTTTTTATCTTGATGAGGTCCCAATAGTTCATTTTTGTTCTTGATTCCCTTACCTTTGGGGATGTGTCGAGTAGGAAATTGCTGCGGTTGAGGTCAAGGAGGTTGTTTCCTATTTTCTCCTCTAAGGCTTTGATGGTTTCCTGTCTCACGTTCAGGCCCTTCATCCACTTTGAGTTTATTTTTGTGTATGGGGTAAGAAAGTGGTCTAGTTTCATTCTTTTGCATGTTGCTGTCCAGTTCTCCCACCACCGCCTGTTAAAGAGGCTGTCTTTTCCATCACATACTCTTTCCTGCTTTGTCAAAGATTAATTGGCCATATACTTGTGAGGACCACACCCATTCTTAATGGAAGTTTTAAAAGATTCTTAGGAAAACATGAGATACATAGAAAAAAGAACAGTAATAATAAATGATAAATAATATAAACAAAATCATTACCTTGAAAGTAAAGAAACTAAAGTTAGCTCATCAAAAAGGAACAAGGGGAGGCACCTGGGTGGCTCAGTTGGTTGGGTGTCTGGCTTCAGCTCAGGTCATGATCTCATGGTTTGTGGGTTTGCTGACAGCTAGCTCAGAAACTGGAGTCTGCATTCAGATTCTGTGTGTCTCTCTCTCTATGACCCTTCCCTGCTCGTGCTGCCTCTCTCTGTCTCTCAAAAATAAATTTAAAAATACATTAAAAAAATTTTTTTTCAAAAAGGACAAAGGGTGGTCAACATGGTAGACCATCATCCCCTTCCTTATCTGCTGTTTCCCTTTCTGTGGCTACAGTTACTCACAGTCAGCATCAACAATGGGGTCTGGAAGCAGATGATCCTCCCTTTGAATGGTCAGAAGGTTAGTTGTCACCTAACGCTATGTCACAATGCCTATGTCATTCACCTCACTTTATCTCATCTCATAGGCATTTTATCATGTCACATCATCACAAGAAAAAGGGTGAGTATAGTATAAAATTATTTTGAGAGAGAGATCACCATCACTTAACTTTTATTTACAGAATATTGTTTTAATTGTTGTAGTTTACTGTCATCTCTTGCTCTGCTAATTAGACACAGTAAGTTTAATTAATAGATTAAACTTTATCATAGGCATGTCTGTATAGCAAAAGCCAGTGTACATCAAGTTTGATACTATTTGCAGTTTCAGACATTCACTGAGGGTCTTGGAACGTATCCTCATGGATAAGGGGAGACAACTGTATTGCTAGCATGTAAAGAAAATGAGTCTTAAGTAGATAAACCCGACTTAACATTTCAGCTCTACAACCTACCAACTGAGCAATTTTGAAACTCATTTTCATGATCCATGAGTTTCAGTCTCTTTATAAACAAAATGGCAAAAATAATGTCTATCTTAAAGAGTGGTTTGAGAATAAAATAAAATAGGCTTTAGAGAATAAAATAAGGTAGCACTTAAAAAAACTACAATAGTGCTATGACCATTATAAGTATTCAGTAGATGTTATCTACTACTATTATTGTCCATATTAACAAGGTAAAGCAGTAATTCTTTGAGAAATGACTCCATGTGAACCTGTTTGTAATGCACAGAACCTGCCTGTATCACCGTATGAATAGGACTTCACTGCCTGTATGTTTACACTTGGAAAACATATATCAACACAAATATGTGTGAGTTACCTGATGAGTGGGTAGATCTGTAGGAGATAGTGTTGTAATAGATAGGTCAAACCAGCTACAATGTTTATCATATTTCTTTCCTGAAAATTAGGGAGATTCCTTCTATAGCACATTATCCTATTTTAATTAGTGAATGGAAGCAGTGAATCAAGATGGTACAGTTTGTCCCTAGATAGAAAATTTTTAAATGTTTTTATTCTGATGCCAAAGTTACTTACACTGTCCGTGATGGGAGGGGGTGTGGGGGCAAATTTGAAAATGTGATATTATTACTGGCATCAAAGTTAATGTTTTTGGTGATGGTCTTTCAAGGGAATAAATGGCAAAGTTGTGTTCTGCCCTATTTCTCTAAAGGCTTAAACTTTGTTTATTTAATATTAAAAAAATATTTTTTATTTACTTTTGAGAGAAAGAGACAGATCACGAGAGGGGGAGGGGTAGAGAGAGAGGGAGACACAGAATCTGAAGCAGACTCCAGCTCTGTACTGTCAGCACAGAGCCCAAAATGAGGCTTGAACTCACAAACTGTGAGATCATGACCTGAGCCAAAGTCAGATGCTTTAGTGACTAAGCCACCCAAGTGCCCCTAAATTTATTCTTGAAGCAGTATAATACAATACAAGGAACACTAGACATGAGAATCTGAAAATCTGACACCACACTAGAAATGTGCACTTTACTTATCTCTTAGGTTTCTAAGCCTCACCTGCATTATTGGATAACAGAATGTTTGGGAATTCAGATGCAATAATACAAAATGGAGACTCTGTAAACTGGAGAAAGTAATGGGGTAGTTACGTCATGTCACACACCTTGTGTAAATTTGGATATTATATGAGATACAAATACTAAATGTTTTATATTTCTAATACATGACCACCATTATGTGTAGAATCATTACCAAGATGAAATGGCTTAATCTAAGTAGCTAGTAATAAACTTTTATTCATTTGGTTCAGGAACTCATGTCTATTGAACCAGACAATATGTTACAATGGTAAATAAACAGAAAATGTCCTGCTTTATGGTATTTACCATCTCCTAGAAAAGCTGGACATAAACAAACACACAATTTTATAATTAAACCTTGTGATAATTTCTGTGATGTAAATTAACTGGTTCCCAAGAGACAGAATAACAGCTGGGGAGCAAGAACTAAGTGGGAGTGGAGAATTGATGAGTATAATATTTGAACTAAATCTCAAGAGATGAATTGATTTTAGCCAGGTGTGAAGTTCATTAATGGATGGGTGAGGGGAAGTGAAGGAGCTGTCTGAATGGAGGAAATAACATATGCAAAACCCGAGGCAGGCAAGTGGTTTGACATTCTCCAGGAGCCTTTCCAAAACTGGCTCAGCGAGGTTGCCAGGTGAAGACATGAGGTGGTGTTTTGAGATCTGGACGGAAGCCAAATCCTGCCAATCTTTGAGGCCATGTTAAAGAGATTAGATTTTATTCTAACTGAAATGGAAATCCCATTGAAAGGGATAGAGAAGGGGAACTTGTTCATATTGGACAAGTTGTTTTACAATGACCCTGAGGCCTTTAAATGGCTGAGTCAAGTAGTTAATTGGATACAACTCTGTCGCTCTGGGGGATTAGGATTGGCATATCAATTTGGGCATCATTACCACAAATGGTATTCTTAAAATCATGAGAATGAATGAGACCACTTAGGTAGAGGGTCTAAGAAAAGAACTCAAGGAACTTCAACATCGAGATGCCAAAAAAAAGAGTAACTAGCAAAGGAGACTGAGCATTGCCAAATATGTAGGAGGAACTGTGGTATCAAGGAGTCTATGAAACCCATGTTTTTGAGAAATATGCCACCTTGGTTAAATCCTAAAAATTCATTATGGAGGTCAGTGTCAACGTTAGCAACAGTGAGTTAGATGAACTGTTATAGACAGATGACAGATTCAATTGAGTTGAAAGGTAAACAGAAGGTGCAGAAGTAAAGCCAACACAAGAAGAAAGTTTTTTAAAAGAAGTGGATACAAACAGAAAGATAAATTTAGAGCAGTAATTGTGGGGAGATGAGATGCTTAATTTTTTTTTAAAGATCAGAAATAATAGAAGACATATGTTGATAGAAATAATCCAACAGAAAGGAGAAGTTTAAGATGAAGGGGAAAGAACAGCAACCTAGACAAGAAAGCCTAGGATTCAGAACAGAAGCAGAGGACTCTTTGTTATCAGAAGAGGTTAATAATCATAAAAATCTGGGGATACAAATTTACTCAGCTGTATAAATCTTTTCATTGATGCCCAGCTTCAAGGATACAGCCTAGAGGCAGGTAACTAACTCCCAGGTAGAGTTTTGTCATAGCAGGTTCAGGAGATGGATATGGACAAACAATGGCAATTTACAAGGGAGTTCTTATAGCTGCTTGAACTTGGGACTTTTGAGAATAGACTGATACAGACTTTGTATTTGTAGCAGTAAGCAGCATGTGGCCTAACTACTTTTGGGATGTGCCCTGTGATGTATATTCAATTTGAAGGCTAATACCTGTTTCTTTATCGCTACATCTGAAAAACATCAAGGTAGGAACATTTTAGTAGCTAAAATGTAATGCCATTTTTCTCCTTGCCATTCTTCTCTTCAGCAAAGTAAGTAATTTAAGTGGTAAGAATACATGTTTTTATATTATTTTCACTTTGAATTCTAAAAGTGGATCTTGTAAACATCTTTCAAACATTTTCTTCTGAGGGGTGCCTGGGTGGCTCAGTTGGTTAAGTCTCCAACTCTTGATTTCAGCTTAGGTCTCGATCTCATGGGGTTCATGGGATTGAACCCCCGGTTGGCTCTGTGCTGTCAACATGGGGTCTGCTTGGGATTCTCTCTCTTTCTTGCTTCTCCCCTACTTGTGGGCAACGGTGCGCTTTTTCTCTCTTTTTCTTTCTCTCAAAATGAATAGCCTTAAAAACAATTACTCTGAGTTGGTCTTCATGCAAAAATTTAACTTAGTCCTGAGACTGAGGGCATGGTGGCCATTAAGAACAGCCACAGGCTCAGAGGAGAAGTGGACAATGACTTTGGGAAAGACACTTTCACTTAGATCACATTTCTGAAAGGGCTGCTTCCAGAAACTTCTTGTCACTGGATATCACAAATGTTTACTTGGCCTACTAGGGGAAAGATGTTACAAATTAGCTTTAAGAAATTTAAAAATGTGAGTCTAAATATGGATATCCGTTAGAACAGATTTTTAAACATTTTTGCTATTTCCATGCTCCAATCTACTCTCCCTTAAGAAGTATATTCAATAGATTTTTAAGTTGCACTGTCTAATTGCCCTCCTGCGAGGCTCCCTCCATTCTGTCTATGAAAACCCATCCAGCAGATACCCTCTCCCATTGAGCCCCGACCGACCTCTATCTCCACGACCATTACCTCCTTGTCCTCTGAGGTGACAGCAGGCAGTGGAGGTTGTGAGGATGGACGTACAACAGAGCGGGCCTCCTCATGTTACTAGCATTTCCCAATGTCTATTATTTCATGGTGAGATTTGGTGTTTTACCTTCCTGCTCATTACAATGAAAAATTTAAACAGAGAGGTAACTTTCTGTGGTTGCTCTAAGTAAGATTAAGATAATTCTTTTCCATGAATAAATAATCATACATTCATTAAAAAATAAGCATGTTATCAGTGGAAATCAGCAAGCACTTTAATATTTATTTATACACATACATATGCTTCTATTTTAACTTCTCCCAGCCTTCCTCTCACCTACTGGTGGCTTAGTTCACTGTTGGAAAATGGATAAGAGCTGTTCACAGATTCTAGAAGAGGTACTAGATAATTATTGAATACATGCGCAACACTGTATGGCATACCTATAAATTGCCATATGTGATTCTTACAATAATCCCTGAGAAATGGTGTTATCATCAGACGAAGATAGGAAGAGTTTAGGGGCTTGAGTCACCAGCCTGAAGTGACAGAGCTAATAAGTAGTAAAGGCAGGAGTGAAACTCAGGACTCCACATTCAGATTTCTGTGTTCTCTCTATTATCTGCTCTGCCCTTCTGAATGCTGCCTTGTGGGAGCCAGGGCGAGTCACGTGACTGCATTTGGCTGCAGCGGGAAGACCATAGATGAGAGGACTGTGCTTGTGCTTTCTCTGGAAAATACTTTGGGAGGAACTAGTCCTCCACACAGCAAACAAGCCCATGATTTAAACCTCTTGGTATATAGCCTTGCTTTGTCGGTCACTCATTTTACAGGATCTTACAAGATTTTAGGAGCATAATATCCTTAATAACATATGATGAAGAAAGTATGTTATGATGAAAGGGAATTATAACATAGCAGTTCAGCCCTAAGTTAATAACCATTTATACCATTTATGTTATGCTGCTTTTTTTTTTACCAGAAGTATTTGTACTTGACATATAAACATGTATGATGTACATAGTTAGTAAAACTGATAGTATTAATAAAAATCTTAATAGGCTTCATGATTAGAATAAAATGATATTTTGATCCAAATCCCTAATTAGAACAGTACATTTACCAACTGTTCTCATGGGAAATGGAGCCAGAACTCATCATTTAAAGTAATACCTAATTAATCCTTCTTTGTAACAGATGTCAACCTTATTTTCAAATCTTTGGTAGACAATGACTCGCTGTATGAATCTTTTAATTGTGTACCTTGGGTTATTTATTGTTTAGCACTATAATATATGGTTAAATAAAGAAGATATAGATAATCAGTTTCACTTTATGTTGAGTCTGTTTACCTACTATAGTAGAGACACGGAAGGCTGAACACAAAAGCATATTTATGATTCCATCAGAATCAATTTTAAATAAAATGTCATAGGAAGTAGGTCAATCACAGTGTAGTGGAGAAGCCTGGGCTGGGAGACCAGCATCCTACCGTGACCCCGCCGTGCATCATTGCATGATCTCAAGTAACGTATCCCCTCTTTGGGACTTCAGACTACATTTGCATGATGGGACGCTGAACGGTGTGGCTTTTAGGGTCCCTTCCAGGGCAGAGATTCATTACCTTTTAAAAACGATTCTGAAAAAAAAAAAACGATTCCATTTTTATCATTCACATTCCTTTTGAAATTACTCTATCCATATGTACACAGGTATGTATATGAGAATATGGATGCGGGTACACATCCATACACACACTTCTAGCCCGATCTTTACTACACTTAGCATTTTGCTCCTTTCCATAGTGTCTTTTTGATGAAAGAAAGGAGCAAGATAATGACAGTTGATAAAATTACTTATCCTTTTAGATATATATTATCTATGACAGCCAAAAAGAGAATCACTTATTCAGTGGCAGATTTCAGTGTATACCTCGGGGAAGCATAATATTATTTTGAATGCTTTTTTTATTGATTGATCAGGAAAAGAATTGTGACAGGAATTTAGGACATGTAGCTTTAATTCCTTACTAAAGAAATGCATATTCATATTCCAGTAACTAATTACTAAAGATGACAAGAGTATAATCTGATGAATGGAATAAATATAGAATAGGATGTATCAAAAATGGTCCAGTACATGCTGTTACAAGTAAAGACATCAGCCTGTAAAGAAAAATTTAGGTATCACAATCATTGAAGATTTGAATTACGTGATTTATATTTGGTTGAAGTCTATAAAAATTTAACCTGTGAGATTCTGTTGGCTTTACATTATCTCTGTAATATTTAACAAAAATCTATGAATGCCAAAGGGCTAATAATGGCTAAGAATTGTTAACACTTATTAAGAGCTCACTCTATATGAGGCTATCTTTTATGCACATGACTTCTTTTATCTCATTTCACTTTCAAAATAATCCAATGAGGTGGATCCTTTTTTAAATTTATTTTGCAGATGAAAAAACTGAAGTTTGCAGGAAATAAGTAACTTGGCCAAGACAATTCAACAAAAGTGGTGGTGACCTAAGATTCCAATTCAGACCATTTCACTCCAGACCCTTATCAATATGCAGTGACCACAAATCCAACCAACTACCCAGCAATAATACAGACCACTCCTGAATGTGTTTACTTTTAGCCTGAGGTATGTATGTTCATCCATTTTCCTACTAGACTTTTCAACTAGAAAGTCTCAGAAGCCCCTACAACCCTGAGTCATTGAACTCTCACCCTGTGTACCAAATGTGCTCAGTCTCCAGTGATTTTCCTCCTTAGGCAGTGGCTCTGTCATTCATCTACGACTCAAGGCTAGGAATCAATGCGGTCTTCTCCCTCTTCATTTGCTACATCCAATTATCTATTACATCAATTCAATTCTATTACTCAAATACTTTTTAAATTCAATTGCTTTTCTCTATTGTCATGGCCTCCACCCTGGTCCAAGAGACTGTCATTTCTCATGTGAACAACTGTAACTTTTTCCAGTACTGGCTGCTCTTTGAGTTTTGCTCTTCTATCCATTCTCTATACCTTAGCTAGAGCAGTTTGAAAATCACATATTTGATCATATAACACAGCTGCTTAAAATTTAAGTCTTTTCATTACTTTTGGGTAAAGCCCAATGTCCTTAACTGGTTCTGCTCTCTGCTTACTCGTTTGTCTGTAATCCCAAACTACCTGATGCCATTATCTCTTTCCATCTTATGTCACAGACATAGTGCCTCCCTTGTAGTGCTCTGCTTTTGTCTTTTTTGCTTCAAGACCTTCACACATTCATTTAGAAGGCAGTAATCAATCACTTCCTAAAATGATATCCGCTGTTTTAAGCACTCAAGTATGGTGGTATGCAAGACAGACCAAGTCCTGCTTTCATGAAATTTTTCTCTTAATGGTTTAGAGGGACAGGCCATAAACAAAGAAAATAATGTATTTTCAGATGGTTGTCAGTCCTATGAAGAGAACAGGACAATGGAACAGAGAATGAGTGGATGTCTGGGGTAGAGGTAGGATCTCATGTGTTTTATGGACACCTGGAATATTCTCACATTGTTCCCTCACTATCCCATTTCACTTTCTACCTCATGTCTGAGTGACTTGCACTCATATTTCAGGTCTCAACATAGTCATCCCTTAATTGGAAGGCTTTTCTTGACCTTTCCTCTATCCAGACTAGACTAGGTGTCTTCCTATTCTCATGTTCCCAGAGTTCTCTTTTGTAATTTCTCAATTTTGTGATTTCTCTTTTGTAATACTTATCATACTTCAAATTACTTAAAGTTTTAAAATAATTATTTAAAATAATTATTACCTTAAATATGAAATACTTGAAATAATTATACTCCTAGTTATGAGAAGCATAAATTATATATTATATTTTATATATAATAAATAATAATACTTAATTACTTAAAATAATTACTTCAGCTATTTTGAACCTATTTCCTACACTCAAAATTCCATGAAAAAGAATGATTTTACAAAATCTTCACTTGGAGGACCTCCCCTCTCTGTAGTTTTAGGAATGGTTCTCCAAGACAGTGAGATCTGGGTGGTAAGAATTAGCTAGGTGAAGATCTGATTTGGTTAGCTGAGAAAACATGTCAGGATAGTACAGTGTGAATGACAGGGATCGAGGTAGGAGGGCTGTTTCTGACTGGGAGTCAGAAGAAGTAGAAGTTGAGTTGAGACCTGACCAGCAAGAAGGATGCAGTTACATATATAAGAGCAAGGACAGCAGAATTTCCAAAAAGAATGAGCTTGGCATAGCCTAGGAGAATTAAGAGCATGAGCAGGCCTGAGGCATAGTGATCAGAAGGGATTGTGGTAGGAGCTGGGGTCTGAGAAGTAGACAGAGGCCAGATCAAGAGGGCCTTGTTGGCCACTGGAATTTGAACTTCATTCTAGGTACATTAAAAAACCTGGGAGATTCAAGGCAGGAGAGTGGCAGGCTTGATTTATATTTTAAGACGATTACTCCGGCTGTTGTATAGACAAAGGATTTTAGGAGGTGGGAGCGTATGCCATGAAACACCACTTAAAAGCCCATAAATAACATCAATGATCATCTCTGTAATGCAAAACAAAAGTCAGAAAGGAATGTCTTGCATTTGGTCATGGTGATTATTTTCTCTAGGAACAAAAGAAGTAAGATGGTAGTGAAAATACTTAGGAGTCAGCCAGGTTTGGGTTTTAAGCCCTAACCTAGCTATGTGACTTTGAATAAGGAGCTGGCATGAGAAAAATCCATTCCTCAGAGTGTTATTGAGAGGACCAATGAGGTAAGGCTTGATCTTATCGTAGTGCTGGCGCATGACGAAGCCAATAACATGCTTCCCTTCCCTTCCTTTAAAGAACAAATACTCCATGTGAAGAATAATACATGAAATCACCAGTGACCAATGACCAGAGAGCAGTGGTATTTCGTGAGGGCCTACTATTCCAGGCACTGTGTTCGGTGCTGAAGGCACAGCAGGAAACAAGACAGACCAACTTCCCTTTTTCAGGCAGCTTACAGGATGGTAGGAAAGACAGACATTACATAAATAATTGCATAAATATTTACATGGTCAGCGTTGGGGTGAGTCCTGCAAAGGACAAGGTCTTTTAAGCACATGTTAGTAAGAGCTCATATAATCTGAAATTTTAGGAAAGATTCCTGGAATGGAATTTAGTTAGGGACCTAAAGGTTGAGGGCTAGCCAGGTGGTGATTTATTTGATCTTGTCTTTGCCAAGGTGACAGCTTACAGAAAATAACCTTTTTTATAAAAGGAGAAAACAAGACATGGAAACTCAGATGGGCAATCCCACGCGAGGGGTCCAGAGCAATGAGTTGTGGGGCTGTGTGATCCATGGTAGGAAAGAGGAAGCATGCAAGTTCGCGGCTCAGCACAGATGATGGACATTGTCTGTATCACGGAGGGCAGAGAGAAGCATCGTGCTCAAAACTTCACACTTTTCCTTTCCTGCTTCCAAGACGTTGTGGACATAAATGGTGAGGAGGAATTAGACTGAGGGAAAGTTGGGTGAGTCAACATTTTAGGAGTTTGGGCAGATTTTGCAGTTGAGGAGAACTGAACAGATTCAGGAACAAACAATGAAATGATAATTTCTCCTTGCTGGTATTCATTAAAAGTAAAAGATCTGTTCAGAACTTATCTACAAATCGAGAACTGCCCTAATTACCAAATATCAAAATATAAACCATGAGCCAAAATCTAAATTGATTTGTGACTAAAAAGACCTTAAAAGACATCAAAGTATTTTTGATCTATTTGTGCATAATGATCTCACAAATAGTTTACTTGAAAACGTTATAGACGTTCAGAGATGTTGAGAAAATTTGGTATGTAAGGAGGCTATGTCTATAAACTCAATCCTGCTTTGTCCAAAGTTTCAGATTGAAATGGAGGCAGAAAGTGCTTTAAATATAGCCTTTGAACAAATACCTTTTTGTTTTAGAAAAATACTATTAGAGGGAAAGTGTAAAGTTTGAGCTCTCATTTGGAAAATTGATGGGAGCATATTAAAAAAACACACACACAACAGACAAACAAACAAAACAAAGAACAGCAACAGCAGAGAAAAGCCCGAGTCCCACCTGGGAGAAAAATGGTTTTAGTATTCAAACGCTGCTCAGAAGGATCTGTCCCTATTTTTTAAAGCTATGTTCGTTTTCCATCTCTGTCCGTTGCATTTAGAGAAGGACAGGTTGACAGTGTTCCTTCCTGCGTGTGCTGATGTGGCTGAAAATCCCAGTGGCCAATCAGCAATGTTTGCACACTCCAGATTCCAGTCCACCCTGTCCTTTGAGCAACGATTCTAAGTGCAGCTTGCCAAGAGCGCTCTGTTGGTGGTCTTGGCCTCAAAGTCAGAGTGATGTCAAACTGAATTGTTTCACCTCTGATCAAGGAACTTTTACTTGTCCTGCAGGCTGTTGTGTCTTCTCTGTGCCCTACAAGGTTATAGTCTTTTAAATTGGGTCATTGGAAACATTTTTCTTGCCTGCTGCATACTAGCGAAAGTTCTTTCTGTTTCCTCTAGTTATTCTTCTGATCCCTTGGGGTATTCTATCCTTTTCCTGGGAGAGGAGGCTCAACTTTTAAAAAATGAGTCAGGATGGAACTCCGCCATTTGGAGACAAGGCTTTTGCGAAGGGAGCCAGAATGTCAGAGCACTCTCCTTCATTGCCCTCATACTATCTGGAGAGTGTAAGTCACGGCAAGCCTATGGCTTGATGGATTTGGAACAGGGGTTAATTTTTCCCATGTACTTTCCAAGGACAGTGTATGCCTTCTGCCTGTGGACTTGGTGCATACATTATGTAATACAAAAGTATACAAAAGCATTCTTCAATGACAATGTTGAATTTTGCTCTGATCTAGTGCTTTCACCAGATCTTAACCCCTTAGAGAAAGCATCTGCTTCAACTGGAATTCTTTTGGCTTTGTTATGTAGACAAATGTAACATGTAAATGCCAAATGGCTAGTAAATTTCCTGATATGTAATAGAAGCTGATTAAATGGTAACATATTTCATTTCTTCCAGTTTGCTCATCTTTTAATTTTTCTCCAAAAGATTTCCATAATACATCCTTCATCTTTCAGGTTGCTTTATTTAAATCAATGGATTTAAAGTAGCATGCTTAGTATGGAAAGATGTACAGTTCATCAGAGAATAGATTTAGGACTGGATTTCCTTGTTTACAGTGTTTACAGGAATAGAGAAACCAACATACATAAAGAATTTTTCTTTTTTGTTGTTAATCATATTTGTTTGCAATTTCAAGGGAGACATTTTAAAATTTCTAAATGGATCTTCATACATTTTAAGATCTTCTTAAAGTGAGAGCTTATGTAAAGCAAATGCCATCTAATAATTAGAGACTTTATAATGGCTTTATTTAAAGAAACTGCTGTAACAATAGGTTTGTAATTTCTATATCTGAAAAATACATCCATCCTTCTGATTCCCTTGCTTTAGGATGGACTCTTTCCTTCCAAAGGGAGATCGTTTTTCATTTTTACCATCCAGAACAGCCAAGACAACTGTTTTTTTTTTTAATTTTATTTATTTTTGAGAGAGAGAGACAGAGAGCTCCCGAGTGCTTGCTAGTGGGGGAGAGGCAGAGAGAAAGGGAGACACAGAATCTGAAGCAGGCTCCAGGCTCTGAGCTGTCAGCACAGAGCCCAACATGGGGCTCGAACCTATAAACTTTGAGATCATAACCTGAGCTAAAATCAGACGCTTAACAGACTGAGCCACCCAGGTACCCCCCAAAACCACTGTTTAAATTAATGTCCTTTGAGGCATCAATCACAATTAACCTCCTTACCATAGATTTTTCTAACGACAGTTTATAAGAACAGTAGAATTTCCTTCTATTTCCAACTCAGATAGATATTACTGTCTTACTAGGAGTGTTACTTATTAAAAAAAAGAATTTTTAAGAAACCCAAAGAATAAATTGGTCTTAATATATCAATAATGTGCAGAAGGAAATAAGAAAACAAGCATCACCAGGGAGCCTGCATAGATAAGAGCATCTAGATCTGATGCCTTTCTATTCTTTCCTCTGACTTACATTCTGTAAAGTCCCAAGGCTTGCTTGCATCAGAAATTTTTATTCAGGGGTAAGAAGAGCATAAAAATAAATATTTTAGAGCTTTAAACATTATAGATTATTGAAATTTAATAAACCCATAGAAAATATGTATATATAAAGCAGATTTATTTTCATTATGTGAGAACAAAAACTAAAAAAAAAAAAAAACAGTTTCTATAACCTTAAGAGCTGAAAAAATTTTCTCTACAAAAATTGTGTTCTCAAGTTTCATTGCCTTGTGCTAGTTTTCAGCCTAGAGTGAATTTTTATGGCTGAGTCATAAACCCCTGAAAATCATACCACTGGTTTATAGTGGAAGGCTGACACCACTTTAATTACAATGTGGCAAGGGCCAGGGTGAGAAGTCTGGCGTTAACGCCACTCACACTTGCCTTCAGATGTAGGTGGGCTACGTGATTCAATCGTGAAAACGTGTATTTCGAAGTCATTTCGTTTGTACATTGAGTGTGTTCTGTTTTATTTCAGTTCTTTGCCCCTACCAAGAAATACTATCTTTAAAGTTATAATGAATCGTTTCATTCCTCAGATTTGGATCAAAGCAATCTGCCATCTCTGAATTAACCAACCTTCCTAGGCTGTGGAAGCGAGTATCAGACTTGGATTTATGAGCTGCTTTTGGACGCTTATCACTGGGATCTTTCTTTGGCTAACAGATGAGGAATAAGGCGTTCGGTCTTCTGATCTGCAACCGAGAAATGACTTCAAAAACTCATGCCCTACAATAGGAAAATCCAAAGCTTTTGACCACAACTGTTTCTTTGGTCATGTTGCCTATATTTTGATGAACAATGAAATGATCAGGCAACTGTTTAAGAGGATCAATGAACAATAAGTGGCCTAAAATAACTGACTCATGGAAGCAGCAAAGCTTTTTGTAGGCATCTTACGGATCTTAAATATGGAGGCTGGGGTTTTGTTTGTGTTTTTTTGGTTTGTTTTTTTTTTTTAGTTATGTTTTTATTCTTTAATTCAGCAGGGGGGCACATTTAGAATATAAACTGCTAAGGGATTACAACCATGTATTACATTTCATTGAGTACATCATGAGCCCTTAAAAAACATGAATCAATTGTAATAACATGTTGAAAAAATGGAGAAAAGGAAGACAGACATCTTTGTAGTAAGATACCTAGGAAATTTCATCCTAAAATGGCTGAGGAAAGAGCCCTAATGAAATAAGCTAAGCTGGGAGAGATCCATCAAGTCAATAACTACATTAGCAATTACATCCTTTTAGTGAAAAAGCAATCCTGGGCCATGGCTCCATAGCTATTGAGGGGATGTCTCCTCAGCTGTGCTGGGAGAGTCCAATACCTTTGGCTGCCTCAGCTCTCCAGGGCTTTCAGTTAAAGCAGTTGATGGATTAAGTTGGCAGCTAACAAGGGCCAGCCACCAGAGTGTATTGGGACTGTGTCTGGAAGCTCATGGAAAATTCTGAGAAAGTTTATATCCAAACAATGTATATAAATGGATTTGATGGTCCCTATGAAGTTTCTCTCTCCCTTTCTTTCTTTCCTTCTTTCTTTCCTTCCTTTCTTTCTCCTTTCCTTACACCCTTTCTTCCTCCCTCTCTCCCTTCCTTCCTTCCTTCCTCCTTCCCTCCTACCCTCCTTTCTTTCTTTCTTTCTTTCTTTCTTTCTTTCTTTCTTTCTTTCTTTCTTTCTTTCTTTCTTTCTTTCTTTCTTTTCTTTCTTTCACCGGCCATTCTATTTTCTGTTAATAAATGACAAAGAAAACAACTACATGCTGCTCTAGATGGTGATAAACCTGCTGATAAACCATGTTTTCAGGATGTTCTTTACTGAATTATGATCTATTAATGCTGCAAGGGATCTTAGAGAAAAACCTTGTCCAGTGACTTGCCCAAGCTATTTCTTTTCTAAATCACAGACTTGCCATTCTTAAAAAATGAACCTAATATAAAGGGCATGTTGCTCACTACCTGTACTAATTTTGTTTTCCACATATTATTTTATGCTGTGTATGGAGCCTATTTTTGTGTGTTTTAAAATCCTCCCCCTCCCCAATGTGGTCCCAGATTGTCTATCTCCTGAGTTCATAACTTTCAAAATCTGGTAAGATACAGACAATGAGTTTCAAGTCAATATAACCAGTTGGAGTTGAAAAACCTTTGTTTACTTGTTTCTGGCTGGTGTTATGAAAGTGGAATCAATCAATCTTGGCTAAAAGTGGGTCCAGCTGATCCCTGTACATTTAGTCCTGCTTAGAATTGCTATTACATTACTTAAACTGTTGAATTCTCAGCCATTTAAATGGACAGCCTTTGTCTTCTGTTGATAACCCACATGCTGGTTGATTAGCCCTGGTTTGATTCTCCTCTGGGCACTTTTCCTTTCATTAAACCTGATAGGGTTTTTTGTTTTTGTTTTTTTTTTTTTGGCTTGGAACTTCTAGAAGCACCCTAGGATTGCTTAATGTACGTCCTTTCCATTTATAAAAGTCAGCTCCTGGTTTCCACAGAATAATATAGGTAAAAGTGCTTTGAAAAAGTTAAAAGCATCATACAAATACAGAGTACTGATATTTTCTTATTTGGGAAAGTAACCTTGGTGAATCAGGCTTGGTACAGCACAGTAGTTCAACTTTTGTTCTAGATCTTTCTTTCTTTCCTCCTTTTCCTTTGAAGCACTTCAAGAGTTTTCCCTTTTGGATCCCTGAAGTCCTGAAGCTGCTTTGCCACTAGCATAAGGAATGAGCAAAGCAAGAATAAATATTTCAGAGCTAATATTTTGGGGAAAACAACCCACTGATATCCTTCTGCTTTTAAAAATAGACAAATCTACTTTCATGTATTGGGGTGTCAGGGTTGGGGGTTTCTCAAAATAAGGACATAGACAGTGGAAATGCCATTGGCCAGGAGACGGTCAGGTATCCTAAAGGACAAGTCAGGGGGGTGGAGTCCCAGAAGTCTCAAGACTTAGGTTGATTCCATAGGGTCAGCTGCTTCATGCTTTTCCTTAAGCCCATTCATAGGCTTACTTCTATTGAAATTCAGACATCCACTCACACACAGAGGCATTCTGTAGGGGAAAATAATGATGACTTATACAAATTAATTTTAGATTTTTGGCTTCTGTAGTTCTCTAGTGCTTCTTATCTCCAGCTTCTTCTACTATGAAACAGTGAGAGAGGTGAATAGCTTATTATCAGCCATATACCCCAAAGATCCAAAGATCACTCTAATAGGTTTTGGTAACTCTGGATGGAATTGCTAATGAAAAAGAAAAGTGGGATTTTTTTTCATCTCTCAGTAGTCACTGTCTTCCCAAATTTTTTCTTGTGGTTGATGTCAAGCTTCATAGCGTTGTGGTCTGAAAAATATGCACAGTATGATCTTGATCTTTTTGTACTTGTGGAGGGCTGATTTGTGACCCAGTATGTGAACATTCTGGAGAATGTTCCAGGTGCACTCGAGAAGAATGTGTATTCTGCTGCTTTGGGATGAAATGTTCTGAATATATATTTTTAAAACTATAGCAGAGAAAGGAGGAAGCGAGCTCAAAAACTTCAGTTAACAACGTTAATACCATGTTGGCTAATGCACAAACAGCTTCAATTCCCTTAATTAGTCCAGCATTAGGTGACAACATATTTAATCAGTGAGTTAACAAGTGCGCAGCTGATTGCTCTCACTGCCCTGTGTGTATGTTTTGACTGAAAAAGTAAATAAAATTACTTTAACTGCAATAACAAAGTGGCATCCTAATTTTATTACTGTAGCAACCTTTTAGAAGTACCATACAGCAGTGAAAATTGATTATTTCCTAAGTACTTGTTTCCCCTTTAGCATGTCACTGTGGTTAACCCTTTGGGGATGTAGTGGCTAAATTGGAGTCCATCAGTCAGGGAGAGACCGCATCACCCCTGTGTTCTGTGTCTCTTCTGCAAGGCACTGAGAAGGCTCTGACTGCATTGCTTGAACTCACGTTAGCAGCGATATTCCTGGGTGGCAAAACGTGGCCTTTGGCAGACAGAGGGATCTGTTCAAAATTCAGTGTTTTTCCAATTAGTTAAACACACGTAGAAGCCAGCAGTGTGTCTACTTGTGTTTTTTTTTTTTTGAGGTGTTTTTGTCAGTGAAATAGGGAATAGGTGTCATTTTTCTTCTTACTGACCTATATAGGGATTTTCATGTACTTATTTTATATGAACTAACTTGGGTTTTGCTATGATTTTCCTAGGTTAGCAGAGAAAAACTCTCAAAAGCAGGATTACTCACTCAGGAAATATTTCTTCCTATATCCTTGGTCCTTTGGGGGCTACAATATTTAGAGTACATTGTTCTTCAAACTGCTGGACATTTGAAACCAATAAATGTGATTAGAATAACCAATGGTAACCTGAGCTTTTTGCCATCATTACTTAGGAACTGAGGAATTCAGTTTGTCTATATTAGATATTCTTGCCTTTAACCATCACCAAACATACTGAGATTAAGGTCTAACTGGAAAGACTTTGTTACCACCCTATAAAAACTCCTGATTCAACACACCAGGAGGAATTTTAATTAAAAGAAAGAAAAATCCAAACACTAGGATCCAGGGTACTTTTCTTTATGTCAGATGGAGTGGTGATATTGTACATCATAATCTTCATCGCCAGTTTTATTTGGAATGAATATGTCAACTAACGTAGCTGCTTTATCTCTTTGAATCCACACAAGCCCTGTGGGATGTAGACATTACAATACCCATTTTTCAGATGAGAAAACAGAGGCACAGGGAAATGTATATGGCAGTGAGATCTGAACCCAGGCTTTTACTGTGTGCCTCAATGTGATCTTAACCACAATTCAAACTTCCTTCTCATCCTGCATTATTAGGGTTACCCCAATTTGTTTGGGGTACCCTGTATGTTATAGGAAAGACTCTGAGTTCTCTTCTTTATCTTTGAGCCCAGTGGGGTTCATAGTTTTCTCCATAAGACAGTTCAAAGGCCTCCTGCTGACCAACTTCTCCTCAGCCTCAGAAATTGGTTCCAGTGGAGGGTAAGGGAGACTTCCTTGTTTTTTTCTCCAAAATGACACACCTCCTTTCTTTTGATCTTATTTTATTTCAAACAAACAAACAACACAGGATACCCATAGGCCTTACAGCCAGGTAGGCATGAGTTCAATCCCTGACTCTAGACTCTTGAATATGTTACTAAACTTTTAAAACTAATTTTCTCATTGGTCAAATGGAGATATAGATACCTATGATATACACCTCTCATGAGCATTAACTGAGATCATAGATGTATTTTTATGCAATTCAGGATATATTTGAAACTCGCCAAACAAAAGAACCTTGAACAACCCCCAAAACCCTCACAATTAGATGGAGTCAACAACATGTTGCGTAGGATAGGCTTACTTTCACATTTATTGTTTATATACCACTTGTGTTATCAATGTCTGGAAGGCTGAAAATGCATTTAAATGAGAAGTTAATAATATTTTCATTACTGGTAGCAGAGATATATGTGGGGGTATCCCATCTTTTGACATTTCTCTACATCTGTGGGGCAATTGTTTGCATTTCTTTGGTCTCTTGGCTTTAGGTTTCTGCTACCATTGAATTGATTTAGTTGTGGATTATCTCGTCACTGCAAATATGTTGCAACTGTTTTCCAATGCCTTTCACAACGAGGTAACAGTCGGATCCTTCTTGGGCCAACTATCAGTGACCCAAGGCTGTGTGATTAGCCATCATTTCCTGGGGTCTCTGGGAGGTGGATTACATTGCAACCAATATACAAACAATTGAAAATGGAGATTTTACCAGATTCTCAAAAGTCCTTGAGCTCTTATTATGGGTAATCCACAGAGAGCTTGGCTTTCATTCTGAGAAGCTTAGCTTCTCGGTTCCTTTCTGCAAACTTCTTGCTTCCTCTCTCCACTTTTCCAATTCTCCTGGAAACACCCAAACTTGTACCTAATTATGCAGAGCAACAATTTAGTTCTCATTTCTCCCATCCACTTTCTGAGCTTTTATTTTTCTCCCACAACCAAATGGCTCATCAATGTGTTTTGCTATGTTCCTGAGAGAATTTATGCTGCTCTCTTGGGAGGCAGAAGCTTCGGTAGGGTAGTTAGAGTTTCAAATCACATTTTCCCTCCCTTCACCTCCTATATGTTCATTTATAAAGAATTTATTAAAATACCTACTGTGTGCCTAGTGATGGAAAGCAAAAATGGTAAAGAATGCTGACCTCTGAAGTGCTTATTTAGGTCACCCTTACTATTCTTGTCTGCTAATAACTGTTGTGACTTGGGGAAATAGTAACAGAACTGGAAACTGAGATAAAACATGGTCTTTCTTTATAATGTAGGATTACCAAGGTGCTGCTCCTAATTCATTGTCTTCAGAGTTAGAGAGTGAAAGTACAATATTAGCATTGGTATTCTGGGTAGTAATAAGGTAAGAAAAAATAGTATGAACATTGCTGCATCATATGAGAAGGGCCAACCTGAGAGCCCAGAGTAAAATAAATAAAGAAATGAGAAACAGAATTTGGATTAGAATTTAGATTCTTCCCTTTTTCACTTCTGGATTCACAATTCTACTTCCCTTGCCACTCAAGGGTATTTCCTTGTCCCCATGGAAGATTCATTGAGAAGACATTAAAGTTGGCAGGTCATAAATGCAGAGTTTTAAAAGGACCTGGACTAGTCAACCGTGTTGAAATGCAATGGGATGGGAGTATTAAAACCTCTATCAGGGGAGCATCTGGAAGGTTCAGTTGGTTAAGTGTTTAACTCTTGATTTCGGTCCAGGTTATGATCTCACGGTTTGTGGTTACAAGGCCTGAGTCGGGCTCCGTGCTGATAGTGTGGAGCCTGCTTGGGCTTCTCTCTCTCCCTTTTTCTCTCTCTCAATCTCTTTGCTCCCTTCCCTTGCTGGCGTGATTTCTCTCTCCCTCTCTCAAAATAAATAAATTTTAAAAAATTAAAAAAAACCTCTACCAGGTAGCCAATTGATATATTCATTTGTGACTTTAAGATTATCCATTTTGTAAGAGTCAGAATTTAGCATTTTAATATGTCACACATGAGCTCTCAAAATCCTGCTTTTAATGGCACCAATGATTGAAGTGAAGTTATATCAAGGCATCTGAAAGAGGCTGTGAAAATAAAACTTCAACTGTGATCCGAAAGAATTAATTTAGAAAGCTAACATATGTACCAGGTGCATTCCTACCTAAAACACTCTAAAAATAAAATAGGATTCTCAGAACAAGGGCCAAAATGGACATGTAGCACCAGGATATTTTGTTTGCCTCCTGATAATTTCTGTAAAAAAACGTTAAGCAGTCTTAGATGGACATTAATTTTGTTTCCCCGCCCCTGTGGACTAGGCTATTTTATCACCTGCAGGAAATCAGAGAAAAATAATTGTATTGTAAAAATGATTTTGGCTAGCTTCAAAGTTTTTAATTGCTTTATTTTTCCCCTTGAAACACCTGATATTTAATAGGCAGGGAAAAAGTACATGGAGAATAAACATTTTTATAAATAAACAATAAGCACCAAAGAGTATTATTGACTGCAGTTGAAGCCTCCCACAAAAATAGATTAATAGGAAAAAATAAGGCTCTCTTCCATAAATTGGCTTAACAGGATGTGCTGTCTTGAGGATCTCTCCAGGATTGTGAAATACTGTCACTTCAGTGATGAGAGGAAGCTAAGTAAATTGTACTCATAGTGACATTTCTGTGTAATGCAGACATTTCACTCCTCCTTGCTCAGAGTCCAGACGCCGGGCAGAACTAGCCAGGATGGACAAGAGCATGGAAATGTTTCTCTGAAGCAACTCTACTGGCATTTTCCTCAAGTTTTAGCACAGAATGGGGCTTTTCCTTGCTAACGGGAAAGTTCCACTTTTCACCCTCCAGAGAGCCATGATTACATCCTGTTTTTAATGCCTCAGAAGAAGCTGGAACCTTTCTTCAGATTAAAGTCATCCTCTGAGTGACATCAGGAAGGAATCCATTAGTTATCACCCAGGGAACAGACTTGTCACCAAGGGAACTGTTTTGGAGGACCAAAGGCAGGAGGGGTATTTATTAGATGGAGGAGCTGGCCCTTTCCAGGATTTTTAATGGATAAGGTTGCAGATTGGGATAGTCCCAGGGTGGGGGAGTTGGCCATCCTTTAAAAAAAGTAATTAAACCATATCATTCACCGTTTTGTTTAAGCCAAACTAGGGTATATTACATTTTCTTTGTAAATACTCCTATCTGTTTTATCCTGGTGTGAGTTCTGCTGCACACACACTGCTGTTTCTGTCCTCCACAATCTTGGACCAGCAAGAATGCCAAGCAGGGAAGCCAGTGTAGAGGGCAGGAAAGGAGAAATCTTACGTGTTCGTCTTTAAAACAAACAAAGCAAGCTGAACGGCTGGAAGAGATGGAAGAGGCATGCTGCAATTTATTCCTGTCTGGGGCTTAATGTCCTGCAGAAATTGGGAACTCATTTCCCCCTTTCAGCAGGGCATGGCAGGGGCAATCGTCAATGGAAATGACAGAGGCAGAGAAAAACTATATACCTGGGCCAGCGTGAAACAGTAACAATGGATGGACCCACTTCTAACAAAACACGCGCGTCCTGATGCCTCTTCCCACCTCACACAGTGTAACGGACCTCCTCCGGTGCGGGAACAGTTACAGAGGATTGTTTAAGAATACGGGCCAGGGGAGCCTCAAACGCCTTGCTTTTGAATCTCGGTTTTATTAATCTGTGACCTTGAGTGACTCAGGTTCCTATTTATAAAATGAGGATGATAACTGCGCTGCATTATATAGTCGCCATAAAGATAAGACGTGTGGTGAGCGCAGGATAACGTACAGAATGGTCAAATCACTATGTTGTACACCTGAAACTAGAGCAACACCATGTGTCAACTCTAATATAAAACAGATACGGTATGTGACATGCTAAGCACAGTGCCTGGCACATAAGTGCCCAAAACACGACAGCCATTGATTAGCACAGAAATATGGAAATGCAGCTGCTCGATTCTGGAGCAGTAAATGGAATTTACTAATGGATTAATTCAACAAAGCACAGCTACTATATATAGATGCTGTTTAGGCTTGGAGGTGCAATAGCAAACAAAAGAGTCTCGCTACCATGGTGCTTAGGGTACAGTGGTGGAGACAGGCATTCAATCAATAATCACACAAATAGCTCTATACAATTATACTAAGTGACTCAAAGGAAATATAACTAATGCCATGAGAGAATATAACAGGCACCCTGTACTAGACTCTGGTGTCAGGAAAGATGTCCCTGAGAAAGTAACATTCAAAGCAAAACTTGAAGGATCAGTGGGAGCTAGCCAGATAAAAGAGGTTGGAGCTGGTGGGGTGTGCTTCAAATAGAGAGAGAACAGTGTGTACCAAAGGGCTGATGCAGTAATGAATTTGGCCTATTTGAGGGAAACAGAGCAGGTCAGTGAGAAGAAGGCCAGGAAGAGAGGGGGAGGAGGAGGAGAGAAGATGGGAAGTTGCAGAGGCAAGTAGTGGCCAAGTCATGCAGAAACTTCTAGGCTTTTACTAACATTTTGACATTTTTTTCTAAGAAATGTCATGAAGCAGTTAAAGGGATTTAAGCAGAGCAAGTGACAAACTTAAACTTGTATTTTAAAGAGATCATTCTGGCTACCGTTTGAGAATGGATAGGGTAAGGGAAGGATGGATGTATGGAGAGAAGGTAGACTTTCACTGGAGATGTCCCCATAAAAAACAACAGAGAGGGTGGTGCGAGTGTAGACACAGGGACATGGTTTGGACGGGAGATGTGTTTGGAAAGTAGGAGTAAGGAGTTGATGCATTGGGGTGGTGGGGGTGAACAAAAGGCAGGCTCAAGGGTGGCTCATTGACATCTCGGCTTAAGCAAGTGGATAGATGTGCGTGTCAATTCCTGACGAGCTAGTTCATTCACTTAGTGCCATTGCTGTTGATGAGGTTTGTAGATGCCATTGAGGAAGTGTTGTTTTATTATATAAATAGATAATGTCCTTTGATACAAGCATCGTCAATTTAAATTTGGGAAAGGATTATCAAATATTTCCTGACAACATTTTGTGATAAGGTGCGAAATACATAGATTTCCGTGCAAAAGCTCTTTTCATGTACACCTTGCTGCACTTCTCGTGTTTATGATGGAGTTTACACTTAGAGATATATTCTGGTATTTAGAAATGTCTCTGTCTTCTTACTTCTTATGCTCCTTCTCTTCCCCCTTTCTCTCTCACAGCATACAGTCCTTCATCATGGGCACTTATCTCCATGATAGCTGTCTTAAGTGAGACAATGAAAGATGGTAAAACTAGACCATGAAATGGATGCCAGCCAGCGGGCACCAGGGTGGCTCAGTCAGCTAACCAACTAACTTTGGCTCAGGTCATGATCTCATGGTCTGTGGGTTCCCGCCCCATGTTGGGCTCTTTGCTGACAGCTCAGAGCCTGGAATGTGCTTCAGATTTTGTGTCTCCCTCCCTCTATCCCTCCCCCACTCATGCTTTGTCTCTTTCCATCTCTCAAAAATGAATAAACATTTAAAATAATAATAATAATAATAATAATAATAATAATAAAAGAAACAGATCCCACACTGAAATGTGGTGAAGAGAAGAAAAAGCTTTTTCACTGACTTGCTGGGTTAGTGGAATGAGAACAATTAAAGAGATTTCTCAATTCCAGAAGACAGAGAACACTGATATAATCTCCTACTCAAGGGTAAATAAATATGGAGCAAAATACTATTTTTCTGCTGCTTCACTCAAGCTATCCTAGTGGTGACTGTAGGATTTTGAGGTATTTTGACATCATAACTCAAGGTAATGGGGAAATATGGAACTGCATTATCTCTTTCAATCTGTTTTTGTTCTATTCCTGCACTGCACCTCTATTATTTTTGGAATACAAATTCAGGTAAAAACTAAATCAGAGCAACCTCTTAATTTGTTTGACTATACAAACAAAACTACCTGTGTTAGTTTATAAATTAAGGGTTGGAGAAATAATTTCTGATTTAAATTAGCAATGATAAAATATTATTAATAATGTTCATAAATAATAAGCCAATAAAACGATTGCTTACTGTTAAAAATAAGTATTTTTAGGGGCCTGAAACATCATGGGATGGGTATATATTACAGTGTAATGAGCAATACTTACATGGTATTTACTATGGACTGAATGTGTCGCCCCCAAATCATATGTTGAGGAACTAATCCCCAATATAATGTAATTTGAGGTGAGTCCTTTGGGAGGGATTTGGGTTTAGATTAGGTATGTGAGTGAGGCCCTTATGATAACCTTAGTGCCTTTATAAAAAGAGGAGGGGACACAAATCTCTCTCTTGGCCACATGAGGATCCTGTAAGAAGGTCGCTGTCTGTAGGCCAGGAAGTGGGCTCTCAGTAGAACCCAACATGCTGGCACTCTGATCTTGAATTTCCAGCCTCCAGAACTTGGAGAAACAAGTGTTTGTTCAAACCTCGCAGTCTCTGGTGTTTTGTTACAACGCCTGACCAGACTAAGACAGCATGGCTCTAAGACTTTTGTGTATTTGCATAACTTTTACCCTGAGAAGATTGAGATAATATGAAAACAAGATATTTTATTAGGTCAGGTGGATACTTTCAACATTGTTGTCAGTTTCAATGCTGTTGTTTCTTTATCTTTCACACTATTTTTACACAACTATTGACTGCTGGGCATTATGTTGGTGTGAGGCTGAGGGTGTGTATGTGTGTGTGTGCGCATGTGAAATGTGTATGTGTGTACCAATTAGAGACGGGGGAGGGAGACCGAGATTCTAGGTTCTGGTCTTTTCACTGATTCATTCAGAAAGGAAGTGAAAACAGACATTTATTGAATCTTTACTCTGTGCCAGGCTTTTCACATACATTATTTCTCTTGGTCCCTGCAAGACCTTCCTTTTATATATAAAGAACCTTGGCTCAGAGAGGTTAAATAATTTGCCCACAGCTATACACCTGGTAGAAGTGTGTTATCATTTCAAAGTTGGCTCTGGACTTCCGATTCCAAGTCCTTTTCCATATTTCTCGTGGCCTCTGTGAGGATCTTTTTACATCTTCACTCAATTCATCAACTATGGAATTTATGAGACAGCCTTCACTCAGGTTGGCCTGATTCAGCCGGGGAGCTAGAACATGAAATAAACAGACGACATTGCATGTAACACGATGGTGTAGAGTGTAGAAGATAGGCACATTCATATTTAGAGAAGAGAAGTGCACTATGGTTAGTGTTAGCTGTGAGGGAACGCACACACACACACACACACACACACACACACACCCTTGAGAGGAGCACATTTAGGCTGCCAGAGAAGAGGGAGGGGGACATGATGCAGTGCAGAAGTGATCCTGAGTGCTGAGTGGCAGAAGCTGGTAAGAGGTTTCCCCTGCTGGTAAGAGGTTCCCCGCTGGGCAGCTGAGACAGACCAGGGATGGAGACCTCAGGCCAAATTGAAGAATGTGGCATTGATCCCATTAACAGCTCCTTTTAGCACAACACTCAGCTCAGCTCAGCTCAGCTCAGCTCAACACTTGGAGTGGGGTCTGGGAGCTGCTTGTTCAAGCCCTCAGCCAATTTGATGGGATTTTCAAGAAGCAGATGCAGTTTGACCAAGGTATGCGAATCTTCTATTGGGCTTACAGTGCAAATAAGACTAAATTTTAGTCGTTTTCTTTTCCGGTTTGGCTTGGATGAACAAAAGCTCTGTTTTCTTCAAAGCTGATGATAAATTAAGCCTGTTTTCTGTCACAAAAATTGACAAGATTAAGTGTCCCGTGGTCATTGCATTTCTGATTATGGAATGATCATTAACAAGCAAACATCTGGCCATTATTCCTGATGAATCTGTTCCTTGATATCTCTTGACAAGGAGAGTGGGAGGGGTCAGTGAATTCAAGCACAGATGAGCCACATTTCAATGACCCTGGCTATTGACTCTAGTAGTTATTGTTAATGAAGCATTCTGCATAATTGATTATTTGATACTGAACAGTACATCCGTCATATTGTGCCATAGGGCACTTGCATTGTCGCAGAGGCAGAAAACTACTCAGAACAATGTGTGTTTGGAGGTCCGGTTGGTGACTCGGCACAACAAATACAGACCACGGGGGCTGGGTGTAACCACTGGTTAGTTACAGGTTCCTGACACCAAGCTAAGGATAACAGAATGAAAAGTAAAGTCTTCCCCATCCCCAGAAAGCCTGATCTTCAAGGAGGCATGCTCACAGACACCCTTTTCCTGAGCTCGAGGACAACTCCCTGACTGACTAGCTGCCATGATAGGTGACACATCAGAGACTTGCTGAGCGAACTGTCAGGAAGGGCGTGCGCCAGGGCAGTCTCCTACATGGCGTGTGCTATTTCTGGCCTTCGCCGCACACAGGCAAGCTGCTAAGTTACATCTTTCTGGAGCTTCTTCTGCTACCTCATCAGGCCATGTGTTTAACTTCAGTGTTCAGGGGGGATGATGAACAACCAAGCAGGATTGTCCTTGAACTCAGACAGAAGAGCAACTTCTTCTTCCAGCCTGTGCCCCTCCAACTCCATAGAGTGTGCGCCCATTTTGTTCCAAGCAAACGCATGGAGCCTGCTTCCACAGTTTCATGGCTATCTGGCAGCCCTCATCCCCTGTGCTTCTTCTAGCATCTGAGATTTAGGGCCACCATGATGGGAGCTGGGAGGGGCACCGTCCAGGCAATGCCTCCCATTACAGAACAGGACAATGAGGTCTCTGAGAAGGGACTGGCTAGAGGCTGTGCAGCGTCGGCAGCAGGTCTGGGATGGAGCTCAGGGTTCTCTCTACTCCACTCCATCTCCTCTATTTACAAGAGGGTGATGTATTAGGTCTGCAGCGATAAGATAACGCGGAGTATAAGGGCCGAAGCAATCGCTCTTTCTTACTTCACACACAGGAGGCACTGAGAGGTCACCCAATTTGTCCACAGTGACACAGCCGGTGTGACATTTTCTCCTCTCTCATTTCCCTGTTTTACTTCTCCTTCTTCCCCGTTGTTTGGGCTTTCCTTGAACAATGATTCGGCTATCCAGCCCATCCAAGGCTTTTCCAGGGCCACTACCCTGGTTCAGGCTCCCTGCCCCCAGTCTCTTTCTTCTTCCCGTTCCCTTGTATGGGGCTGCTGAGATCAGAGGTTTACATCCCTGACCACGGCACCCCACTGCTCAGAGTTTTCCAGTGTCAAATCACTTCTAACAGAAGAAAACCAAGAAGCTGAGTGTGGTATTCAATTTCATCCATTATCTGTCCCCAACTATTAGGTAATGGAAAGTGAACCGGCCTGGAAAGCTGGGTGGCTGAGGGACCTCTCGGCTCAGCCATTAGCAGCGCAACATGGGACATGTGCTTAATCTCTCTGCGATTCAGTTTCCTCGTGTGCAGGGTGAGAAGTTAGGACTGAAGGGACATGCACATGTTTTCAGGTTGCTCTGACTCTAGCCTCAGCACTTAACTACTCTCCATCCTGATCCCTGTGCTTTGGTCAACTGTACTTTTCACTGTTATCTAGCTCAATCTATCCTTATGATTTGATTTCATCCTGTTGAAATCCTACCCATCGTTTAAGATGCAGCCAAAAAGCTGCTTAAAGCCCCTTCTCCTTGCAAACTCCTGACTGTGTTCTCCTACACCTCATTTTTTTTCCTACAACACCTTTTATCACCACTGAGCACCCACCTTCTTTTTTCCTTCTTCCTTAAAGGTAGAGCTATGTCTTGTTCATCTTTGTTTCCCCTATAAAACCTGAATCAATGTTTTTCACAAAATAGATGTCCAATAAATATTCATTGAATTGAAAAACTGCAGTTTGTGGCAAGAGAAAAATGTGCCTTTTGATCACTGGAAACTGACTGGGGTAGTACCTAAGTGCAGCAAGAAATTACATAATGAGATTTAGCTATAACTCACCCTGAGTTTTATGCTAATTGGTTTATCCAGGTGTCACTGGGGCATTCGGAACTCAACCAGCCTGTTCATTATTGGATAATTTACCACACTAGTATTAATTGGTGATATCCATCTTATCTATTTCTAACTACTTTCATTCTTGTAGGAGGAGTCTTAGCCCAGGTCTAAGCACATTCCGCAGTGGAAGTAAACACATCTGGACATATCTGGCATATGGATGGGAAGGTCCGTAACGATTCTATCTGCATATGGGAATGAGGAAAGTCCTGGAAGAGAATTTATCCTAACGGCATATGAAGTCGGTCATAGTTGGTCAGTAATAAAGACCCAGAGGACAGGGAGATGCCCTTCTGACAAATCATAGTATCGATAGGTAACATGTATTGAGTACTTACCAAATGTCAGACATCGTGTTAAGAGCTACTTTGAAAGCATTGTCTTGCTTAGTCTCCATTTTGCCCTATTAAGGTAGTAACTATTATCTATCTTTCCGAAATGGGGAAACTTAAAAAGATCAAACATGTCTGCTTGTGGGGAGCTGCCAGAAGAACAAAGATCAGTCGCCTGCAGGCGGGGCAGTGTTATCCCTCCGAACTCAGAGCTGGAGACAGCTAGTCTGGGCTTTCTCATCGGCCCCTCAGGTGCTGTGCTAAAAGCGCAGTTTCGGTTTTCCCTTTACCCTAGCCTTTTCCTAAAAATCACTTGACCCTGTTTCCTAACAACCGACGTAGGTCAGCTGCCTTGCTTCCCGCCTTCTACCCTTTATAAGATGTGTGTATTCTTTCAATAAACGAGGCTTGATCAGAGACTTTGTCTTGCCTCCATTCTCTGTACCCCCAATTCTCACTCCCTCCCTCAGGGCCTGCATTGACTGACCTGCGGGCCGGGTCATCTGCTATATATTTAGTGAGTGGTGGAGACACAACCAAACCCAGGTTGTGACTCTAGAGCAGGATTTAGTAAACTACAGGCCAAATCCAGCTCATGATCTATTTTTATAAGACCCTCAAACTAGGAACACCTGTACTTTTTTTTTTTTGGTTTTGTGGGAAAAACAAAACGAAAACAAAGACTATGTGACAGCAGCTATATGAAGTCTGCAGAGCCTGGTGTAATTACTATCTGGCCCTTTATAAAAAACCTTTACTGAGCTCTGGGCCACAGCACCAAACCAATGTATACATTGCCACTCAGTAAGCCAAGGCCTCTAGAATCATCGTGAGGCCAGCTGCCCCACGGAACCTACCTTTCAGTAGTAGGGAGAGAAACTGTGGGGAGTGACATTTGTGAAAGTGACTTTCTGAAAGATTTTGTAAGATCTTGGGGGAACAAGACAACCACTTTTGTCTGTATGCAACCAAATATAGCACAAGAAAAGGACAGAGGCAGGAAACATGGGGGCTTTTTCCTTCTAAAGATTACTGAGACTGTGGCGCTCTGGTGTGCAGCAGGCCAGAGTTGGGTTGTGCAGGGCAGCCACGTGCTGGCACCACATCTTTGTGAAATGAGGTAACGTGTGACCACAGACCTGGCTGCCAGAAGATGAACCAGGAGGACAGAAAAGAAGCCATCCCGTGGCAGCTGACAATAGATGCTTATGGACAGATATTACTTAAAGCCTGATTCTATCTAGGAAGAAGGGAGGAGTATGTGGAACACCGGGAGTTTATAGGGCAGCGGCTCCATTCTGTGAGATCGTGTAATAGTGGATATATGATAAGCAGTTTTCTGGAACCCACAGAACAATACAGCACAGAGAGTGCACCTTGGTGCAAACTATGGGCTGTAGCAACATTGGCTCATTGATTGTCACAAACGTGGCACAACTGGGTGAGATGTTAGTCATAGGACAAGTACACAGCAGGATGGGTGGGAGATATATGGAAAGCCTGGACTTTCTGCCCAATTTTTCCGTAAATAAAACTGCTCTAAAAATAAAGTTTATTAATTGAAAAAACTCACCTAGAGTCTCTCATTCTAAAATCAATTTTATTTGATGGAGGAGATATTTCATAGGGCTATGATCTCATAATAACAGGTAATGCTGAGTCATGAAATACTATTTATTCTCTGAAGAGAAGCTCATTAGTGTCCCTCTTTCCCAGAAGACTTCTGTGGCCTGGTGCAAATCATTTATTACCAGTAATTTATTATTTAACTGCACACTTGTCAGTTTGAGTGAACATTATCAGACATTTCTCTTATTGAGAAAAGTGGTTAGTATTTAATGGAAAAAGACTATGTGCCCATCAAAGAAGTTGTTAGAAAACCTTGAACAAATATATTGACAAAAGCAAATGTTTATTAACTTTTTATCAAGTGGCAAATTCAATGGATACATTAAAAGAAGTATGAGATGTGGCTCTTAACCACAAAAAAACAATCAATAAGCTCAAATATATATATATACACACATACACACATATATACATATATACATATATATATATGACTGCATTTTCTATTTAAAAAACAAATTGCTGAATACTCATTAGGTGCCAGACTGTTTAAATCCCTGAAGAAAAAACCATCACCATGCTTTAATGATAAAAGTCAGACAGTAGGCAGAGAAAAAATAAAATGTCTTTAGTTAGTAATAAATGCTACGAAGAAAATAAAATGGGGCAATGTGATAGCGATCTGCAGTGAGAGCTGCTTTAGGTTTTGTGCTCAGAACAGGCTTCACAGAGCAGGGGACATCTGAATGAGAGCTGTGTGTAAAACAGATTATATATTAGTATTACAGGCTATATCGTGGGGTGGGAAGGGAATTTCTCTCTTTTTTTTTTCCTCACTGCCATACCCGTAGGGAGAGAATTGAAACCAGAACCCTACGTCCCCTACTTTTTCCTCTCCACGGTGGAGAGGGTTGACTTACGTGATTCCTCATGATCTAAGAGTTAAGAACTTCCTTGGTCTAAAGTTTACTTGTGGGAAGAATTGCTGTACCTAAAGGCAGGAAATTGCTTCTACAAGACCTCTTTCACTACCTGAGCCTGAGAATGGCAGGCTTTGTCAGGTGACCGGAAGGAACCGGATATTACCGGAATCTTCCCTCCAATTCCTCTGCATGTCAGCCTCTCTGTTGGCAGTGACAGGTAAGTCAGGCTGGGCTGATCCCACGAATCTCGCTGTTTTTTTTTTTTTTTCTTAAAAAATTTTTTTTTGACATTTATTTATTTTTGAGAGACAGAGAGAGAGTGTGAGCAGGGGAGGGGCAGAGAGGCACACACAGAATCAGAAGCAGGCTCCTGGCTCTGAGCTGTCAGCACAGAGCCCGACGTGGGTGGGATCACGACCTGAGCTGGCATCAGATGCTTAACTGACTGAGCCACTCAGGTGCCCCAGTCTTTTCTTTCTTTCTTTCTTTCTTTCTTTCTTTCTTTCTTTCTTTCTTTTTCTTTCTTTCTTTCTCTTTCTTTCTTTCTTTTCTAAAATTTTTTTAATGTTTTTTTAATTTATTTTTGAGAGACAAAAAGAGACAGTGTGAGCAGGGGAGGGTCAGAGAGAGAGAAAGAGACACAGAACCGGAAGCAGGCTCCAGGCTCTGAGCTAGCTGTCAGCACAGAGCCTGATACGGGGCTTGAACCCACAACCATGAGATCATGACCTGAGCTGAAGCCGGATGCTTAACTGACTGAGCCACCCAGGTGCCCCTCTTTCTTTCTTTTAGACTTATTTATTTCTGAGAGAGAAAGCACAAGCAGGGAAAGGGCAGAGAGAGATCTCAGGGATGCGGGATTGAGCCCTGCATGGGGCTCTGCATTGACCCTGCTTTAGACTCTCCCTCTCTCTCTCTTTCTCTCTCTCTCTCTCTCTCTCTCTCTCTCTCTCTCTGTCTCTGCCTCTCCCTCAGGTGCATAAGCATTCTCTGTTTCCATCTCTCTCTCAGGAAAACATCGTGATTGTTATCCAAACAATGCCTGACAGTGCTACTCAGCAAATGGTAGTTAATTATAGGTTCTCAGGAACAGGTTCACTCCAGCTCCTGAATTTGCTGGATCCATGTATATTAGAAAGATGTGCATAACTTAACTGGAATGGAACTCTCAGGACTATCACTCTTCAGGAATGCATAGATCATCTATCCATCTATTCACTTATTCACTCACTCATTCATTCAACAAATGGGGAGTGTCTACTAAGCGTTGTGTAGACTCAAAGCGAAAGAAGGCATGATCACTTTTCTTCAGGAATTTTGAATCCAGTAGGGAAGTTATAGGCTCACAACCAATGGCAGAATGCAGAATGCATTAGGAATTTTCATATGAAGAATGTAAATGCCATAGGATATCTAAAAACAGGAAAATGGCTTCTTTGTGGACAACATCTATAGCAGTAGTTAAGGTTTGTGGTGAGCCACTGAATGTCACCCAAGAGGATTATGTATCCTCCCTTAATAACTCCTGGTCCCAATCCTAGAGGTCAGAGCAGTGGTACAAATAGCACACATGTATTCAAAATAAGTAGAGCCATAGCTTTTTGCCACCACGTCAATATTGTATAATACTTCATTCTAGTTTTTCTCAGAACCAGCACCAAGTCAGGAATCCTATGGAATCTTTGAGGTACTTTATTACCACTTGCATTCTAAATTTAAATACTTTGTCATGTTACATTTTCCAGTTTTATTTCATGGGTAATTTGTTACAATGAGTGCTTTAGTTTGAGTTTCTTAGAGAAGTGAGCTATGTAAATATGAAAGGTTATTTTTAAGAAAGATTTACTTAGTAGCAAAAATAGAAGACACCTCCAATTCCTTATGTTTTAAAAAGTGAAAATTTTAAGTGAAGGATTAGACTGTATCTTTCACTTCTTAGGAGTCACAAAGAAAGAATACATTGAAACTGAAATTGTACTTGGAAAAAAATATATATATATAATTCTCTCATTGAAAGCTTTAGTTCTTGGAAGTCTCTTTTTTCATGTCATGAGCCATGATTGATTTGACTTCTTGTCCTTATAATGTTAATATTTATATCATTTCCATTAAGTTATTTATATTTTGAATTGAGCAATCTTGGAGCACCTGGGTGGCTCAGTCGATTGAGCCTCTGACTCTTGATTTTGGCTCAGGTCATGATCCCAGAATCATGAGATCAAGCCCTGCATTGAGTTCCCCACTGAGCATGGAGCTTGCTTGAGATTCTCTCTCTCTCTTCCTCTGCCCTTCTTGTGCATGCTCTCTCTCTCACCTCTAAAATAAAAATAAAAATGTTAAAATGAAATAAAGCAATCTTACCTGTTAAAATTACCTGTTGGATTCATACAGAATAATTACTTGAAAAATAAACTGAGTCTGCTGGTAAACTTCTAGCTGTATGGACTTTTTTTTCATTATTGGAGAATTCAAAGAATTTTGAACAAGTAGATTTTCCACTGCTAATATCAACTCAGAGAGGCAAGCAACAGTACAGGTCTGGAGCCAACAAGTTATAGATGTCACTTAGGTTCCTATTCTGTGACACTTTGCCCCAGAGGGATGTTTTAAGTGACCCTGAATCAATTAGGCACAATTCTCAGTATATAGTGTATTGGTTGAAAGTGTCAGTTCTGGAGGCAGACTGGCTGGACTCAGATTCTGGCCCTGCCCATACCAGGAGTAAGACCTTTGGAGAGTTACTTAAAATTTCTATGTGTCACTTTTCTTATCTATAAGACAGGAGCCAGCTGGATAACTGCTCTCACCTCATGCAGTTTGGGGACACAAGAACTAAATGAGAAAACCACAAGGAGCAGTAGCAGGCACATAATGAATGTTAATTCTCAATGATCCCCAGCAGCTCTACATGATGGTAGACCAAAAAGTTCTGGTCACCAATTCCAACATTTGGGAGGGTGTTTTATCCCCCCCACATATCAACTAGAAATTCTTGGACTCCAGCTTGGTGTTCATCAATTCAACTTGGTGTTCTACACCAACTCCAGCTTGGTGTTCTACAATCCTGACACTATATACACAGAAATGTCATCAGATTCACCCTTAACCTCTGTGTACTCACCAGGTGCATCTTCCCACATCTCACTGGGAAGTGCTTTGAACTCTGGGTTTTTAGGAGACTTCATTACCTAGGCATGATTGATTAACTCATGGACCATTGGCAATTGATTCAATCTTCAGGCCCTCTACTCACTCAGGAATTCAGGAGGGTGACTGAAAGTTCTCGCCCTTTTATTACTTGGTTGGGTCCCCTGACAACCAGCTCCCATCCTTAGGTGCTTTCCAAAAGTCACTTCATTAACATGCAAAAAGACACCTCAGTAGCTGTAGGCCCTTAGGAAATTCCAATGGTTTTATGAGCTCTGTGCCAGAAGCAGAAACAAAGACCAAGTATAGATTTCTTATTATAAATCACAGTATCACATTATCATTACCCCTGTTCCTTTTTATGTTGATTTGTTTATATTGAGAGAGACAGAGAGCATGAGTAGGGTCAAGTCAGAGAGAGAAGAAGAGAGAATCTCAAACTGGCTCCCACTATCAGCACAGAGTCAGGCAGGGACTCAGTCTCAGGAAGCAATCTCAGGAACCATTAGATCATGACCTGAATCAAAATCAAGAGTAGGACACTCAACTGAATGAGCCACCCAGGCACCCCATTACCCCTCTTCTATAGATAAAAAAGACTGAAGAATGTAGAGGCAAAATGATTTGCCTCTACATACAGGGTTTAGAAGTTAGCAACAGACGGACCTGAAGAGTCTGACCCTATAGCTCATTCAGGCAGAAAGAGGAGCAGTAACACGTTTGAGTTTTTCAAGTTGCTTTTACTGCAGGGCTGGTTCCCTTGTATGAAACAATCCCTGGCTGGCTCATCCTTGTTAATACACATTTCATGCTACAGTTGGAAGAGGAAAGTGCTGGAATGATACAAATGGAGGATAAGAAGTGTCAGGATGTTATTTTAGAAATATAGCGGTACGTGAAGGAGAGGAGAAGCTGTATAGTACAGCTCAAGGAAATAAGCATGCCAGCCCATCTGAGCTAGAGAGAAGTCCAAAAAGTATGTAATGTATTCCTTTTCCAGCTAGCTTTAGGATAAATGTTTATTAAAAACTTGGAGTTTTATGAATATAAAATTGTGGTATTTACTATGTTCTTGCCACTTGCCCTTTACTCACTGAAGAAGTTTCAGTAGTGCATATTGTAGTGTTTCCTGTAGTAAGCACGGATGGTGACACCCGCTTAACTCATGGCCCCAAACTCTAAAACACCTAACACAAAGAAGAAAAATATGATTATGCTAGTCATAGAGTATTACTGTAAATAGACCAAATGCTTTACAGTATAATTTTTTGGAAGGAGAGCACCAGGAAAGAAGTACAGGCTTGAGATAAGTGAGTACAATAAATGTATTCTTTTGACCAATCATTTTGACCATGTTATCATGCAGTTGCACATTTTCTAAGTTCTGTCTAAGTCTAGGTTAGATGTTAGGTCTCCCTGATCTCAAAGATGCCATTTACTACTAAGGAATTCCATGTATGCTGACTTCATGCTGAATGATCTGGAAAGCACATTGCTTAGTATAATAAAAAGACAGAAAAATTAGTATAATTGAGAAAGTCCTCCCAGCAAAGACTAGCTGGTTGTGTCAAAATGCATTTTTCTTTCTTTCTGAGTACACAGATTAACTATATTTTCTAGTTTCTCTTTCAGGTAAGTATGGTCTTGGGACGTCTGCCCCCTGGAGTATGGGCAAGGGTGATATATGTCACTTCCAGCCTGAATCTTCCGGCCAAGAGATTCCAGGCAATTTCTTTTGTGATTCTCTACTCTTTCCTTCCCTTCTGCTGGATGAATGGAAGGGGTGTTGAACACTAAAAGGTGGGAGAAGCCACAGACAGAATGGCCCTAGATTCCAAATTGATGGCATGGCTGGAGCAACCGCCAAAACCCAATGTCAGTTGAATTTTATGTGAAAACGAAATTAACTTCTCATGGGTTAAGTCTTTGAGATTTGTGGGTTAATCTGTTATCTGTGGTGGAAACAGTGATTAACCTTTTTCAAGAAGATTCTTCCTTGGGAATAAAGGACTTATTTCCAAGGAGTGCTACCAGCAGACAGTCCCCAGTTGTCAGCAACCATTGAGAATACCTCAAGAATTTTCTCTGTTCAAGGTCATACTCCCTTCTAAGACTAGATTCCATTTCGATGACTGTTGAACACATGGGTAAAGAGTCTCCTGGTCCCCTCAACCCAAGTAGCGATAATTCTAAAAGCCATCTTAGCAGCAAAGCACTTTATGACGTGAACTGAGGACTTTGTTGAGACTTCATCATAGAACAAAATTTCTTCTACTCAGACCTGCTTTTTTCTTTTTCTTTCCATGGGTGTTGATGCCAAGAACACTCCCCATATAGAAATGTCCTGCATGGCAACCTCTGTCAGGGTGCGCAAGGAGTTAAAGACAATAAAAGCATCTCAGATATACATTCTTTTATATGGGCTTGGCACCTTTTTCCAAATAGTATCTCTTTGCATAGCAAGGATTTTAGTACTTATTTAGAACTCAAAGCTTTCCTTTTTTGGGTCTTAGCTATGTAACATAAATGAAAAATGAAAATCTTAAATTAATTCAAAATGAATTTCAAGCAGTATCTTGTAGGTTTCAACTGAGACTAGTTTCTGAGGGACCTAACTCAAAACCCAAATCTCCTACTTGCTAGTGGGGGACATTAGAGATCTTCTTACCACTTTGACCTTCAGCATCTTCATCTACAAAAAGGGATAATATTAGTACCTACTCACAGGGCTATTGTGAGAATTAAATACAAGAATATATTTAGAACAGGCAGCACAGTGCCTACAGCATAAAATATGCTTAATAATGGCAAGCTATTAGTATCTAGTCTTAGTTTACCTTTCAGGCTGATTTATTCTTACTACCCATATAGACAAACTTGGCTAACTTGCGACCCAATTACACAGTCCCACACTATCTCACACTGGAAACACTTTCTTTACATACTTAGCTCACCTTTCAGGATCTACCTGAATTGCATTCTTTTTAGAAATTCATGGTACCTCAATCTGGGTAAAAAATTCTCCCTTTCCTGAGTCCCGTAACAATTTACCTTCACTTCTTATATGACATCTGCAAGTTATCTGTGCTACTAGATTGTAAGCAGTTCAAAGTCAAGTCCCATCCCTATATTCACTGAAGCACTTGCACAGTTCTGTGCATAAACTGATAAATATTCATTGCATAACTGCATGAATGAGTTAGGTTAACACAGTGGCCTCACCTGAAATTAGCATATATGCAAAATTGAATCCCAACCCATAATTATCAAGAACAGAGTCCTCTATCAGAGTTGCTATGTTGGATGAGATATGATGGTTTCCACCAGAGAAGATCCTCGTAGAGTGCAAACATGCTGCTATTATTACTCTTTTAGAAGGAAGCTAAATGCAGATAAAGTTCAAAGCAAGCACATAGGAAATACCAGTAAAATCATTTATTTACATATCACATACTTATATTGGCTTGTATTATGTAACAGACATTTCTCTAAGAACTTCATAAGTATTAAAGCATTGCGTCATTGTGACAAAGCTGTTGTTAATCTCTTTATATCAATGAAGAACAAACTGAAGTACAGAGAGTGTAAGTAATTTGCTTGAGAATACTCAGACAAAAAATGGCAGAGCCAGAAACTAAAGCCTGTGTCTTTCACTGTTACACTGTGTGGCCTTCTACCTCTTTGGAGTCAATGTCATGGAACTACATTAAGATTTGCTGTTGCTTTCCCTGCCTTTGTCTCATGCTACTATCATTTTCTATTGGCTAGTGAGAATTATGTATCAACCACTGCACACTGGGTTACTGATAGGTAGAGTTCATCCTTTATGTGATTGGTTGGTCAAAGATAAGTCAGGAAAAGGACCAAACAAAAAGAGTACCTGAATGATCATCAGTGCCAGGTGCACAGTAGGCAGACTAAAAATACGCTTCTTGAATGTACAAATTGGACAAGAAGAGACTGTATTCTAGTTAGTGAGCCATAAAGTAATCCCAGATGTATTTGGGTACTTAGCTAAAGATTCATATGCTAAAACTTTATGTCTTATTTAAAAAAATAAATCAATGAGCAATGTGCTTAGAGTTTAGATATAACCTTTAAGTCTCAATCTAAAAATATACTAATTTTATCACTGAATAAGTTCTTGGAAATCACATGTCTAAGAGAAGTCAGACTTCTCAGAAAGGAAGCATTGCTCTCCTATTGCCAATAATATGATTATAATCCAATGGATTTTAATCATTCCAGAAGAAAAAATATAGCTATAGGAAAAACAGAAATAGGCTGATTCTTCATAATGTAATGCTTAGGAAACAAAGAAATCCCCAGAAGAATACATATAGTATGACACACTTTTTATATAGTTCTAAAGCAAGTGTACATCTATATGTGATAAAGGAGAAAAAAAACCAACAAAACAAGGGAATGATAAAAACAAAATTCAGTGTAGAGGTTACACTAGCACAATGAGGAAGGGGAGGTGTAGAATAAGAAGTAATACAGAGATAGAAGTGAGTCACTGGCCAGACTCTATTCTTAGCTGGTTTGATGGGTTTGTGGCAACCCATTCAGTAAATAAATGTACAAATAATAAGACATATAAAATACAAAAAAGGACATTAATAACCAGTAATGATAATGTCATGAACCAAGGATTATGATTAACCCATTTCTATGCCCCAAAATAATAACAATAAAAAGTAAACTTTCCCAAAACTAAATTTGTAAATACATTTTACATATTTGACAGATTTTTGAAAATGTCAGGGACCCATAAAGCTAAGACAGGTCAGGGTCTTGCCAATTTTAATGGTTAATAACAATTTCGTATGGGAAGGGGAGTGGTTTGATAAACCCTAGACAAAGAAAAATGGAATAAACTCATTTATCCCTCTATTAATCTGCTCAACAACTTCTTATTGAGCATTAAGTAACCATTCTGTGGGTGGTGGATAAGGTGGAAGACATGTAAAGATAATACAACTAATTCATTCATTCCTTCTGCTGTTCATTCAATGAGTCTTTGCAGATTATCTTTTATGTAATAGTCACTTCCATGCTGGTGATACAGTGGTTAATAAGACAGACTGTCTCTGAATGCATTCTGCTGGTAAAGTCAGACATTCTTTAGGCCATTACTGTAAAGTGTGATGCGTGTTATGAGACAGAACAACAGGGTGCTAAGAGGAGGCCATGGGAACAGAAAGAATGTTACTATTCACCTAATGCCCATGAATATCACAAGGGAGATGACATTAGAGAAAGATCTTAAAAGCTGAATACAATTTACCAAGTAGAGTTGAAAACAGATACCCCAGGCAGGTAGACCAGAAGGTAGGAAACATGAAAATGAAACAAAAAGGTAGCAGATTGTTTTTTAGTAAATGCTAGTTTGATACAGCAAGGGCATGGAACATGTGGGGAAGAGAAGGGTTCTGAGAGAAGCTGAAACTGGGGTGAAGAGCTGGGGCACATTTTTGAAACAGATTTGACGCTATGCTCAAGGATGATGTGTCGCGCTGAAGTGATGAACTTTGTTTTCCAGACAATAGAGAAATATAGATATTTAAAAAGAGAGAAGGTTGGAGTGGAGAAAACCAGAGACAGAGATTTCAGTTAGGAAGCAGTGGAAATAATCCAGGAAAGACTTATAAGTAATTCATATTTCCGGGTCTTTGTTATTTAAAGGATATGTCTATAGAGACAATGTTCATAACATTTTAACAAAGAGTTCACATTCTGCCTAAGAAACCAATTGTATGTGTTCCCATGTATGTGTTTTAGGGTAGGAGAGGTATGGAAAGTGAACAATCCCCCTCTCCCCCATGATTAAGCCACAAAGCAAGATGTTCTGTATCTAAATGCCTCATTTAAGAAATATAGCCAGTCCTGGGGCACCTGGGTGGCTCAGTCAATTAAGAATCCAACTTCGGTTCACCTCATGATCTCATAGCTTGTGGGTTCGGGCCCCGTGTTGGGCTCTGTGCTGACAGCTCACAGCCTGGGACCTGCTTCAGATTCTGTCTTCCTGTCTCTCTGCCCCTCCCCCACTTACACCCTGTCTCTCTCTGTCTCTCAAAAAGTATAAAAACTTTAAAGATAATTACATAAACAGAACTATAGCCAGTCTTTCTGTAGGATCAGGAAGAGAGAGGTTTAGGCTAGAAGGATGATTTCAATGCAAAAATTATTTTCAAGATGAAAGAAGAGTTAAGTATGCTTGAAGAAAAACCCAATGAAGACAGAGAAATGGGAGCTACTAAGAGAGATGAGATACAATGGGAGCAAGTTTCTCAGGAATTGAAAGGTTTGGGATTTATTACTGAGGTGAAGTTAGATAAGAGAAAAGATTTCTGCTCCCGTGAAGTGAAAGAAGGATGAGTAGATAGGGATAATGATCAACATTTGGGAAACTGAGGGGCAGGGTGGTTACAGAGCTCAATATCCTTAATAAAGTCTGAAACGAGGCAGTCTGCTAAGAGAGAAGTGGACAGATTTTAGATTTTGAAGAATTCCGTGATGATGGTGTCAAGGGGTCAATAGTAATCAAGTTTCTTAATAGTTTATTGTTTGAGCTATTGAAGTACCAGTGACAGTGGAAAGTAGCAGGGCTGATGAATGGGAGGAAGTGGCAGAATACATTGTAAAGAAGTTATTAGAGGCCTATAAAGAAGAAAACCACGAGACAATGAGGTCTATGATATGGTGAAGCTTGTGCATGAATGACACAGGGTACAGAAAGCTGTTGGCTGATTCATGGAAGGGTCACTAAATGACCTCGAAAGTTGAATATATACACTGATATAAAAGTCAATACAAATTGAAGGAATGATTAAGCTGGAAAGAAAATGTGTATACATTTTGTACAGTTAAAATTGGTTTCGGGGTGCCTGGGTGGCTCAGTGGGTTAAGCAACTGACTTCGGCTCAGCTCATGATCTCACGGTTCTTGAGTTTGAGCCCTGCATCGGGTTCTGTGCTGACAGCTCAGAGCCTAGAGTCTGCTTCAGAGTCTGTGTCTCCTTCTCTCTCTGCCCTTCCCCTGCTCATGCTCTGTCTCTCTGTCTCTCAAAAATAAATAAACATTAAAAAAATCTCAGCCTTTAAAAAAATTAGTTTCTGTGGAGTTTTAGGAAAATTTGGTAATAAAATAAGAACATTGTAAAATGCATTGGAACATTAAAAGAAATTGTGGATCATGCAGATTTTCAAAAGTTAAGAGTACTTTTTTTTTTCTGAGGGAGAGAGAGAGAGCGTGGGTGCATGGGAGGGGGAGACGGAGAGAGAGAGAGGATCTTAATTAGGCTCCATGCTCAGTGCCTCATCGTGGAGCCCAATGTGGGCTCTATCCCATGACCCATGGTTCATGACCTAGGCCAAAATCAAATCAGACCCTCAGCCAACTGTGCCACTCAGGTGACCTGAGAGTAACTATTTTTAATCTCTGTTCATATCTAACTTCTTGCCTCTCAAACTAGATTTTTCTTTAGATAATCAAGATTATAATGTTTAAATGGACTTCTCTGTTGTATGTAAACAATGAACCATGGGAATCTAACCCAAAAACCAAGAGCACACTTTATGCACTGTATGTTAGCCAATTTGACAATACATTATATCTAAAAAATAATACAAAAACAAATGGACTTCTATTTTAATTTCTTTAATCAAATTTTCATTAACGAAACCTATGTAAATACATAGGCAGGTGATGGGTAATATGGTTAACTGTTTATCTCATGAATCACTGTTATCTTTGATCCATACACATCCCCTTCCTTGTTTCACTTATTTAATGATTCCATTATATCTCCATTCCCAACTCCCATCTTCCTCCTTTTCTCCGCCACAGGCAAATTTTCAAATGTATACATGCATCATTTTGTTGGCACATATTCTTGCAAAATGTATATTTATTTTGTTAGTATACAATTTTAATTAGTATAAATAGCATTGCATAACATATTCCATTCAGCCTCTGCTTTTCACTCTGAGCAACACCTTTAAATCTATCCATGTTGCTATGATTCCATCAAAGTCATTGCATTTAACTGTGCATTAAACTCTGTGGTGTGCGTTCAAAACATTTTACCTATTGCTCTTCCAGTAACGGACACTCAGGTTTGCATCCACAAACAGCACTGCAGGGAATATCTTCACACATGTTCCCTTGGAGACTTCTGTACAAGCTTCTTGGGGATATATGCCCAAAAAAGAATTGGAAATGGTAAGTTGTACACATACTATTTTGATTGTGGAGAGCCAGATTGTCCTCCAGACTAGCTGTTCTAGTTCACACTCCCGATGATAATGCTGAGGATTCCTGCAGCCGCACATCACTGCCAACACTTGGCATTACCACCTTTCTAGTTTGTGCTGAACTAATAGGTTTAGATTGATTTCTCATTCTGGATTTAATTTGCATGTCTGGTTACTAGAATGTTTTCACATCTCTTCACATGCTTTATAAATTTTCGGATTTTCTGTTTTGCATTACTTGTATCCTTTGTCCTACTAGATTTGTTTTTCTTAGCTAATTTTTAGGAGTTTCCTGTGTATTCTGATTGTAAGTACCTTGTCAGTTTTGGACATTGCAAACATTTTTTCCCCATTCTATCATCTCTTTCTCGACTTTGTATATAGTATTCTTGTTGATCAGATATCTTTCACTTCAGCGCAATCACACTGGGAGAGGAAGGGGTCCATACACTACTCTGCTTCTCTGGAATTTAAAATTTTGAACTTAGAGGGCACCTGGGTGGCTCAGTCGGTTAAGCGTCTGATGATCTTGTGGTTTGTGAGATGGAGCCCTGCATCTGGCTCTCTGCTGAGAGCTAAGAGCCTGGAACCTGGTTCAGAATTGGTGTCTCTCCCTCTCTCTCTGCCCCTACCCTGCTCCCACTCAGTCTGTCTCTTAAAAATAAATAAAAACATAAAAAATCTTTTAAAATTTGAACTTAGAAACAGAAAGACTGAGCTGAGTTTTGAGACACACTGATGACAGCATGAGTTGCTACTGAAATGCCATGACTTGTTCCTATCCTTTACCTTCAGGGGCCTATTTTTATTTCGAACTCTACCTTGAAATCTGTGAGATACCTTAATGTCTTTTCAATAAATTCTCTTTTTGTTGAGGTAAGCCAGAATCACTTTTTATTGCTTACACTCAAAAGAACCTTTACTAATACAGAAGATGAGACAACTGAATGACAAAATGGTGTCTCTAGAACCAGGTTCATACTGTAGTCCTGCAAGCCCTTGTGATTGATGCATTTCCAACCACCATGAGGAGTTTCCCTCCTAGGCTGTTCAAATAGAGAACAAATATTCTCACAGAGTTAAGCTTCTGGTATTGATAAATGGAATTCCCACCCAGTTCTATAATTACATTTTGTTATAAACACCTATATGATAAAAATATCAGAATTTGATTATTTAATAGTACTAACTATATTTTTAATGATGAACTTAAAATATAATTCCAAAGGTCTTTCTTAATAGACCTCTGAATAATCTATGTTTTCTTGTTTTTTGGTGACCTATTAATCTGGGCAGCACTTGCTTCATCAGCTGCCTCTTTCTAAATATGGATGTACTTAGACAGTAAATACATCCTCTTCCCAGCACAAGCTTAGTGTCCTATCAAAGGATCAATTATGCTCCTGTAAGGGGGCAATACATTACTAAATAATGTCAAAAATATGATTGCCTTAGAGAATAAAGACAGAACAATGTTTATGTAAGGAGTGCTCAAGGAATGCAGGGTTTTAAATTTTCTGTTCCTTAACTGGTAATTGAAATATGCCTGGATCCTAAAATAGAGATTCCTGAGAACAGATGTGATTATAATTTTGTCAAGGACAACAGTTTGGATTTTTGTTGCATTACAGGAAATGAATCTTTCAGGTCAGCATAAATGAGAATTCTTTTATTCTTTTATTCTAGTACTTCTCAAACTTTGTTAGTCAAGACATTTTGATGAAGGAGTTCTGGGTAGGGCCCAGGAATCTGTATGTTAAATTAGCACACTACGTCATTTTGAGGAAGGTGGTCCATGTCTTGCCCAAGAGGAATTCTGTTTTAAACTACCAGAACAGATTGTAGTGAATATCATGGGGAGGCATATGATATAAACTATCATGAATTTATTACATCTATCTAGAATTTTAGAAAACTGGCTTGGCTGCTAAGCTGCAAACATATCACATTCCTCATCTATTAATATAACAAGATTGCTGGGAAAATTAGATGTGATAGTGTATTTATCACTGCACTGACTTTTATTTACTTTTTCACTTAGCCAAAATTTATTGAATTCCTACCTTGGTAAAGTCAGCTTGGAATATACAAGGCATACAGAGATTATAAAATGTAATCCTTGACTTCAAGGAGTTCATGATATATTAACTAGTAGGTGATAGGCACTTAAGAATTAACAGGAAATGAAAATCTAGTATGATAAGTGCTATGACTGGAGAAATATACTGTTATGAAGTGCTTTATAGGAACAGCTGATCTATACTTTGGGGTACAGGAAGGGATGTCTAAACTGATAACTGAATTCTTTTTCAGTGCCGTGTAGCATTCCATTGTGGATGGAACTAGAAGGTATTATGCTAAGTGAAATAAGTCATTCAGAGAAAGACAGATATCATATGTTTTCACTCATATGTGGATTGTGAGAAACTTAACAGAAGACCATGGCAAGAGGGAAGGGGAAAATAGTTACAAACAGAGAGGCTGACAAACCACAAGAGACTCTTAAACTCTTAAACTATAAGAGTTCTCTTACAGAGAACAAACGAGGTTGTTGGGGGATGAAGAGGAGGGTAAAGGGATGATGGGCATTGAGGGGAGGGCACTTGTTGGGATGGGCACTGGGTGGTATGTAAGTGATGAATAATGGGAATCTGCTCTCAAGCCGAGAGCATGCTGTATGCACTGTATGTTAGCTAACTTGACAATGAATTATATTAAAAAAATTGATGACAGAAATATAAAACATGGTCAGGCAGATGAAGAGAGAACTAGAGTAGTGCGTACAGAAGGAATTGCATCCTAGAAGACTTGACAGTAACAGAGAGAACAGCATAGTTGAAAATCTGAATGTCTAGCATAAGGGGAGAATCATATTGAGAGAAAATGCTGGAGAGGTGAATAGAAAGCAGCAGTTGTGGGTCATGCTGAACGATTTGGACTTTATTCTTCAGGCTGGTGTTTTGGAAGGTGTTTTACAAGAGAGGGACACAATCAGATTTATGTTTTAGAAAACCACTGAAGCTCCAGTATAGAGAATAGATTTATAGAGGGCTAAGACTGCAGGTAAGGGAACCGGTTCTACTAACTGAATTGAGAGGAGATGGAGGCCTGAATTAGGATAACTGGAGGGATAAAGAAAGTGGGCAGATCAGAGAGATATAAATCAAGTAGAGTCAATAGCACTCAGGTACTTGTATCCTCAGAGTCTCGTGCAGTGGTTTACAGACATAGATGGCGCTCAAAAAAAAAAAATGCTTGCTGAATAAGTTAGGAAAGTACTTCTTAAAGAGGAGGGTAAAGCTGGGCTGTGACAAGTTTTATCTATTTATTAGACACATCTTCTGTGATTGTTAGCCAGGTCATCAAACTCAGTGTTTCCATAGCTACATCTATCCTTGCCACTATCTACTTCTCTTTCTGTTTCTTGGATCTCCTTCCATTCACCCAAGGCTGGGAATCATTTACCTCTGTATCTCGAGTGCCCAACACATAGTACTTTGTCCAGGTAGGCATAAATATTCCATAATTTTGGGTTGAATATATAGCTCCATAAATTCACCTAAGCTCAAACATCACTGTAAGTGAAGCTAACCCATTCACATAAAATTAGTGGCCAAAGACTTGAGTTTACCTTTACAACATTTCTTGAATTTACTACTTTTTTCCACTATTGCTAGCTACTGGGTTGCTTGTTGGTTTGGTTAGACATACTGATATGTCTATCTCTAAGCTATGCCGTCTTCAATACATTTAGCACAGCTGCCAGATAAATATTTCTGAAAGACAATTTTTGTCATGAATCTCCTCTACTCAGTGACTCCCTCTACCATTCTAGACTGACCATTATCATCTCTCTTCCTTTTCTCCTATTACCCTCTCCCTACCCTCCTGTCCCCCCACACTCCATCACACCAGGCTTCTTCAGTCGTGATGGTGTTATCACAATTTCTCAAAATGCCCCGCACTTTGTCACGTCTGTATCTTGACTTGTTTTGTTTTTTTCTTTTCCTCAGAATTCTCTTCATTTCAGACTACTTGAGCCCATCCTTCCTTCAAAGTCCAGATCCCAGACAAGTCTTCTCCATGGAGCCTTCTAGGTCTCTTCCCAGCTAGCAATGACCCTTCTTCTCTAAGCTCTAAGAATATTTTCATCGGTGCATGTTTTATGCTTCATGTCACTTCTTTTTAAATAGTTATTCTTATTCCTATTTTATGTCCCTTTATACACTGTATACAGGACATGGATCATCTGCGTTTCTTCTTTCTGACAGAATTTGTTGAAACTAGGTGCCTAAAGCATCTAAGTTAGCTTGCAAAATGAACTTATAGTCATTGGTAGCTGGTATTGTCAATTATTTATCTGGAAAATGGGAATTATTTTCTATCGTACTATGGGATAATACCTACCTCATAGTATAATTAGGAAAATTAAATAAATTAATGTGTGGGAATCTCTTCGAATAACACCTGGTATATTGTAAGTACTTAACAAGTATTAACTGTTATCATTATTATTGTTATTTTCTATTAGTATTATTTTCAGATGTTTCACAGACTAAGATTATATTGAATTTATAGTCAACTAAAAGCCTCAGGATGTTTTCGCATGAAGAGCTGTAAAGTCAGTTCCTTTGCGATCTCATACTATGAACAAAAGAGTCTGAGACCTTGCTGTGCTTTGGTTCTTTTTTGAAGGTTGATGGGAAATTCCAAGGTGAACCAGACTTAATGCCTGTGGCCTTTATCCACAGTACTGAGAACAGAATATCAAGGTGAAGAGAAACAGCAATTTGATTCTAAGTTTTGTATTGAAGTGGGTCAGGCACTGTGCTGCTTCTTACATATGCTAGAGCTGCCTTTCCACTCAGCATTTGGTTTTCTAGAGAAAGAAATGTATAAGGACAGAAATTTGCCTAGGTGCTAGTTATTTTATTTTATTATTTTTTATTTTTTGACATTCCTGGATGTTCTAGTAGGGCTTACAGAGCTATCCACCTTTGAATTTAGAATTAGCTTATTGGCTGCTTTCATAATTGTTGACCGAACTGGCTCACCAAGCATGTCCACATACATTACATCATTCGATTTTTCACAACAGCCTCACGGAGTAGGGATTATCATTTTTCTTATTTTACTAATAAAAAAACTGAGCACATTTGTAACTCACACAGGGTCAGCTCAAAGGTTCATATCTGGGTTTTCTGGCTCTAAAATCTAAAACTGAGGGATGTCTGGATGATTCAGTCAGTTGGGCATCCAACTTCAGCTCAGGTCATGATCTCATGGTTCATGAGTTTGAGCCCTGCATTGGGCTCTGTTTGATAGCTCAGATCCTGGAGCCTGCTTCTAATTCTGTGTTTCCCTCTCTTTCTGACTGACCCTCCCTTGCTCATGCTCTGTCTCTCTGTCACTCTCAAAAATAAATAATAAAACATTAAGAAATTTTAATCTAAAATTGAGAGGTGAATTATTTACTATAAGGACAAACAACTTCAAGCACTAATCTGTTTCAGGGATTCCTAGAGTAGGTTGTGGGGAGAACAATGAGAGATGAAGAAAGGAGATGTTTAATTATGGACCAATTTCTATATATCAGGCATGATGCTAGGCACTGCTCATTCATCATTTCATGCTGTCCTATCCATAGCAGGTACAGAAACTGGGACGAGGCGGAGTTCACTTACTTAGCAGACTCCAAACTATGTACAAGCAATATGCTAGTTTTTAAAGTTTATTTAAAGCTCAGAGAGCTTCCAGTGTTAAAAGTGTGCCAAGTGAGAGTTAAAAGCAGCTCAGGGGTGCCTGGGTGGCTCAGTCAGCTAAGTGTCTGACTTCTGCTCAGGTCATATCTCACAGTTCGAGAGTTTGAGCCCAGTGCTGACAGCTCAGAGCCTGGAGTCTGCTTTGGATTCTGTGTCTCTCCTCTCTCTTCCTCTCCCCGGCTCATGCTCTGTCTCTCTCTCTCTCCCAAAAATAAATAAAAGCATTTAAAAAATTAAAAAAACAACTCAAAGTGATTCAAAGTTCTCAGGCCAAGTTCTCTTATTAAATAACATTTTTAACATTGATTCTGTGAAAGGTGAGCTGGTTATGATTTTAAGCTCAGGAGGCACAGCAGCAGCTGGAGGGGTGAGACATGGTGGCTTTGGCCAGAGCCATGTGTGTACCTAATGGTAATTTAAAAAAATCTGTATCCACAAGCCCAGTGCTACATGTTTTCTATTTTCTTTGTTAGGACTTGCAGGAATCATAATAGAATATCTTTTGGAAAATACATATTTTTTTCCTCTCTCCTACTAACTCAACAATGGTGATCTTCTAGGAAAAGAATCATTGTGGACCAAATTTACTTGCTAACTATTTTCAGCTACTCAAAACACTTCCAAATTAGAATTTAAAAAAAGATTTTAATGATTCTGATTTAAGCAGATGTAAGGAAAACTTAAAAATGTGTTATTCTTGCCTAAGCTTATGTAAAAATTGCTCAAATTTCTTCTATGGGATGAACAGTCTTCAAACTTTTTATGTAAACCATTTATGTTGTTTATATATTTCAGAAAGACAAAATTTTGCATTCAGTATATATGCACATATCTCCATTTCATCATGAACACATCAATACTTCATATTTGTAATAATTTTCATAAGAATATAATTATTTGGTTTTATATTTTAGTTATATCAGTTCTATATGTCTTGCGCATGTTTTTTTTACCCTATTTTTTAAAAATCTAAAGGAAAGAGGAGGTATATCTGTTATTTGTGGCTGGATGGCATTACATTGAATATTTTAAAAGCAAGTTATACGAATCTCTTAGAAACTTATGCAACAGGTATATGTTTATTATTCAATGCCTTCATGAAAAAATAGATTTTTCAACTCCCGAGGTTATACTGGTGAACATAATTTAAAATAAAACCTGAGAAAAGTAAAAGAGATTAAATAAATATTCATGAAAATGCCCTCTTCAGGAAATAGGGTCATTTGAACAGTCTATTCCATTAAAAATCTCTTTATTTCACTTAAATTGGTTACCTGGCAGGGAAGGAAGACATAAGAATACTAAAGGATTGATTTTGAAATCTGGACCAAAGAAATGACTTTGAAATCTCTCCATTGCATTAGCCAGATGGAATTTATCACACCAAAAATCTAGAACGGATCAGTTGTTTTAACCTATATAACTTGGAAGAGTCCTAACAATCGATTTAAGTGCTATGTCAATCTTATGAAAAATCAGCATTTTTATTAATATATAAATATTGATAAACTGCAAATTAATTTGAACTCTTAGAGCATTGGGGTGATCTAAAATTAGCAATTGCCTAACTGTGACTTACTAGCAATCACTTACAACAATCATTAAAATTATTTCACAATCAGAATAACACAGAAAGACCTGTGAAATAATTAATATCACTTGTTTTTTATTTATGACCATCACTAGAAATTAAACCAAATGATCTTTAATCAAAAGAAATACACTTGGAACTATAACCTTTATTATCAGATATTGGTAACCATACTAATTCATCAACTATTGTGATATTTGGAAATTCAATCTAAACAACTTACAACTGTTGCATGAATTTTTCTCAGACTTATGCTTATCCCAGCACCCAATTTTGCACTCTTTTTCTCTCTTACTTTAATTGCCGCTTTGGTCTAAATGTTTGTATCCCTCAAAAATTCATGGTTGAGGGGTTGAGGGGCTGAGTCAGTTGAGTATCTGATTCTTGACTTGGGCTCAGGTTATGATCCCAGGGTCATGGATGGATCCCTGCCTTGGGCTCTGTGCTGAGCGTGAAGCCTGCTTAAGATTCTCTTCCTTTCCCTCTGACCCTTTCCCTGACTCTGTCTCTAAAATGAGAAAATAAATAAAACTTGTATGTTGAAATCCTAATGCCTAAAGTGGTGATATTAGGGGGTGGGCCTTTTGGAGATGCTTGAGTCACAAGGGTGGAGTCCTCATAAATGGGATTTTTGTTATTATAAAAGAGACCCCAAAGCTCCCTAACCCCTTTCACCATCTGTGGACACAGCAAATAGGCGGCAGTCTGCAACCTGGAAGCTAACCATGCTGGTTCTCTGATCTTAGACTTCCAACCTCTACAAACTGTGAGAAAAAAGTTTCTGTTGTTTGTAAGTGTAAGAGTCACCTTAAGGTGGCGACCGAGTGGCCATTCTGCTGTAGGTCAGAGAAAAACCACGTGCACAGACGACTCCCGCCCCTCACCTGCAAACCTGGAGGGTCCCTTCGCCAGTTTGAAAACAGCCAATCATGAAGCTCCAGCTTCCCATCACCCTGACAGAGGAGGCAACCTATTCCATCCCGCCATGTCCCTGAAATGCCCTTATTGGATAATCTGCCCTCCCAAGATCAAACCCAGAACCCCCTCACCCATAAACCCCCCCCAACCCCCCCCAACCCCCGCAACTTCCCTGACTCTCCACTCCCAGGGTCATGGGACCTCCTCGGGAATCGCAGATCCCAATAAAGGCTTTCTTGGCTCCATAACCTGGTCTCTTTCTTTC
>NC_043707.1:54137166-54164844 GCF_006229205.1 Suricata suricatta
TTGGATAATCTGCCCTCCCAAGATCAAACCCAGAACCCCCTCACCCATAAACCCCCCCCAACCCCCCCCAACCCCCGCAACTTCCCTGACTCTCCACTCCCAGGGTCATGGGACCTCCTCGGGAATCGCAGATCCCAATAAAGGCTTTCTTGGCTCCATAACCTGGTCTCTTTCTTTCCTCCCATCTCTGCCTCAATCTATTAAGTCTTACAGTAAGTTACCAAGTTTATGGTATTTTGTTATAGGTGCCCAAACAGAAGAAGGGGATAATATGTCAAATCCATCATGCTTCAGTGACATTATCCAAGCCCCTTGGGAGCTACTGAAAAAATCAAGGAAAAGCTAGGTTAGATGAGATTGTTCTCAACTTGTGTCCTAGGAACAGCAGTAGCAGCATCTGAGAGTTTGTTAGAAATGCAAATCCTAGGCCCCATTCTGGACCTATTGAATAAAAATCCCTGATGATTCATGTGCAAAACAAAGCTTGAAGAGCACTGTTCTAGGAGATGTCTCCAATATTTCAGAAGCTGAGTTGGTACCACATTTTTTTTTTTGCTTTCTTTATTTTAAATTCCAGTAGAGTTAACATACAGTTTTATATTAGTTTCAGGTTTACAATATAGTGATTCACTTTTCTATTCCTGACAGTAGTTTGATCAACGGAACTGGAATGTTAGAATGGTCTATTGTTTACTTAGTGAAAGTCTATGATTGATCCTGGAAACGATTATTTATTGAAAGTATTTCATGTCTTTGCTTTTTCAAAAAATAAGATGTTTTCTATCTGCATCTGAAGAGTGACATGGAACTTGGATAGATCTGACCTTGAGAAATTCCTAGATTTCACCCTGTGTTGATTTGCATCCAGCCCTTAACAAGAAGGTGGAAATACAGAAAACATTTTTTTTTACCCATATGCTGTTCTCAGAAGACACTGAATGCTCTTAAGCTGATTATTTTAACCCTTATGGTTTCCCAGAGATTTTGTACTCTATGGTCTGTTTGCTTTGGATTACCCATATTCTAATTTTTTGGAGACTGAAGCTTTTGAGCACATTACTACTTTATTCTCTGACGTTAGTGAAGATTGAGGAGGAAAGGGATTAATATATTTTTGAAACTTGAAAAGCATAAATATAGCATATAGTGAGTATGAATGAATGAAATAGGGTTTGAAAACAGCTACCTATGAGGGTCACACAGGCAAAATAAATGTATGAAGCAGTTGGAGAATCAGGCAATGGGAGTTAAACGGGCCAGGTTAAACTTGAGAGAGCGGAGAGAGCGTGTCTAGGGTACAAGACAGCCACTGCTCAGCTCCACCAGGCAGTCAGGCAGTTACAGGACCGCAGCATGGCTGGATCATTTGATAGAAGCATGAAATCGGAATGTTCACATGGCATCTCTCCATGTTTCTAAATACAGTGCAGGCAAAGTGGAACGTGTCTGAGGGGGTCAGAGTCAGTCCTGAGTTTGCTGGTTTGCCACCTCTAGAGAAACAAATCCCTGTAATAGATTCTGATAATTATCGGTTGCTTCTCTAAGGAGGTTATTCCTTTTATGTTATAAAACCATTTTGTGTTCATTCTTATCCCATTTTCTTTTTGTTTTGTCCTTAAGGAAGAGAACAATGACTGCCATCCATTAGCTGCATAAAAATGCAATGCGTCTAAAAACTGGAGCCACCCCACAGAGAACTTATTAATCTCCCAGTGAAATGATACTAACATATTCTCATAATATCGTTCACATACAATTTTCTCAGGATTTTTGCTGAGGGGATTTGATGCAATCCTGTTTGAGACAAGAAGAGAGGGCCTTGTCTTTTCTCAGTGGGGTCTCTTTAAAACACTATAGGAACTCCTGGTGGATCTGAAAGCTTTTGATATGCTTAAATTTGCTTAATTATCCCTAATACTGAATGCTTAGTCAAAACACATTGTCATATAGTGAACAACCTCAAAGACTGTTCCTAATAATGGCAATTGCTTTGGATAATGAATGAGCTGAAACTGTCAAGACTTATGTGTTCCTATGTACATCCATACTGGTATAAACAGAGGTCTTCAGAAAATGAATTTTGGTTTTTGTAAGTTGATGGGACTCTAACCTGGTGTCCTCATGCATTAGATATTTTATCTAATATGTAATATTTTATCTAGTATGTAAAACCTACTTCTTGGTTAAACAATTGATACCACTATTTATCAGAATCTTTTACCCTGTAACAGTTTGAAAGCTTATACAGAAAACCAAATAAAAATGGTTATTACTTCAAAGTATCAGGGCAGGGTTTAAACAACAGCTCTTTAAATTTTTATCTAAACCCAAAACCCTTCCCCCGCTGCATTATTACTTGTCATTTAATTTTCTTGAAGAAAAAAGAGAAAATTTTGGTATTTTTAGCAACCTGGGAGAAACAATGGTTCCTGTTGGGAGAAAAAGTTGCTAAGTCATTAGGAAACACGTTTTCTTTATTCATATTTGCACTTGAAGAAGCTAGTACAATGGCTGGTTCTTTGCAGTGTATGGGAGATGGTGTATGGGTGTATGGGTTTATTTTAGTTTGCCCAAATGGCCCCTCCTTAGTGTTGGCAAGTCCCCAGGAGAGAGCCCTGCTGAGCAGGAGCTCAGGGTTTTTAAGGGCTTCGGCAAGACAAAATAAGTCATCATTTAGTTAAACAATCATAGTTTACAGCATTCTGTAGTGGTCAATCATATTTAAACACACAAATGTTACTTTTGGCGGGAACCTATCAATTTTAGAGTTCTTTGTCTCAAGAGGGGTTCGAAATGACCAATCATAGTTAGAGAGGGAAGGCGAAGAGGTTGCTTAACACAGAATCTTGAAAAACTAGTTTAGCCATTAGGTTACAATCAATTGTTACATCTTAGGGCTTTACAGAGCTCAGTTGCTCAACCTTTAATTATTTACAAGGGATGGAGAGTAAAACAATGGTTGGTATTTTAGGGTCCAGTTTGACCCACGGGGGTAGGGTCTTACAGCGGAGCCCGGATGCTCCAGGGGCAGCTTCCTGTCAAGGCCTGAGATGATGTGGAAAGCCTATCAGCAGAGTCTGTCTTTCCAAACTAGGAGAATCCCTCAGGCTGACCTTTCCAATTCTAGTAGAAGTGGGAGAAAGGTGCGGTTCAGTGAGATCCTGGTGAATGTCTATACTCAAGGATCTCATATTTTACATTCTTGTAGGAGGGTTTTTTTTTTTAAAGAACTTATTCAAACCCACTCACACATTTATATTAAAAGTTATGTTAATTGCCAAGCAAATAATATTTCAAATTTAGCAATCCTACTCATTCCTAATTATAGCTGTCAGAATGGCAGGGCTTTGTGAACCAAGTAGCAAACATGGAAAAGCCTTCCCAGTAAATCAATAAAGTGGAACATTTTTCGAGATATGCAATTAATTATTTAGCACAAGGAAATGCTATGCAGCTTGTACTGGGTCTATGTACAATTGCAAAGATCCTTTTCTTTCTAATAGAATGCTAATTGTTCTTTTTAAGTACCTGGGATACAAATTACTTGATTTTCTAAGTGGTATGTCAAACTAACTTACATAGTCAGGGCCTACTTGTGAATACATTGAAAATATGGGTGTGGAAATAAATGGAATGGACCATTTACCGCCTTCTTTATAATACCTCAAAGGCATCTATCACGTAGGCAAGCACTCCGGCTTAGCAATTTGTCCTTTAATATAGAGGCTTGTTAAAAATAGCTATTCAGAATATGTTGCTCATTCAGTAGTGATTTCTGGTAGTTTCAGTAGAATGTGGGGAACTATGACAATGATTTATTGCAAGTTATGAAAGTAATTGCAAATGTGACATTAATTAAATTATTTTCTAAAAACTTCAACCCAGAAGAAAAAGAAGATGTAGGCACAGAAATGTGTTGCACTGTGGATAATACCACGAGCTCTGTGAGAAAACTTTCTGGGTTCAATTTCTGCTTCCACCATCTATTAACTGAGTGAATTTGGTCCACTTGCTAATACGTCTGGGTTACGGGTTCCTCTGTTGGTATTCAGGTCTGATAATATCAGCTGTACTCATTACATGGCGTAAGGATCAGGCATAGCAATGGAAGTAAAATGCTTAGAGAGTGCCAACCACATAGTAAACACTCAATTGTAGTTAGCAATTATTGTTTCAAAATAAAACCAGAAATTGGAAGTATACTGTGCATTTCCAAAATTATGGAGTAGTTACTTGAGAATCAATGGTTCATATCAGCCTTTATAAATATTCACAATAAATACCATAAAACATTAATCTATTGTATAAAGAAAGGCCAAAGCATTTGGTGATGCATTTTTAAAATAAATTTGCTTTATGAGAACATCTCATATTTCTGCCTATTAGTCCCTTATTTGGGTCTTTGTCCTTGGGTGAAATCCTTTATTGATGTAAGGCTAGTACTTTAGCTATCTAAAAGTTCTGCTCTATGAAAAACTCCTCTCTCTGGAAGATGGCCTAACACATAAACAAGCCACTCTTAGCAAAAAAAAAATAGATGTCACAAAATCTATGCTCCAAATTCGTACTCTTATAAGAGGTGCTTTTCAGACATTCACTCCAAATTTATTTGTCCTCATTTTACTCATGGTTCTTTATGAAAAAGTAATTATCTTAGATTCCTACAAAGGAAATTAGGAAGCAATAAATTAGAAATGGGAAAAATCATCCTATCTATATCATTGAGGACTTAGCAAATGGTTGATGACAACAAAGGAGATAGAAAAATTACAAGTGGCAGAAGTGATGTAAAAGAATAAATGTTAGAACCTTTGGGAGCTATTTTGTCATTGAAACTGACCTTCCTTGTACCTCAGTAGATTCTGATGTCATCCAAAATTATAGTACATACAGATTAATAATTGATATTTATAAATGGTCTAAGTCATCAAAAATATTAGATCTATTTAAATTACTCTATTTAAGAAGTTAGAGAAGTAAGTAATATACCAGAATTGTCAAATTAGTGGCCTACAGGAAGAATCTAGCTGGCGAATATAATAGGTTAGTTTATTTAAAAACAATTGTGTTACTTGCCAATATTTAAAAGTCAGAAATGTTCACCTAAAAATTGACATCTCCTAATTTCTCAGAAAAATTGGAAGATGTGGTGATAATGAACACATGTTCTTACAGTTCAACAATCAACTGTATAGGAACTCTATTGCCAATGAGATTAAAAATATTGCCACCACTTTGGAAAGTGTTGAATGTTTATCATAAAGCTAACCATGTAACTAAAATGTAGCCTAGAAATTCTACTCCTACTTTAACCTAGAGAAATAAATGCATATGTCCACAAGAAAAGACTTCTATAAGAATGACCATAACAACTTTAATCATAATAGCTTCAAACTGGAAATAACCCAAAGGCCCTTCAACAGGAGCATGTGTAAAAGAGCTGTGGTAGAGCTATTTAATGGAGTGTTGCTCAAAAAACAAAAAACAAAAAATAAATAAAAACAAAAACAAATTACTGATACACAGTAACATGGATGAATTCAAAGTCATTATGTGAAGGGAAAAAAAAGCCAGGCATTAAAAGTATTTCTTGTATGATTCCATATGCAGAGAATTTTAAGAATAAGAAAATTATCTTATAATGCTAGAAATCAGAATAGTGATTGTCTCTGGGGGCATGGCAGAGAAATTTACTGAAAAGGGAAATTTGTGGGCCCCTGGATATATTATTTATTTTGATCTTGGTGGTAGTTCTATACATTTGCCAATATTAAGCTATATACTTATCTGCTGTGTATTTTCTTGTATACACCTTCTGTTCCAACAAGTACTATCAGCATAAAAACAAGCAAAACAATCTCAGGTGATTGGAGCTCAGTAGCTGCCATCTCCTTTAGCCACACTCCATCTGCGTGGCTCCTGCAGGTATTAAGTTTGTAACTCTTAAGGCAAATTTTATTGCTTAAAGGAGTATATTTTAGCTACCTGGAAAACTCAGCTGTTCATAACACTTAATTGCTTCAAGGTTCTAGAGAGTTACAGTGTTAGGTCTTTTTCTTTTTCCTTGCATGGGCATTGCTTTCTGAACTTGCTTTACTTTGTGTTTCAGTTGGATAGCTGTCCTTACTATCAAATTATTAACTATTATCACTCAGAGCATTTGCAACATTTTAAATAAATAGAAGCACTGCTTGACACAGCAGGCAGCAAGCTTAGGTGAAATAATAAAACTCATTACCCTGAAGACTTAACACAGATTCAAAATAACAATAAAAAAATAGCTGCACACTGGCAAATGCAATTATATATTTCAAATCTTTAGATTTTAAATCATATCTCAGAGATCCATAACAATTTTCTAAAAGAAGCTATGGATGATTTCGAGTGAATGACAAGAAGGTCAACCAGTTCTCTTTCATAATACATTCTTTGTTATTTCTATCAGGGACTCAATTCTGAGATGAAAAGATTAAGTCTCTGACCAAGGATGGGATTTTAATATTAAACAAATTCAGTCTCTACTAGAATAAAGAATTTCTTGATAAAACCTTTACGTAAATCTTTGTGTTTTTCATAAATCTAAGGGTACGCACACACACATACACAACCCCCTTATCCATCACATTCATTTACATTCAGAAGCATGTTGCCATTTGAAACTTTATAAAAGGGGGATCTATTCAAGGTCAACTATTATACTTGATAACAAGCATTAAAAGTCATTTATGAGCAACACATGTTATTAATTAATAATGCACATGCAGTTAAGTGTTGAGATTAAGCAATATTTATGCATGTAAGTGTGACTCATTCTTTTCTTAATGATTTATGAGACAGAAGTTTTATCTAACAGACATTTCCAGGTATCTAATCAACCAGAGTATTGCATTTTCATCACGAGGCAGAGATGTTTCAAATTTAATTACAACTCATTGACCTACAGTAGTGCTTTCAGAGTTGATTTCCAGGGTTGAAGCTGACCGCTAATTGGAAGAATCACAAATCTAAAGATTTACAAACAATATAGTATAGTAATATAGTAGGCTTTTTAGGTTTCCCGTGATTTTTTTTTCTCAGTGCTCCAAATTTGGAGATGTTACCATGAATTCACATTTTGTTTGGTCAATCTATATCCTCACTTACAAGTTAACCATGCTTGTATAGATCTACAGCCTCCTTTCATGCACAGAATATTCTAGTAGGTTTCCACCTGCTGCTCCTGCTTTTAGGCACTTCTTACTTAGCACTGCCCAGATGGGATAGAGTCATCCACCTCAAAGACCATTTTCACAAGCTGTCCTGCTAATGAGGCCATTTGTCATGTTGCAAACCACATACCCCCCTCCTAAGACACAGATATTCTGTGTCAGGGCCTGCCATGATAGAGCTACGCAACGCTATTTTCACTTTGAGGTCATTTGAATTATTGGACTTTATTTTTTCATGCAATATGGATGCACGATGACTTTTATTTTTTTTTCTCAAAAGATCACAAACCAGGTTGGGGGAATTTTTTCTTTGAGTACCAGTGTGACCAACTTGAATTTGTGACCAAGTGGTAAGATTTGGGGGAACTTTGTTACTTAGAGAAAGAAGGTAAGCAAAGACAAGCTGTCAGGCTTTTCATGGTTATGATACAAAATTCTAAAGAAAAAAAGAATTAGAAAAGTCAGCTTGTCCCTCTCTTTGAGACTCAAAATCATAAATCTTGGTACCCTGAAACATTTCTGGGACTATGAGTATTCATTTAGTGACTTCATGGGTGGATCAGCTCTCTCAGGATCTCTAATTCTCCATTATTAGGGCTGAATGAAGGGCTTGTCAGGAAAGGTGATGATCCAGGGTGGTAGCTAATCAAGAAAGGCGGACCCAAAGAAGTCAGACTGCATGTGCGTTATCCTAATATTTTGAAAGAGACAATAGAGTGGTGCGTTGTTTGGTTTTGGGTTCACCCTGGCAGACATAAATGGCCCAGAACTGTATGTGCTAATTCAGACATGAGACAGAGAGACGAATCAGTTTAGTATTTGACAGCTTGACTGCAGTCGGCTGCAGACATATCTTTCTTTTTCTTTTTCTTTTTCTTTTTCTTTACTCTTGGGATTTTACAAGGAAAACACATTGTAGCGTGGATTGTAATGCAGGAAAACTATGCTTATTAGTGATTAGCTATAGGTTTCTGTCATCTTCAAGAAAGAAAGATGTGTGGTAATAAAGGAGCTCATCCATAAATCTGTATGTGATGGGAGAGAGGTTCTGTTAGAATTCAGTACAGATAGCAGTATTTCAGTGCACAGCAAGTGGAGGTTCTCCTTTTGGTTCTCTCTTAAACATAGTCATGTTTCCTAAGGGCTTTGGGTTTTTGAGTAGTATTAAAAAAATTACACGTGTAGCTACAAAGATAATGCAATTACTGGACATCATCAAAAGTGCACTCTTCTGCAGTGTTGGTGAATCTGCAGCAAGCCATTTATACTTGTTTAGTCCATTTTCTCAGCAACCAAAAGCAGGCTCTTCTGAAAGGGTGGTTTGGGAATACAGTTAACATCTGGAATGGGAAAGAGGAGTGTGACTAACTCATCTACTTGACACTTGAGACATTTCGTTTTATCTTTTAATGCCAAACTTCCTAAATGAGTGGGGTCTATTTATTGCCTCCATTTCCTGCAGCCTAATGATTTCTTACACAACCTCAGTGAGATTGCCGCCAAAAATGGTTTCTGACAATGTCTTCATTTGTCAATTTCAACAGTCCTTTCTTTATCTTTATTTTTCTTGATGTTTTGGTACATTTAACACATCTGACCACTTCCTCTATTACTTTTCCCTGAAACCTATGACAAAACTATGTTTTGAAGTACATATTCTTACTTCTTTTCTGTTTCCTGTTTGGCTTAATTTTCTTCCTTCACTAGAAGATCTAAGGATATGATAGTTTTTTCGACCTTTTCTACCTATCTCTTAACATCTACCTTTGCTATTTAATCCATTCACATCTCCAACCATCATTGCTAAGAAAACAGCTTCCAAGAAAGAATGAAAGTCACAAACCTCCCACAGAATTTATCTGCTGAATTCTCACTTGAGGTTTGATTGCATTTAAAATAATAGGATTGCATTTGAACTTCAGCGTTTTCATTTTCAATTAATCTCTGATTCTTGTGATTTTTTCCATTGTGATCTTTGTTAAATCTTTCCTTCTAGCTTCACTGCTTCTAGTAGTCTAATCCAGCATCTCTTCCTATCATTTTTGAGTCATTGGTAATAGCATTCCACAAGAACTCTGTAATCCCTTTATTCTTTCATTTCTTCTGATTATGACCATCTAATTAATATTTCTAAAATATAAATTGTATCATATTATGTTCTCATTCAGAGCCTTCAATAGCTTTGCTTGATATAATAAGCTCCATGAAGATAGAGACTTTATCCAACTTACTATTATCTCCTTGGTTATTAGGTCACTGGGAAGTAGTAAGTGTTCAACTGTTGAATGAATAATGTAGAATCTATCCTAAAAGGAGTCTGAACTTAGTGTCCTCCACAATTGGACCTCAGCAGGCCTCTTTAAGCTTCTCTTTTCTCCTTTCTGTGAATCCTACTTTCCAGTTACTCTCCAAAGAGTGTGTACATTCTTTCAAAAATGTGTACATTCTTTCAATAATTCCCTTTCAAGGACTGTGAAAATAGTTTTCTCTTCCTAGATTTCTGTCTTCTAAATCTTGTTTTTACTTAAAATTCTGAGGTCTGACATCATCAATTTCGTTTGAAAATAACACCTCATATTTGTTTATGTTTAGTGAAGGCTTTCACTAAGCACTCACTTTGCTATGTGCTTTCCATAGATACAACCATGTGAAGCAGGTATCGCTTCCTCTTCCTTTATAACTGAGGACATCACAGCTTTGAGAAGTGAAGTCACTTAACAGTTAAATTACTGAGCCTAGAATGGTTCAACTCCAGAGCCTAGACTCGTTCCCATAGTCTTCACAGTCAAGACATTGTCCTCTGAGCTCCTGGGCATGTGGTCTGCAGTGCTCATTTAACATTATTCACAGTTCCTTGTATGATTCTCTAATGTGTCATGCATATTAATTTTGTCTCTCAAGTGCAGAGCATAGATATTATACCTTATAGCTTTACTGTTCATACATCTGAATAGACATACGAACAAAAATTACTGAAGTGTCATTATTGATGCAGGGGGTCTTTTTGGATCCAAACGAATAGATAATACCTATTTAGTGCTTTATACTAACATGAGCATTAAATTCACTTGTAAAGAATATTTTTGGAACAGCGGTAGATGTAAAATAAGAACATCTCTTTATTTATGTAAATAATTAAAAATAAATGTCAGGCATGCCCCATTCCTACTCATTTAAGTCATTTTAATGATACATGAAATATAAAAGGAGATTTTGTTACAGGTCTCTAAGGAGAAAAGGGCAACACCACTAAATAAAGAAAGATGATCGTGCTGAGGCGAACATGAAGGGAGATGGCATTTATACAAAATGCAATTTACTTTGACAGTAATTTTCTGAATTTCCCTGGTTATTATTGAAGATGTATGTGTGTTTGAATAAGAATGTTCTCTCTCTCCTCTCTAGCCAGCTGCTCTGTTTGATCCTACAGTGAAGTCACCATCCTGTGTTAATGGCTTCACAGTTTGTTCCTGGAGGAAAAAAAAATTAAGATGATGTCACAAATTTGTCATTTTGACTTCACTGCAGGGTCAGGTTCAGGTGGAGAATGGGTTGTAAGGGATAAAATCTTTCAGGTAGAAACTTTTTGTTCTCTTTATAGTAAGAGATAGATAGTGTTAGGACAGGCACTTAAAATCCAGTAGATGAGAGGCTATATGACCTTAAATGTCCATAGGTAGCATGTTAGAAATAATCCACCTGAAATTCTTTTACTTTTAATGATGCCGGCATAACATTCAAGCCTATCTATCTCTTTGCTTTCCTACATGTACCTTACAGGTCCCAGTTTCATAGGAAATGTTTCCTTTTCTGGATTTGTCATTTTTGAACCAATTAGATTCTTTTGAAAAATCACAATAATATGCTATCTCTTTGCACAACCATCAAAGTGCATAGTCCCAGCACTATTTTTTAAAGTTTATTTTTATTTTGAGAGAGAGATAGAGAGCAAACAGGAGAGGGGCAGAGACAGAGGAAGAATGCCCAGCCAGATACGTGTTCTTAGTGCAGAGCTAGGTGCGGGACTTGAACTCACAAACTGTGAGATCATGACTTGAGCCGAAATCAGGAGTCCCACGTTTAAACTGCTGAGCCGCTCAGGCACCCCTGTTTCAGCATTTTTAAATTAATGCACACCAACTTCAGCTTTCAGATGGCAGAGCTACTTCAGATGGTAAAGTTTCTTCCTTCTCAAATCCATAAAAAATAATTACTGGACATTAAAATAAGCCCACCTTCTTGCTAAAATGCAACAAAGAAATGGCTAAAATTCTAAACAACAAACGGATTGCACACCTACCAAATGATGTCAAATCTGGGCCAAAGGAGGGCAGAATACTAAGAGCCAACACACGCCTTTCTGAACATGAATGGATATCGATTTTTCCAAAAGTAAATGTTACAATCCAGAAAGGCATATCCAATGGTTCTGTGATTAAAGATGACAACATCCAGGGGGTATGGTGGCCGCAGAAAACTACAGAAGCTCCCCGTGGAATTTAAGTTTAATAGCACAGAATGGCAGGGGAGGTGGCACTGAGGTAGAAACCAAGCAGGCACTCACTATTATTATGGACTCCAGCCTCGCCCCCTTTGCGAGAGTGCCCAGAAGTGAGACAGGGCGAAGAAGCAGCAGTACAAGCTACAGCTGACATAAAAGGGTTTTCTGTGAGTCACAATTACTACTTACACACAGAAATGAGTCATGCACTCAGGACAAAGGAAAAGAAAGATTTGGTGTGAGAATGTTTAAGACAAGTTTCATTCAGTGTAGTCTCTGGACGTCCCTGGCTTACAGCTCAGTCTCTCCAGTCTTGTACAATATTTTCAGCAGGTAGCTAGCTTCATTCAAACTTGAGTAAGACTTAGGAACCAACAGATAAACTGTGGGACTAACTGGAGGAAAAAGACATAAACAAATGGTAGTAAAGTAAACATGTATCTTAAGAATTTTTACCTAAAAGTGCAAAGGAAAAATTTAAGTAAATAGCTTTTTCTAATTTCAAAGAAGTCAGAAGAGAAATATAAAGGCCTGAATAAGAGACTCTGTATAATAGAAGAAAGTTAAAAGCAAGCTGTGAGTCTTCAGAAAAGAAATGTAAGGAAAAAGTAAAACACACTGGAAATAAAACCATATAATTAAGCAACTTGAAAGATGATAAAGTGATTGAGTAGAATAGGGAAGACACACAAAATTAAATGGGAAATAACAAAGACACAAAAATAGTAACCAATGAGATGGCAGAAAATGCAGAAGAGATCTCATTCATGCATATTTAATATTTCTGAAGAAAACGGGTGGAACAATGAAAAAAGCTTTTGAATATATCTTTTAAAAATGCCCCTGAAAAAAAAAAGACTTTTATTTACAACTCAAAAAGGCTTTTGTGTTGTCAGAAAAGATGATACAAAGTTATCAGTGCCAAGCTTGGTAAAATCACTAAATTTCAAAATCAAAGAAATCATCACATAAATAACCTGGAAGAAAATAGATTAACAATCAGACTGCCCTCAAACTCCTATAAGACAACTCAAGCCCAGAAGGCAATATATATGATGATGATAAAAGTTTTGAGAGAAAGATACTGTGGCCCAAGATTTTATACCCAGTCCAGTTGTCCTTTAATTATAAAAGACAATAGACAGACCATCTCATATGTGGAAGACCTTGAAGAATGCAACAATAATTTGTCATTGTTTTGAAAAACTACTGGCTGGATCTTGCCAACCAGAAGATGAATCAAAACTGAACCTGGAAAAAATAGAAACAATGTCAAAGAAAAAATCCCAATAAGCTCTGAATCTGTTAAAATATAAAATTATAACTAGAGTGGGACTTTTAGCTAAAGGAGGGAATTTAAATTGTATCAAGTATACAATGGAAAAAAGTAAAGAAAAATCATGAAAGGAATGGGAAAAAGTCCAAGACTAATATATTCATCTATCAGATGGGCAGTCAATGAGTTTGTATATATTTGAAACTTATAGTTAAAAACACAAGATTACAATCTTTTAACTATTTTCATTAAATCAATAAGCTATTTAAGGACCTAATATCTCCTTGCTGAAGAAACATTTATGTAAATTCTAGCATTTTCTTTCCACATAAATCTTTCCTACCTTAAATTCAAAGAAAAATTTAATTTGATATTTGTATTCAAGTTGTATGATGTGATTCCATTATTCCAAAATTATGACAAAAAGGCTCTATCTGTATCTAGTTGCCTCAGAATCCAGGCATACAGGTAACTTTGGATAAAAATGCTCTGGAATTCTGTTCTAATTACATATATCCTTATTTATTATCTTCTATCTATGTAAGGACATAGAGGGAAGGCTGGAATTAATTTTAACTAAAGTTAATGATGATTATTTCTGACCGGAGAGAATCAGAATAATATTTTAGCCTCTGTCTTTTCAATGTTGCTCAACCTTTTACTTTTATCCTGATTTTTAGTTTTCAAAACTCACCCTAGATAAGACAGGGTGGATCGTCCACATTTCTAAAGCATCCACATAAGAGAATCTTTTGTTTAGTTTGAATGAACAGTTACTGAGTGGTGGTAACTGCAAATAGCACAACCTAAACGCTGGGCGCGTTGCTCTGGAAGTCTTCTCACAAGTCACCCTCCCTTGATTTTAAATGCATTATTCTGTCTCCTTTGTAGAAGGCTTTTCTTTGTCTTCATTTCTAAACATTTTTTAAATGGTTCTTTATTTTTGAGAAAGAGAGAGACAGAGTGTGGGTGAGGCAGGAGAAGAGAGAGAGAGGGAGACACAGAGTCTGAGGCAAACTCGGGGGTCCTGGCTGTCAGCACAGAGCCTGATGTGGGGCTTGATCCCATGAACCATGAGATCATGACCTGAGCTGAGGTCAGACGCTTAACGGACTGAACCAACCAGGTGCTCCTCTGTCTTCGTTACTAGATTCCAGCTTCTACTCTGTCTCTTTTTCCTCCAGGAAAATTTTATCAAAACCAGTCAGGGTTTTAGCTCTTCCCTGAGTTCTCTTTCTGCTGAAGCCAGTAGGAACCCTCCTCATCTCTAAGATGGCTACCTTGCCCATTTCTCCATCCTCACACCCTCTCCTGAGCTCTGGCTTTTTCTGTGTAGGTGCTTGAAATTTTTCATTTTAAATTTCTGTCATCTTCCCAAGCCCAAGTAGGTTAAAACTGATTTATCAGTTTCCCTAAAAACAACACACAACAGACATGCACACATCAAGTGAATGAGAACAACAGCAAAACCTTATTCATTCTTCTTTTCAAAAAGGAAGTTTATTAAAGTCTGTTAACTGCCAAATGTTTCAGATGGTGCTGGCTATAGCAACATTCTAGTTCCTCACCTCCCACTCAATTCTTATCTGACAATAATTTGGATTTTATGCCGCCCCCTCTTCCTACACTCCTCTCCTCAAGGCAACCAATACCCTTCCCACTACTAAGTCCAATAGAGGGTGTTCTTTAGGCTTCAACCTGTGTACCCACTAACCAATCTTCAATATTGTTAACCACTCCCAGCCAGAAACATCCCTCCTCTTAATTTTCTCACAGCACAACCTCCTCAGTTTTTCTTCTAGCACTCAACTTCTTAGTCTCCTGAGCCAGCAGAAGACTACTCAACATCTGATGACTGAAGATTTCCAAGGGTTGCTCTGAGCTCTGTTAAGTCGTTCACTGTAAATTCTCTTTCCGGGGATATCATCTATAACTATGACTCATCTGTTTGCTGGGTACTTCTACATTTAGATCTGCAGCCTAGACGTCTCCCCTCAGCATCAGACACGTATTTCTATCTTCCGACTCAATATTTCCAATTGGATGTCTCAAAGGTACATCAAACTCAATCTGTCCAGGGATGAATTTATGATTTCCCTCCCAGACCTAGGTCTACACTGTTTCTTCTCCCAGAAAGACTCTTTCCATTATTTGTTAACATCACTCTCTCAGAGAAATGTCCTTGGATCATCCCAAGTCACCCAGGTATCTCATTGCATGAACTCATAGCTGCCCCTGTTTCCCTTTATAAGCCCTATCAGAGTTCATACTTCTGTATTTGTTATATTTTTATAATTAATATATTGGTTATTTGATTAATGTCAATCTTCCTCTCAAGAGTATGGGTGTATATGTAACCATAAGCTCATATGTAAAATATAATACACATATATCAATATATATTAAATAGTAAATATATATTATATGTATATATGTTTATACATTTAGAATATTTATTCTGTACATACATGTAATTAATATATTTATATATTGGTTATTTGATATCTAGCTCTTTATCTTCCTCTGAAAATTACAAACTTCATAGGATCTCCATGGATTTGCACAGCATATGGAAAATAGTGTATCCTCAAAAAATATTTGTTAAAAGAATATACCTTTTGAATAAATTAATAGGTGGTAGAGCTAAAAATATTCTCTTCCTCAGGTGATGCAGTGTTTCTTCCATACAATACAAGATATTATATTAATTGTAATTAAAATTTTTAAAAAAATATTTATTTATTTTTGAGAGAGAAAGAGAGACAATGTGAGCAGGGGAGGGGTAGAGAGAGAGAGACAGAGACACGGAATCTGAAGCCGGCTCCAGGCTCTGAGCTGTGGGCACAGAGCCCAACCCAGGGCTCAAACCCACAAACTGTGAGATCATGACCTGAGCCAAAGTTGGACACTGAAATGGCTCAACCACCCCGGTGCCCCTATTAATCATGATTTTTAGTCACATGCATTAATAGTGATTTTGGGGGGGGCTGTGGTTTATTTTCTCTTTTTTTTTATTCTCTCCCCAAATATTTTTGTTGCACTCTAGGAGATGAGAGATTTTTAATTTCCTCAATTTGAGGTTCCCATTTTTAGCATGCATGTGATCAGTGTTCATAAGTGGTGCGAGAATTCTGATATTTGCCAGGTAAATATATATACACAAATATATCTGTATCTCCACCACTATCTACATCCACTTCTATAGGTCTATGTAGATATATCTAGTCCTAAAGTCCCTCCACATCTGTCCTGCCCTAGTCTGTCCTTTTCCCAATCACTATATGTACAGATCTACCTACAGATTCCATAGACAGAGTGGAAGGATCTGTTTCATCGTCTGAAATAGTGAGTTATAGTGTCTACAATGTGTCTGGCCAGCGTGACCTCAGGACAAATGTGATTTTTTAGAAGCATGTGTGTGTGTGTGTGTGTGTTTGTGTGTGTGTGTGTGTGTGTGTGTTGTGGTTTGCCAACTAGATTTTAAGTTACCTCGGAGTAAGAATAATGTCATCTACTTAATTTCCCAGGGTCCAGAACTACAGTAGGTGCCCAAACTCTTTTTATTGATTTTAATAGTAGAATCATGACCAGCAAGGAAAAGAGGCAAGTAAAAGGCCATAATTAGGATAATTTTCTATTATTACTATTTGTAGTAGCAATAAGGATATTTGTAACAAATGCTTGTGCATTTATATTGTTTCAAATGGCATTCTAATTAATCATTTCATTAGATCTCCATGGGAAATTAACTTAACATTAATAAATAACAGAACTTAAATGATCTTCTCTTCCAGTGCATGGAGATTAATTTTAAAACCATGTTACTTAATAACTAGTTCAGAAATAATAGTCTTTTGTTGTTGTTGCTTAATACTGAGAGGTGAAAATTTTATATGCACTTAGTAGGATCTTCTAAAATAGGTTTTGGAAGCTGATGAACCTGTAGAGATATACACAAAGCTTACATTGGTTTTCATGCTGATTTTGATTCAAATTGCACCCTAAATCTTTAAGTACCCTTCAAATCTGAGTATTCTAATAAGAAAGGGATTGTCGCCAAATTATAAAGAAGCAAGACCCTAAATTTCAATATAAAGAGAATAGAAGAGAGGAAGAGAGTGAAACTTAGATAAATATAGGAAATTTCCCCTGACTTTTAGAATACTTTTTGGACCAGTGTTGTAAAATTAAATAGCTCTAATAAAAACATTCTAAGACCACATGAAAACGAGTCCCTTTTGCTCAAATCAAACCAGTTCAAGAAAATTTTAAAGTTGACCTCATTAATTTCATGATCTTTGGATGGCATATAGCACCCCAACTGTGAGGATTAGTTTGTACCTTTGAAGCCCACCAGCATCATATATCTCTGAAGATTAAAAAAATAATAATACAACTTAGAACTCTGAACTTGGGTAATTAAAATGTAGGAATTTGTTCAAATAGCTCTTGTGTTAAGCTATAAATAATCATTTGAAAATCTTTTTAAAAATAAAATATGTGTAATACAGAGCAGCATTTCTTTGTTAGAGAAGACTGCTCCTAAAGATTGGGGATGGAGGAGTTCCTGGGGGGCTCTGTCTGTTAAGCATCTGACTTTGGCTCAGGTCATCAGCTTGTGGTTCATGAGTTTGAGCCCCACATCAGGCTCTGTGCTGACAGCTCGGAGCCTGGAACCTGCTTCAGCTTCTGTGTCTCCCTCTCTCTCTGCCTCTCTCTTGCTCATGCATGCGTGTCCTCTCTGTCTCTCACAAATGAATAAACATTAAAAATTTTTAAAAAGATTGGGTTTGGAAAGCTATTGGGCATGTATGTGTACGTCACTCTTCTCATGACCTTGACACTAACACAGAGTTAACAATCATCTTGAAACTTGTGATCAGTCAATAGCAGTCAATTCCCCTGCATTTTATATTTAAGCAAAAATAGATCATTTCTCCCACATTATTTTGGCAGAGCAGTGATAGGTAGGTATTTTCTGCTACCCATTGAGTTACCTCAGCTTGATTAATGCTAAGTCATTTATTTCTTTATCTGTAAGATGAGAGTTCATTCCAGTTCTATAAGAGAAGTTTCCTATATTTAAACCCGTATTAGCTTTCATATTCATTGTACAATAGACAGTTTACATTATTAGACAATGATTACACAAGGGATAGTTTTAATTGATCTATTTTGTATGCAGTTTTAAAACATGCTCACTCAAAAGAACGACACAACAAAAGGCAGATTTACAATCTCTGGGACCAGATGACTTCGGGCACATCAAGCTGTAAGACAGCTTTTGCCTTTCATTTCTGGAATGGGTTTGGATATATTTTGCTCACCATATGTTGAATGTAAAACTAGAGACCAACAAGAAATGTAAACATCACTCATGATTTGAGGTTTAAAAAATTTTGGAAGCCCTCTGATTTATTTTTACTGGAAAAGTAATTCCACTCTAGTGAGCACTACATCCCTTCTAGTCAAAAGAAGCACGATTCGCCTTCCTGGACTTATTCCCCTCTGATGGTTTTTGTGCTCTGTGAACAATTACAGAAATGAGCAGAGAGGTTTGGTATGTATGGAGTAATGATGTAAGAGTTCCACCTCCAAGCTATGACTTCGGATGCTATGTGTGTCACAGAGTCAGACAATTGTCTGCCAACAACTATATTGTTAGAGTACTGACTTCCCCTGTCAGAAATGCATCCTATGGTGAGAATTCCTTGATTCATATGGAAGGCTTGGTTTGGAAGCTACAGAATTTTTTTTTAAGATAAAGAAACCATCAAGTTGTGTTGATGTGTCTGATGATCTAGTACTGTGAACCCATGAAGAATAAATCCAAATTGTTTTACAGGGGTGGGAAAATATTTAATTAATTTTATATTTTAACTTCCCAGTAAACAGTGACTGGAAGCATTCTCATTAATCAAAAGGAAGAACGAGATCTAGGCGCAGATGGGGCATCATGCTGTAATGTCCTCTGTGTTGGGAGGTATTAAATACTTTTCTTCAAGCAAACTAAAAAATTATCATTTTGTTCTGATTCAGCAAAATTCCATAATTGCCCCATAGAAAGAAAACAACACGTCATTCAATTTTCAGAGTGTGAATTAAGCACTGGATGGGTTCAGATGGTTGTGTTTTTACTTAAAAAAAAAAAGCCACTTACTTACGGTAAGGACACGGTCATGCACAGATTGGAAATGGATGATCACTGTGTTATGTCAGACCTATCAATCTTGTTTGTTAGGCTTCTGTTCTTGACCTAGATGATCCTCTTTTTTTAAGTTCTTTGATGGCCTTTCTTACAGAAGTCCAGATTTTCAGCTTCTCTTAAAAAAAAAAAAAGAAATATTTGGCAACACTGGGCCCACACTCCTGCTTTGAAACAGTGGGTTAGGGCGACCTACCCTCGGCATATTCCCCAACCTCACCCCCCACCCCCCACCCACCGGCCTCTTTTTTTCTCTCACATTGTCTTAAACCCAGGATTCTGCACTTGTTTCCTGAACCGGTCAGGCCCCTCTGGGAACATGTGCATGTGATGTGACCTTTGTACTGTAACTCACCCTCGTTTTTTGTGATTTTCTTATTACACTTGTTTGTTATCTCTAACAGTGCTTCTAAAAGTCTTAAAGTGATGGCAGGTGATTACGATGTTTTGAATCATCAGTTATGAACAGAGAACATCTTGTATAAAAATGTATTAAATGCCAAAGTCAGAAAGAGCCCTTCCAGGGTAGAGTGGAGTGACACACAGAGTGGCATCTTAAGAGGGAATAATATCTAGAGTCAGCAGGTTAAGGCGGAAGTTAAGTGTAGTCAAACCTGCCCTTGAAAATCCCTTAGGGAGGTGCCAAGTTGGAAACTGATATACCATCTCTCAGTGAATCCAGTACAGCCAATTTTTCCCTCTAGCTTTGGAACAGATAGATTTTGTTTTTCTTTTTTGGTTGAATCCCAAATGAAGTAATTGCATTGAATTCAGCAATCATAATATATGTAATAAATATCTTTAAAAAATGGAATTCTCAGAATCGCAGCAAGGTTATCACCAAGAGAGGGGCATGGGGAAGGACCCACCAGAGGAAAAGGAAGGGTCCCATTTTCCACCTCGTGTTCCCTCTGGGGCATATGTTCACTGAGTGGAATATCAAGTGAAATGTTCACATGCTGTTTAATTCTGTCTCTCTCTTTCCCTTCTTCTCTCCAATCCCTTTTATAAGCACATGTGCTTATTTGAGTACATTTGAGTTTGTGCCTATGGTGGAAAAAAGCTGATTCACACTACAGGATCATGCAGCACACACTTTGATCACTTTCTAAGTTAGAACATAGGACAAAGGAAGTGAGGACTGGGGATTTGATTTCTGATCAGAACAATTTGCAGGTTAAAAAAATGATCATACCACTAAAGATATTTGGCAAGCCTCCTCTGGGTGTGAAGTACTCTGACAAGAGCTGTTTGGGATGAAGAGAAATATAACATGACTATCAGGGTTTTAAAGTCTCATAATTTGGGGCACCTGGGTGGCTCAGTCGGTTGAGTGTGGACTCTCGATTTCAGCTTGGGCCATGGGTTCAAGCCCCTCGTCTGGCTCTGCTCTCGCTCTCTTTCTCTCTCTCTCTGTCTCTCCCCTGCTCACTCTCTCTCTCAAAAATAAATAAGCATTAAAATAATAAAAATAAAGTCTCATTTTTACAATGTATGGTTTTAAGGAAATTTGGAAATGTGACAAATTTGCTATTTTATTTTGGCCATTGAGTGCATTTAAAACAGAAATTATATTTTAACATTAAACAACAAGAAAGAGATAATCTCATAGTAAAATATGGTCCTTTAAGCTGAACATATAACTTTATGAAAATCATTCCTACCTCATATCTTTGGCTATGAAACACATTAGGAACCACCAACTTACATGTGAAGACGGTATATGCATTTAAAAAGTTAATCACCTCAACAAGTGAAAGTTAAGAGTCAAATGAGTGTGTAAATGAGGTTTTCATGAGACAACAGGAAAGTGACCAAGCCTTGGAGGTTAAAGAAAAGATTTAGATGTTCCCTTTAATACAGTAAACATCTGACTTCTAAGCATCTGTTGATTGACTATATGCATGTATGAATGAAGTTGGGATGGCTTAATGTGTGAAAGCTTCAGAGAAGTTGTAAGATTTGAGCTGACCCTGAGAAATAAATTGATGATTTGGAGCGGTAGCTAGGGCAAGGAGGAAATTCCACCTCTAGTCAAGAAGTATGATAAGATCACAACTGTGATAATGTTCACACTATTAGAAGAAAGAAAAGAGCCAGCAGAGGGCTTGTGTCTTTCTTCTCCAACTATTCCTTTGCCTCCAAATAGCAGAGATCCAATAATAAAGTGAATTCAAAACCTAGTAATTATGTATTACATGTTTAGAGGTACTAGAGTCCAGGATATGGAACAGATAGGTAAAATAGCCTGCAGAGAAACAAAGAAATACATTTACTGCTCAAACTGCTCACCAGTTATGGCTTTGTTTCATAGCTATGTTCACATAGACAATTATACAATTATAGGAATAGGTAAACTGTATCAGTTGATCTTCTAGTACTTTTTTGATGGCTCTCAGGCAATGTCACCAGAGAATGATATGTGTGTGAGGGTGGTGGAAGTGAGGAGGGAATACATGGTAGTAGGAGAAAAGAATCCCAGGACTGGATTCTAAGTGTTGGTACTTTATATCTGTACACAGGGCTTCAAGTAAAGTTTAGTACTATTGCTTCAGGTTTGCCATCACCTTCCCCTTACGGCTGGTATTAATAGCAAGACAAGCAGATCATGGTATCTGGATGAGTTAGTGACTAATTGTCTCATGGATTTTGTCCATTTCTTTTTATCTTTAGATTTATTTATAAATAAATTATATAATTACATATATACATAACTATATATAGTTATATATAGTTACCTATATATTGTGGATATTAACCCCTTATTGTATATGTGATTTACAAATATTTTCTCTCATTCTATGGGTTGCCTTTTCATTTTGTTGATTATTTCTTTTGCCATGCAGAGGTTTTTAGTTTGATGTAGTCATACTTGTTTATTTTTGCTTTTGTTGCTTGTGCTTTTGGTATCATTGACAAAACCAATGTCAAGGAAATTTTTGTTTTCTTCTAGAAGTTTTAAGGTTTCAGGTCTTAAATTTAAATCTTAATCTATTTTGAGTTAATTTTTGTATATGATGTAAGATAGGACTCCATTTCATTCTTTTCAATAGGATATTCAATTTTCCCAGCACCACTTACTGAAGAGATAATCTTTTCCCCCATTGGGGATTCTTAGCCCCCTTGCCAAATATTGGTTGACTATATATGTGTGGATTTATTTCTGGGCTCCTGATTTTGTTTTCCTTCGTCTATGTTTCTGTTTTCATGCCAGTACAATACAGTTTTGGTTACTATATACTATAGCTTTTAGTATAATTTGAAATCAGGAAGTGTGATGTCTTCACCCTCGTTCTTCTTTATCAAGAGTACTTCACCTATTCAATGTCTTGTGTTCTGCATGAATTTTAGGATTGTTTTTCCACTTCTGTGAAAAATAACCTTTAGAATTTTTATAGAGATTGCATTGAACCTGTAAGTGGCTTTGGATACTATGGACATTTAAATACTATTAATTTGGGGCACCTGGGTGGCTCAGTCGGTTAAGCCTCCGACTTCAGCTCAGGTCAGATCTCACGTTCATGGGTTCAAGCCCCGCGTCAGGCTCTGTGCTTACAGCTAGCTCAGAGCCTGGAGCCTGCTTTTGGTTCTGTGTCTCCTTCTCTCTCTGCCCCTCCCCCTCTCATGCTCTGTCTCTCTCTGTATCAAAAATAAATAAAACATTAAAAAAATAAATACTATTAATTCTTCCAATCCATGAACATAGAATGTCTTTCTTCAATTTCTTTCATATATGTCTTATTGTATTTAGTATACAGATATTTTGCAACCTCAGTTAAATTTATTCTTAAGCATTATTTTTTATTTTACTGTGAATGCAGACTATTTATTTTTGAGATAGTTCACTGTTAGTGTATAGAAGGATAATTGATTTTTGTCTGTTGATTTTATATCCTATACATTTGATGAAGATTTTTCTAAGTTCTAATAGTTTTTTGGTGGATTCTTTAGGTTTTCTAAATATAATATTGTGTCATCTGTTAACAGAGACAATATTACTTCTTCCTTTCTAATTTGGATGCTATTTATTTAGTCTAATTTCTCTGGCTAAGACTTCCCATACCATGTTGAATAAAAGTAGTGAGAATGGGCACCCTTATTTTGTTCCTGATCAAGAGGGAAAACTTTCAAACTTTCACCACTGAGTATGATGTTAGCTTCAGGCTTGCCATTCTGGCTTTTATTATTCTGAGGTAAATTATTTCTATACCTAATTTGTTGAGATTTTTTATCATCAAAGGATATTTTTTTTTGAAAATGCTTTTTCTACCTCTATTGAGTTGATTTTATAATTTTTACCTTTCTGTTAATGTCATGCATCACATTTATTGATTTGCATCTGTTGAATCTTCCTTGTAACCGAGCAATGAATCCCACTTGATCATGGTATATGATTCTTTTAAGGTGCTGTTGAATTTAATTTGCTAGTATTTTGCTGAGAATTTTTGTGCCTATATTCAGCAGGGATATTGGCCTGTAGTCTTTTTTTCTTCTAGTGTCCTTGTCTGGCTTTGATGTCAGGGTAATATGGCCACATAGAATGAGTTTGGAAGTGTTTGAAATTTTGAAAGATTTTAAGAAGGATTGGTATTAATTCTTCTTTAAATGTTTGATAAAATCCACCTACGAGTCAGCTGTCCATGGGATTTTGTTTGTTGGGAGATTTTGAGTAGTGATTTAATCTTTATTAGTCTGTTCAGACTTTCATGATTCAGTCTTGGTAGGTTGCATGTTTCTAGGAATTTATAAATTGCATGTGTTTTAGGTTATACAATTTCTTAGCATACAGTTGTTTAGAGTATCCACTAATGATCCTTCATGTTTCTGTGGTATTCTTCATGTTTTAATGTATCCTCTTTCACTTATAAATTATTTGAGTCCTATCTTTTTTTCTGTTAGTATACCTAATGGTTTGTGTATTTTGCTTCTCTTTACAAAGAACTAATTCTTAGTTTTACTAATTTTTCTATTGTTTTTTCCTATTCTTAATTTCATTTATTTCTGTCCTAATCTTTATTATTTCCCTCCTGCTAACTTTGGACTTGGTTTCTTCTTCTTCTCCTTCCTTCTCCTTCTCCTTCCTCCTTCTCTCCTTACTCTTCTTCCTCCTCTTGCTGCTGCTACTGTTGCTGCTGCTGCTGCTGCTGCTGCTTCTTCTTCTTCTTCTTCTTCTTCTTCTTCTTCTTCTACTCCATCTCTTTCTTTTTCTCCTCCTTCTTAGTTCTTTGAGGTAGGATGTTATGTTGTTTATTTGAGATCTTTCTTTTTTCCCTGATAAATGCATTTATAGATAAAATCTTTCCTCTTAGAACTGCTTTTGCTGTGTCTCTTAAATTTGGGTATGCTGTGTTTCCATTTTCATTGGTCTCAAGGTATTTTTTAAATTTAACTTATTTCTTCTTTAATACATTAGTTTTTCATGAGTGTGTTATTTCTACATGTATATCAATTTTTCAGGTTACTTCTTGTTATTGATTTTTAGTTTCATACAATTGTTTTCAGAAAAGATACTTGATATAATTTCTATCTTCTTTAATTTGTTGAGAATTATTTTGTGACCTAACTTATGATCTATCCTAGAAAATGTACTGTGTATATTTCAAAATAATGTGTATTTTGCTGCTGTATTGAATGGACTGTTTTATATATGTTATGTCCATTTCATCTGTAGTGTTGTTCATTTCCTATTCCAATACGGTTTCTTTTTTTCTTCCCTTATTGATATTCTGTGTAAATAATCTATCTGTTGTTGAGCCTGGGGCTGGTGACTGTGCTCCTTAGTTGGGCAAGGTCACCATCCTGGATTCTTGGTCAGGATTCTTGGTCAGGAGGAGCTGCAAGTTCTGCTCCACAATTAAGTAGGGTCACTGGCTGGGATCTTTGCATAGGCAAGGTGGAATGCTGTTCAGTTATGGGGGAGGGTCTTAAAAGGACTCTGCTCCTGGTCCCTGAATGGGGTTGTAGGCTGGGCTCTGCCACTAGGTGGTACACAGGCTGGGTTCCAAAGCCCCTCAGGGTCACTATTTAAGCTCCATGGTTATGTAAGGCCAGAGGCAATGTTCAACAGGTAGGACAGACCACTGACTTGGATCCCTGTTAGGGCAAGTTGTAGAATGTGTTCTGTGCCTGCCTGGTGTTGTGGCCAAGCTTCACAGAGCAGTGGGACTGGATGTTCTGTTCAACAGTTGGGTGGCCCAGTGAATTTGCTCCCTTGCCAGAGTGGGGCTGGAGAATCTGTTCTGCGGCGAGTATTGCCCTGTGGCTCATAATTCACATCAGGCAAAACTACCAACTTAACTCTCTGGCCAGACGACACCACCTGTTCAGCTCTCCAGATCGGCAGGACCACAGGCTAGCGTTTCTGCTCAGGAGTTGCTACAAGCAGGAATATGGTCTGCTGAGATCTGAGTGATCGTTGCTGTAAACTCCAACCCTTATCGGTTTCTACCTAATCCCAAGTGGTTGAGGTTGACAGATTGCTTCAGTAATTCGTGTGAGGTCAGATCTGAGCAGGCCTCCAAGGAAACATCTTGCAACTCTGGGGAAGCTGAATATCTACTTAGGTATTCTTTTTATCACTGGAGGAACTGGAGGCCCTTGGGGAGCCCTCTTGGTGTGGCAAAGTACTGGCCTTTGGAGTGGTTGATGTGGTCAAAGTGAAGGCTCTCCCCTTATCCATCTAATTGGATTTTGCTCAATCTCTGCTGCCTGGAGGAGGGTGTCAGCCTCTCTTCATGGTTCTGAGACCTCCATAATGGTGTCTTGTTTATGGAGAGTTGTTAGTTGGTCCTCTTGTGAGGTAGACTGAAATTAAGTATGATTCATGTCACCATTTCAATAACGTCACTTTAAAATAAGTTTTAAGATGCAAACTGGATCATGACTCATCCCCATTTTATATCCTTCAATGGCTTTTCAAGGTTTTTAGAACAAAGCTTGGTCTACTACCCTTACTCTGGATAATCTGGTTCCTACTTCTTGTCTCCTTAACCTATTACTCTCGCCCTCTGCTTCTATTCTATAATGTATTGAAATGTGGTGGTTGATACATCACATCATAATCACCTTGTACTTTTAGAACTATTAAATAAGCACTTTATATGTGAGACCTGGTCATCTTAATTTTAAGCAAGCTTCATGGATAATTCTCATTCAACTTAAATTAGAAAATCACTATGCAATTCTCTATTAGCCTAGCCTTTTCATTGTTTCTCAAATACATGCACTTAATGTCTATATTGGGGTCTTTAAATGGGAAGTTATCTCAAGCTGTAATGCTGAATTTTCCCCTCTTGTTCCAAGATGAATTTCTAATTATGCTAACCTTCCAATTTACATGTTAGTTTCCTAGAGATGTCTTCCATTCAGCTCCTAGGTTAAGTTATATCTTCTTATATATTCTCTTCACTTCCTATAACTTTCTTACATAGCACTTAGAATACTGGTAATTAAATACTTATTTATGTATTTATATTTTCATCTCCTCCATAAAACTGTGTGCTTCTGAGGGCTACAAGTTTGAGCTCCTTTCTTGCGTGGGGTTACCAACTTTATCATTTTGTGTTGTATCCTGCTTTTCACTCCTATTGTTGCCGGTGACCACCTTAATCTTTGCTCTTACCGCACTGTGTTACACTTGTCTCTCCACTTGTCTCTGCCTTATATTGATGTGTGAAATTCTTGAGGGAAGGGCTCCACCACATTTGAAACACCATCTAGCAGAATAAGTCGAAAATACTAGGGCCATCAATAAATACTTGACAAATGAAGTACTGATGTAATTTATACTGGTGTAGTTTGTTATGTTTTAGGGAATAGACTGTGATTTCAGAATTTCCAAATATACAAAATACTGAAGGCTGTTTCTATTTTTCTAAATTAAAAAATTATCCTTTCTTTTCTCATAAATATCACAGAGATTTTATTAATATTAGATCTATTTTAAACTATGTTGTGAATGATCTATAGACTAGAAACACAGAAGAAAATTTTTGCAATCCTGGATCAAGTGGAGATTTCTTAGATACAAAAGCACAATCCATAAAAGAAAGGAAAAGATTGATAAGTTGGATTTCATTGAAATGAAAACTTTCTCCCTTTGTATGGCATTATTAAGAAACTTAAAAGACATAGACTAGGAGAAATATTTGAAACTGCATATCTGATAAAGGACTTGTATCCAGCTTACATGAGAACCCTCAAAAGGCAGTAACAAGAATACCATCAACTCAACTAAAACACAAATGGGCACAAGATTTACAAAGACACTTCATCCAAGAAAATATAAGAATGGCAAATAAGTACATGAAAAGATGCCTAACGTCCTTAGTTATTAAGAAAATGCAGATACATAGCAATGAGAAAGAATGAAATATGGCCATTTGTAGGAAAGTGGATGGACCTTGAGGGTGTCATGCTAAGCGAAATAAGTCAGGCAGAGAAAGACAGATACCATATGTTTGCACTCATAGGTCTAACAGGAAATTTT
>NC_043707.1:54164944-54204959 GCF_006229205.1 Suricata suricatta
TTTTGCATGGACCTCAAGTATATTGTAGTATAGAGGTGGAATTTAAGGAAAGGTATTAAGCAGGCTGTGTTGTAGCTTATGGGCAAGTAATAAATTGTATCATTTATCTTGAATGTATCATAGATAAGCTGCTATATAAAGATCGCCACTTCAGATAGCTGTGAAATTAGGTGATTAACTAGTTGTTACTTAACCTTCTAATTTCTGTATAAGTCTAATTACATGAAACAGAAGTTGGTGTTTTGATTTTTTACTTTGCTTTTCTGTTTGGAGTGTCATTGTAACTACTGTATTGTAAATGATGGGAAATAATTGCATATGTTAAAAAAATATGAAACTTTATAAAGTAAAAAAAAAATTAAATTAAAAAAAAAAGAAAAAAAATGCAGATAAAGCCCACAACATGGTACCATAGCACATCTATTAGAATAGCTAAGACAAGGGGTGCCTGGGTGCCTCAGTTGGTTGGACATCTGACTTCAACTTAGGTCATGATCTCACATGAAGTCACTTCATTAGTTTGAGCCCCAAGTTGGGTGCTGTGCTGACAGCTCAGAGCCTGGAGCCTGCTTCAGATTCTGTGTCTCCCTCTCTCTCTGCCTCTCCCCTGCTCATGCTTGCTCTCTCTCTCTCTCTCTCGCTCTCTCTCTCTCAAAAATAAACACACACACACACACACAAAGCTAAAATAAGCACACAAAATAACTGAAAATACAAAGGGCTGGCAGGAATGTGGAGCAACAGAAACTCCTATATATTGCTTTCAGGAATTCAAAATGGTGCAGTCACTTTTCAAAACAGTTTGGCAGATTTTTTGTAAAGTTAAACATGCTTACCATACGACTCAACAACCCTAGTCCTAGCTATTTACCCAAGCTAAATAACATATTCATGTTCACAGAAAAACATGTATGTTAATACTGGCTTTATTAGTAATCACTAAAAACTGAAATTAATCCACAGTGAAGTACAGCCATACTCAGCAATAAAAAGAATGTAATATTGATAACCCAGCAACATGAATGGATCTCAATTGCATTTATTTTATGTGAAAGGCACCAGACTTAAAAGAGCATAAACTGTATGATTCCATTGATATAACCTTCCAGAAAACATAAAATATAGGGATGGAAAATATAACCATGGTTGCCAGAGGCTGAGGGTGTAGAAGGGTTGGATTACCAAGGGCAGGAGGGAATTGCGGGGAATTATTAAACTGTTCTATATTCTGATTGTGATACAGGTTACATGGCTGTATGCATTTGTCAAAACTCACAGAGTGATACACTTAAAGGATATATTTTGCCCTGTGTAAACTATGCCTTATCACAAAAATGTAAAGAAATGTCAGTGACAGAACCTCTCGGTATCATTTGTGCATTCAAAGTCCATGTGTTGCCACCATTTGCTTGCCGTGTTCTGAATATGGGCAATGTCAGTATGTAGGGTTGCATGCTTGTTTAAGAAGAAATGTAGGACAAATAATAGATTTAAATAGCCCTCACTGTTGTCTAAAAGTAGAAGTCATTAGAGCTATTTGACTAATAGCAGCTTGAAAAAAAAAATCTAGATTCATGTTAGAGCCTTACATTGCTGAGCAGCTAGATTCCAGGTAAAATGATTGATTGCATTACTGAGGAACACATGTTTTACTGGTCTACCTATAAATTACCTGTAGCTCCAGGGCTCCCGTAATAGGGTTTCATTTCAGAATATTTTCCTCCATTTAAAATTCCATGAGTTTTTTTTTTTCAATCTGATTGCATGCCCATTTCTATCTTGTTCATTTGTGGAAATAAGTTCAGTTTTGTCTTATTCTGTAGAAAACTACCATTGTGTAGAAGTGTCTAAAATGCTGGTAGTAACATTTTGAATGAGCGGTTTCTGAGGGAACAAAAAAAAAAGAATGTGGAGATCTTTCTGAGCACATTCCCATCTCAGGGGGAAAGGTCGATAATTCAAGACAAATCCTATTTCATATCTCTATTAGGGGTCACAAAGAGCCGGTCCTACTCATATATTGAGAAAGCCTCTCTCCATTTTATAGTAAGGGACAAAAACCCTTACATACAGATATGACCTTTAACACTTGATATTAGTTCACTTAAATACATGCTAATCCACAAATTATTTGTTAAACTGAGAGAAATTTTGCCTTCTCAATGACAATGTTTCATTTTTCCTTTCCCTTTCATATGGAGTTTCCACCAAGATACTTGCCCAACAACTTCTAATTGTTTAGGGCAAAGAGCGTTTTTGAAATGACAATGACACACACATACTATCTATCAGTAGATATCCTCTTAGTGGTGACTCAATTCTCTCCACAGGCCACGGAACTCCAACAGTGGCTCTTTTGTCACAAGCTCGGCTTCCTTCAGAAGCTTCCACAACCCAAGTCCTTTTCTTTTTCCTCATGTTATTGCAGCCTCCACCCTCTTTCCCTCTGTGCTCCAACTCATCCTTATTCATAGGCACTTAAAGCAATTTCCTTTATGCAGATCTTGATTTGTTATCAGAAATCAATATTTTGAGGACGTTCTTCTTCACGGATTACTATCATTTCAAAATCAAAATATTTTGCGATTGCTGAAAGCTCACAGAAATATTCCGTGCATGAGCTGACAGGAAACTGTAATCAAATTGTCAGGCAATTGCTCCGACTGTGGCAAAGTGAGGATGCTAGATTACATGTGTCAGCATGTGCAGATAACGGCTGCGCAGTGAACAGCCGGCTGAAGGCTTGATAGGAGACGGGAAGTTGATCGCTGGAAACTGCAACCTATTGGAGACAGTAGTGCCACCTCAGCATTCTTTCGTTTGCATTAGGGACCCTTTTATGGTCAATAAAGTGGCCCACTTCAGCCATCTGCAAAGCATTCTGAAAATTCTCGGCAATGTACATATGTCAATTAATTTGTGCTAATCTCCAAGCCAGGGTTAAACAACTAATGGTTTCAAATGGGTACTAGGGTCCGACATTCGCAGACTGGATCTTAAGGCATTAATATATTTATGTCATAGGAGTGATTATTGTGGCAAAGGAGCAAATGCTCTTCTGCGAACATGGACCAAACCCTTTACTTGGTGGCCTGTCTTCTTGGGTATTGAAAGATTTATTGCCAATCTCTTCTCTCCTGGTTTCCCCCTGGTCTCTGCAAGACCCCTAATGTTCTTGGACATTTTCCCCCTCCCTCCCACGGCTGCTTGGAGCCTCCACCAAGGGCTTCCAAAGATATCCATTATTCAGCGCCTCATAGGGTTGCTGCAGCCTCCCGGGCCTAATCACTCAGCATCCTTTGTGTCTCCTCCCCCAGAGGCAGGGAAGGCTGCGGAGTCTGAGGTCAGTATGTGCTGGCTTCTCTGCTCTTTTATCCATCTTGCAGCTAGATATTTTGAGGTGCTGTATTTATTATTCAGCTGCAAAACCAGGGTGATTTGGGTGACTGATGTTGTGGTGTACTAGGTGTTTACTAAATAAATACATATTTTATGATGTGCATTATTTATTAACCTAAACATTATTTTACTCTAGTGTGTCTTTTGGTATTCTTTTTTCCGTTTTAAAAAATGTTCCCCATTTTGCTTTCTGAACGTACACCGGCCAGCGGGGCTCACCTTTCTGAGTCCCTAGGAGAGTTAGGCATCTGCGGAAGCTTCATTAACTCTCTCTGGCCATTTGGCCACCACTTTGTGATTGCTTATTTTGATAGCTTGAAAGTGACCATGGCTGAGAGTTGACACAGGTCCCTGGAGCTCTAAGCGTCCTTTCAGGAAGCAGCTAGGCCTTTCAAACGTTTTCTAGGGAGGGAGGCAAATGGTGAGAGACTTTTGAATGCTGAGAACACACAGGGCTGAAGAGGGAGGGAGGAAGGGGAAGGGGGGTGATGGTCCTGGAGAGGGGCACTTGTGGGGAAGAGCACTGGGTGTTATATGGAAACCAACTTGGCAATAAACTATTTTTTAAAAAATTAAAAAAAAATAAAGGTTTTTAGAAGGAAATTCTGCAGATCTCCTCAGTAGACTTGGGTTTGGGCACTCTGTTTGTTATTGTTGTTGTTGTTGTGGTTTGTTTGGGTTTGGTTTCTTTGTTTTGTTTTTGAGCCTGGGCTGTGTAATCTCAGCTAGTGAAAGGAAAGCAGATCATGGCACCCTTAGGGCTGATGACTCAGGAGTGCTCGCTCACTCCCAGCCCATCCTCTGCCCTCCCCGCGGCTCTGCCAGTCCTGAGACAGCAGAGGCAGCTTATTTAAAAGAAGTCAGTGAGGAACTTGATTGCTCTCCCAGGATAAGGTTTAAAATGGTCAATAACCTGGCCCATGATAGGTGTTCAAGCCAGGTTTGTGAATTTTCAAATACAGAGTGGAAGGTAACCTTTATCCTTTACTGTCAATTATGTTTTATGCAAGTAAAATGCATTATTTAGCAATTATCAGGTAGGCAGTAGTAGATGACATTGTCAGGGGACATCAGAGGAACCAAAGAGTCAACCTGGTATTTCATCCTTGTTTTTTAGCTGCTTCAAACATCCCATACAGCAGGGCATGTCGGGACTCCTGCTTCTTAAGATGGGTCACAAGAAATCATCCAAGTATTGTATGAGCCTTAGATCGATAACAGGTCCATTCTTAACATCTGTTATTTTTACCTAGAGCCAGACTACAAATGGAGGCCCCTGGCTGGCATTCTGGGCCCTCTGATGCAGAAGTCTGTAACTGGGGCTCTGTTTGTTGAGCAGTCTATGGGCAGTAAAGAAAACCACCAACGATAGTCAATTGCCCGTTGTCTGCATTGTCTATTCTGGGGTACACGCTCCCAAAGCCTGCAAAGCAGCTTTCACGGGGCTTTTGCAATCTTCACAGTGACGAGGGGAGGGCTGTGGTCACAGCAGTAATGTGGTGTAATAATGAGTTTACTCTTCTATAACTGTGCAGTGATTTAGGCTTTATAAAACCCCTTGAATCCCAAGCTTGTGAGATAAATATTAGATACAGATGCAAAGCAACTATATTTAAAGAAGAATGATGCATGACTTAGAAAACTGCATCTGTGCAACTTAATCCCACTGCTTTCAATAAAGTCTTTCTGAACCCTCTCCTTCCTCACGAGGCTCACCATCATGTTCCTCTGGGTACATCGGCCATTAATCTCTATTCTTGCTATGCTCCTGTAACAATGGTTCACATATTTGTTTTAAGCAATTCTTACATTCTATTTTTATTATTGTTCTTTGTGCATGTATCTTAGCTCCTCTCCAGAATGTGAAATGTTAGGAAAAGAAATTCACTCACTCTTGCATTATGCTGTGCCTGCATAAAGGCAGATCTCTTGAAGTCACTCAGGAAATGTTGGCTTGAATTGAAATTGGGGGAACAGCTAATGCAGCGTTCCCCATTAAGTGCACTTCAAGGTGCAGATAAGGATTGTACAAATAAATCGCCCTGATAACATACCCTCAAAAATACAATATGGTGTAGCCCTTGGTACCAATACACAAAGAAAACTTTTGCTAAAAAAGTTATTTTAAATTTGAAAACTGGCTTATTTCATTACATATCAGATATCTATACCTCCATTGATCCAAGGGCTACCCAGTTGACTTAATAAAATGACAGATTAATATAAAAACAATGCTTTTAAAAAAATACAAATTGAAGAGTGGTTAAATCTCCCTTATTCAAACAGTTATTTAATAAATATCAGAATGGTGCTTACAGTCAATGGATCAGTTTCAATCAGAGCCTTGTTCTTTAGGTAAAGTTGATGATTATAGAAGGGTGTGGGGTAACAGGTATAGGAGACTTCAGAGCTGCATGAATTTGCTACTTGCTTGATACAATGTGAACAGCTTTTAACTTCAACAATGAATTAGAGTATTTCTTGTCCCTTATGAAAAGACTTTTTCACACTACAATACACAATTTCCTTCTACCATTCCACCCAATCATTATATTTTAAAATACTGTTTAAGATATTTTAACAGTGACCTAGATAATGAATGAAGGGTAGGGTGTTTTTTTTCCCTATATCACCTGTATTGATACCAAAATCACGTGTTGGGGTCTTATAGCTACTGGCAGAGGGAGTGTTTAATGTTTTATTTACTTCTGATACAGAGAGAGACAGAGCATGAGTGGGGGAGGAGCAGAGAGAGGAGACACAGAACCGGAAGCAGGCTCCAGGCTCTGAGCTGTCAGCACAGAGCCTGACTCGGGGCTCGAACCCACGAATGTGAGATCATGACCTGAGCTGAAGTTGGAGGCTTAACCGACTGAGCCACCCAGCCGCCCCAGAGGGAGTGTGTTAGAAGTGGTGATGCAGAGGATGTTTTGGGGGCACCCTGACATATCATTTATTTTAGATGATTCATACTCTAGGGCAGGGGAGGGATCTTGAAGTTCTGGAAACTGTATCTCCTTGTATTTCCCTTCTGCTGAACACCACCTTAGAGTCCTTAATCATTCCTCTAGTTTCCCTTTCTCCCTGCCAGATAGAACCACATCCCCCTTGCTGTGATGAGCCTTCTGAGAGCTACTTTATAAGTGAGTTTTTTCTTGGGCCAAGAATGAAAACATGTTGAACAATTAAAAACCACAAACTGTCTCCACAGGCTGGGAAATGGCAATGAGGAGCTATGTCGTTACTTTTGTTTCTCTGCTGGGCTGGTACAAGTAAGCCAGGTAATATGTAGCCAAGGTTACCTAAGTGTGAAAACACTTCTTAATCTGCTTCTATTCTTTAAAACTGTGGCCAAAGTTTGTTTTCAAATATGCTGACTGCAATGGTTGATGAATTTGGATATCTTTCACTGTAATTCTTAAAATCCTTTGCCCCATTCCTTCCATGAATTCAACGAACCATTCTCAGGTTTATTTTTCCTGACCTCTTAGCACAGTATTATCCTGGACTAATTTTAATTTTCTTTAAAGCCAAGCTCTTTCTCACCTCAGAACCTTTCAATGTACTCTTCCCTCTCAGTCTGGAATTGTTCTTCTACTCTTATCCCTGTTCTCTCCTTTCTTTCCTTCTCCTTTCTTTCTTTTTGGTTGCTGTTGCTATTGGTCTGTACGGTAGTCTATTTTCAAGTCCCAACATCAATGCTGTTTGTTCCAAAGACTTTCTTTTGAGGAGAAGTTTAACAAGTTAAGGGTTAGGGAAAGTCTAACAGTACTAATGCACAAAATTAACATTCATAGCAATTGGGATGAACCAAACCAACCAACCCAACAAAAAGATGTTTGAACCTTCTATGTTGCCCACTCTCTACCTGCTCCCAAATCCAGACACTTCTACCTCTTTCCTGACTTTCCATCCCTTGCTCTCTTCAGCAACTGTTTTGACCATTCCAGTTTTCTCATATCCCTCTGAGACAAATTCAGCCACTCTGGATTTCTGGAGTGTAAATTTTGATGGAAACAGAACATTTATGGGAGAGTCTGCAGAATAAGGCTTAAGTTATTTTTGTTGTTCTCTTTCTCTGAGATAAGCTTGGAGAGTAACATCGCTTATTCCCCAAGGCCTCATAGATGCCATATAATCAATACAATCTTCTATAATTCTTCAAGCTAAAAAGATTTCTGCCTCCTTCTTCCATGTTAGTTATTCTAGGATTCTGCTGTGAACTAAATGTTGGTGTCACCACAAAATTCACAAATTGAAGTTCCTAATTTCCAGTGGGGATGCTATCTGAAGGTGAGAGTGATTACTTTTAGATAAGATCATGAAGTGGGATCCCCATGATGAGATAAATGCCCTAAAGAAAAGAAGAGACTGAGATCTCTGTGTGCATGTTTGCCCGCCCCAAGAGAAAGCTATCTGAGCACCTAACCAGGAAGAGTAACTCACCAAGAACCTTACAATGTATGTGACCATGATCCTGACTGGCTAGCCTCCAGAATTGTGAGAAATAAATGCAAATTGTTAAGCTACTCTGGATATGATATTTCATCACAGCATCCTGAAATAAGACAGATTCCTAGACACCATGGATCATGTCCTCAATAGGATCCAAGCAAAGGGTTAGAAAGCTGGAGTTTGGGGAGGCAGGGCTTGGAAAGATTCCCTGAAGCAGTGGTATACATTTTGGGAAGGGTTGGGGTCATGGAATGTAGGGGGCTGGTGGTTCTGGGGTGATGGGGGATGTTCACAGAATTTCAATAGTAGAGGAGGGGGCACTCATGGTGTGTAGTTGGTACAAACCTGGCCTGGGTAGTGAAATGGTGGGGTGCACAAGGAATGAAAAGGACAATCTTGGGATTTTATAATCTGTTTGGGGAAAAACAGAATTTACGATGAGGCCACTTAACATTCATGTATTTACAATTAAGTGTCCAAATAAGTGCTATAGAGATCCAGGAGAAAATAAAATGAGTACAGTCTGAAGCACTTAAAACACAAGGACTTTTGATACAGCTCCAGTTTTGCAAAATGAAAAAGTTCTAGAGATCTGGTGCATGACAATGTGACTATACTTAACACTGCTGAGCTGCATACTCAAAAATGTTTAAAATGGTAAATTTAAGGTTAGGTGTTCTTTACTAGGATAAAAAATATATAAAAAAATAAAACAAAACAAATACAAAATATAGGGACTTTTGTTTTCTTTCCCTATGCTTTGTCAGTTATTTATCCTGGCACCTCAGTGGCTGTGTCACCAAGGAAAGGAATAGGGACTTAGCTATAATCTCCCCACCCCTGCCCCATAATCCTTGTTAGTGCTTTAAACAAAAACAAAAATAATTTTCCAATCTAAGTTAAAAATGCTACTTTTTATGAAAAGACAGCTTCAAGAAAATTTCCCTATTCCCGAGTTTCCCATCTGGTGTGTCATAAATCCTGCAAATTAGCAGTGATCATAAATCGTCAACTTTTTATAATGAAGAAAATTGAAACCATTACAAAATATATATTAAAAATCACAAAAGCATTTAGAGTGTTTCTTAATATTTGAATATTATTTAAACACTAACTCTGGTAGATTGCTGAATAGAGTAACTGTGGCTTTGGTACTTAGGACCCCCTGGATAGGCAGCATACCACCTCCTGCACATGTTCTCAATGATTCTCTTCCCTTTGGTTTCAGTTAATTTTTCAGTTGGTGTAATTTTTATTTGTTGGTTGATTCGTTTAAGAGCACAGATCCTAAAACTATACCACTTCAGTTTAAACTCTGGCTTTACTACTTACTATTTGTTTGATTTGGGGCATTAATTATAAAATTTGTGACTCACCTTCCTCATCGGGAAGATGGAGGTAGTAATAGTATCTACCCCAGAGGATTATTGTGAGGATTAAAGAAGCCACATAAATGGTTAGCAATGCTTGACTGACAGTCATGCTCAGGAAGTGGTAGGGATTATGATTATGATTACAATTATTATCAGGTATGCATAAATAAATACAAATTGGTTTTTAAATGTCTAGGTGTCTTTTTTCTTATGTAACTATTTTTATTACTTTTATATGTAAAAGAAATAAAAGTTTCTGAAATTAAAGAAATTAAATTAAAATTTAATTAAAAGAAATTAAAGTTTGATTAACTTTTGTAATGAATTATGTTTTTCTCAAAATATTAATCACTCAGGACACATAATAATTGAATAAAATTCAATTGATATTCACATTTTATTTGTTTGTTTATTTATTTATTTTAGAGAGAGAAAGAAAAAGCAGGAGTGGAGGAGGGGCAGAGGAAGAGAGAGAGAATCTTCAGCAGGCTTCATGCTCAGCACTTGGAGCCTAAGGCAGGGCTCCATTCAAAGAACCTGGGATCATAACTGCAGCCAAAATCAAGAGTCTAAATCTCAGCCAACTGAGCCACCCAGGCACCTCGATTCAACTGATTTTTAAAAGGACTATAGAACATTACAGTTACAGAAGTCAATATCTATGATTACATATGACTATCAGGAATATTTTTAATTGAATATTTTCAGAATTTTAAACATTAAAGAAATAAAAATTAATATTTATTATTTCTTTTTGCATAATGCATGTTTAATTCTTCATACTTTAAGAAAATATGTCTTTAAATTTTCTTAAGGATTAGAGGACATAAATTTATTTTTTGGAAAATAAACTTTTTGAAGGTTTCATGGCCTATGATCCCTTTAAGTACTTTCAAGTAGGATGATTTTACAGGCATATGTTTTCCCATCTTAATGGACAAACTTTTGATTAAAGCTGGAAAGCTCTCATACTCCCAAGATAAACCCAATAATGCAAGAAATATTAAGCCTTCATTAAGCAATATAATGACAATTTCCTTAAATATGCATTAGAAAATGCCTATAATTATTTCTCCCTCACTTTAATAATTTTTAAAAATGTTTGTTTATGTCGAGAGACAGAGAGACAGACTGAAAATGAGGCCTCCCTCACTTCCCCACCAAATGAATTCTCCATAAGACAGTTCACATCACCGCAACTGGTTACCCTAAGAGGGGCAAGAGAGCAAGAGAACAAGAGACAGAAAGCATCTAAGACTGAAGTCACATTTTCTTCTTTAACCTAATGTAGAAATTGACATCCCATCACTTTTGCTGTAGTATATTTACTAAAACAAATCCTTAGATGCGAGGCACACTGAAAGTGGGACTCATACACGAGCATATGAATCCCAAGTAGAGGTTATCAGTTGCTGTTTAAAGGCTGCCCTATATTAGAGTATGTCACAGACCTGCTTCACCAATAGCTTTCCTTCGCTCAGTTGTTTGCAACCTCTTCTTTCTAGTTGCTCATTTCAAAACATCAGCGTCATCCTTGAATTCTTTTTTCTTCCTATGCCATTCATTTCTGTAAGGAAAGCTTGTCAACGCTATTTCACAAAAAGAGAGGCAGCCTTCTACCACTTGTCATGTTCCACTACTATTATCCTGGCCCTAGACATCACCGTCTTGCATCTAGCTTACTGAAAGAGTCTCCTAATAGGTGCTTCTGCTTTTGCCCTTACCCCCCGTAAGTCTATTCTCTATATGGCAGCTAGAGTGACTCTGGTAAAACAGAAATCAGTCACATCACTCTGTTCACAGTCTGCCTTGGCTTTCCATTTCACTCAGAGTAGAAGCCAAAATTTACAATGGCCTGCGAAGTTTTATATCAATTTGTTCTTAAGTCTTTGCTGCCATCTTCTGCCACATGGTCCCCTCCAACCACACTGACTTCTTACTACTCCTTAAGCTAGAGGGTCTATTCTGGTCCAAACGTCTTTATAGCTCTCCCATCTGCCTGGAAGGGTCTTTCCCTAGATATCCCTAGATTTCTCTACTACTTCAATTCTCTCTTAAACCTTCATGGTAAGTTATGCCCTACTTCATATTTCAATCTGTCCTCCCTTCCTCCTATACCTTCACCCTGATATACTCTTTCTTTTATCTTTGGCACATATCATCTGTCATGGATTGAATTGTGTCCCTCTAAAAATATTTAAATGTGAAGTTCTAACTTCTATTACCTCGGAATGGGACTTTGAAGATATAATTGGTTAACATGAGGTCAGATTTGAGTAGGGTTGGCCCCCTGGCTGGTGTCTTTATAAATAGGAGAAATCAGGACACAGACACACAGACAAGAAGAATGCCTTGTGAAGATGAAGCCAAAGATCAGGGTGATGTGTCTTCAAATCAAGGAATGCCAAAGATTTCGGGCATAAGCTAGGAGAGAGAGATGGACCAGATTTTCCCTTACAGACCTCAAGAGATAAAACCCCTGACCTACACATTAATCAGAGACTTCTAGAATTCAGAAGTGTGAGATAATAAACGTCTGTTGTGGAAATCATCTAGTTTGTAGCCCTAGTTAGCCCATCTAGTTAGAGTAGCCCTACCAAACTAATATATTTTAGCACATTAGGGAATTTAATTTTTATTATTGATGTAGTTCTTGCCTTGTTGAAATGTAATCATCTCAAGGGCAGGAATCTTACCTGCTTTGTTCATTGACAAAGAGCCATGCTTGTCACATAGTAGGGTCTAGATAAAACATTATTGGGGTGCCTGGGTGGCTCAGTCAGTTGAGTGTCTGGCTTCGGCTCAGGTCATGATCTCACAGTTCATGGGTTCGAGCCCTGCATTGGGCTCTGTGCTGACAGCTCAGAACCTGGAGCCTGCTCGGATTCTGTATCTCCTTCTCTCTCTGACCCTCCCCTGCTCACGCTGTCTCTCTCTCTCTCTCTCTCTCTCAAAAATACATAAAACATTAGAAAAAAGATTTAAAAAACATTATTGAATAAATGACCAAGAAACAAACTTGCTACACGAAATCATTTATACAATGTTAGTGTATGCTCAAAGATCTAATTGCAAATCTCTGTAATGCACAAATACAGAATGCCTCAATCAATCGTAGAGTTTTTGTTTTAACAGCCTGCCTTGAAACTGCTAATGTAATACATGGGATCAATGATGCAAAGAAAATAGGAAATGTACCATTTTTGATTAGTTTAATAGTAGGCACACTGAGGACATGTTGGATAACATAGAGATCACACATAGAGATCCAGCATACTTTTAGATTAAACAAGTTTCATTGCAGATTGAATCGTACTTTAGTAATGGTGTTAGTGAGACTCTCTAAAGAGAAATTCTTTGACGAACTTAATTTGTTCTGTAAAATACTGAAGAGCCTACAGGAGATGAAATATTTAAATTGATAAGTGAATGCTTTGATACACGCCAGATAGAAAGCCTACATAAATTTGTCCTGATGGTGAGGGAACAATGGCAGAAAGTTGTAAAGGCCTTCACATACAGATCATATTATAAACCTTGAGATTTAAGAAATACATTATTTTCTCCACAGCAAGGCTTTCAGATGTAGACATTTGCTATAGATCAGAATTCCACATTAAATGATGTTATCAAAATAGTGACTCTAATAAAATCTAGGCAGCTCCATCCTGTCTATTTTCAGCTTTATGTGAAGAAATGGGGTCAGACACGACTCTTTACTGTTTCATACTGCATTGTGTTGCTCATCCAAAGAAAAACTTTTGTCAAAAATTAATAAGCTGTAAGAATCAAAACCACTTTTTCTGAATGATTCTCATATTGAATATTTTTGAAGCATAGTTATTGGCTTGCTAAAGTTTGTATTACTCAGCTGCTAAAGGAACTTATTGAAAACACCAAGAATGCCATGGAAATATTAACAGGCACAGAAAATGAAAATGAAATCTCAAAAACATGGAGTGAAAAACATTTTACTAATGATCTTTAGTTGATATGAAAATTTTAATCTTAATGAAGAATTATTAACCTCCAGTAGGTCGACATGGGGCTACCTGTAAGGGAAAACTTTATCATTATTTTAGAATACATGATATAAAAAAGCTGTATTGGACTTGAAATCCAAGCAGATTATTCCCAAGTTTCTTAAAAGTACTTTGGTCGATGGATAGAAGAAAAAGAGCTGTTGGATTTCATGACATAGAGTTAGACAAAGTAAACGATCTAAATTCTGCAATGGTGAAAATGCCATCTGGCAGTCAAAAGGCTATTGATGATCTTCCGACATTTGCTGCCTTTACTTATGTGAACAAAATGTGTTGTCAATGGTTGAGCATAAAAGACTGGAGAGGTCATCTGTTTGCATTACTTGTTTCTACATTGCAGAACACCCCAAAACTTTGTGGTTTGAAGTCATAAATTATTATTATTGCTCACAGTTCTGTGTGTTGGCTGGACACAGTGCCCGAAGTGGGGTCAATTCTCAGACAGGTCTACCATCATTTGTATTTTGACTAAGCTCAGTATCCCAGGTATCTTGCAGCGGGTGCTGGCTGTCAGTTGATGGATCTCCTGGCGTTGTCAAACTGAGTGCCTACATTTGGCTTTGCCATGCCGCTTAGGCTTTTCCCTCATGGCAACTTTGTTCTGAGGCAGGTAATCCCCAAAATAAGAGTTTCAAGAGACCTGGAAGGAAGTGCCAAAATTTCTTATACGACTTTGTTTCAAAAGTTCAAAAATATTATGTCTGGTGTATTTTATTGGTTAAATGAGTCACCAAGAAAGTTCTTAATCAAGGGAACAGAAGCTAGATACTACTTCTGGATGTGAGAAATTATTTACAATAAAGGGAGGAATTCATAGAGGCCATCTTAGGGATGTTTCGCCACATAAAGTTTTTATGAGAAATTGAATGAAAACACTTATAGGATAAAATATGGATTAAAATATGCCCATTGAAGCAAATTTAAGTTAATAATTAATAATAAGAAAGTATTTTATTTAAAATAGGATATACTTTATAGCTAGGATTATGATTGCCTTACTCATAAGATGAGCTCAATATGTATTGCTTATTATTGGATGTTGCCTTCCCAGTATTGGGTTTGTGGTTAAAGTTGTCAGAACAGCAATGAAAAAACTTGCCTTTATATAGTAATTTGTGGATGCCAGGCACCATTCCAAGTGTTTTGTAAATATCAATTAACGTAAAGCCTCACAATTAACCTGTGAGGTAGTTGTTGTTGCTAGTTACACGGTTAGAACTGTGAGGATAAAACTGAGTGATGGAAAAGTTGAGCCACTTGCCCAAGGTCACACAGCAAGTAGGCAATAGGGCCAGCATGTAAATCTAGACTTTTGGGGTTTTTTTTTTGCCTGGGCCATTAACCAGTGTATTGTATTATGTAGGTTATACTTTTGATTAAGGAAAACTAGAGAAACATCAACTGTAGGTCAAATCAAATAACAGATTGTTTTATTTCATGCTGACTTATAATATAGCTGGTGAGTAATATTGTTTTTTGACTTAAGCAATTATACCTAGAACCCAGATCTTGGTTTTTAACACCATTCTTTGATAAGAGGAATCCGGGCTCCTTAGAAAAATAATGAGCTCTAGGGCTAAGGAAGGATATGTACAAGATAAAACCCGGAGTAGTTGGTAGTGCCCGAAAGAAAACAAAGGGCTCACAAACAAAAGGAAACGAAATGTACTGTTGGGGAACTTTAAAGGACATAAAAGCTAACTTGAACGAACTCCTATTGGCCAAATTGGGATCAATTTGAGCAACAAAATAAATGTTATAGTATGACTCCAAGCATAAAATAAATATGCATGAGTCCATCTTGATATAAATAAACAATGGCATAAATAAACTATGAACAGACAAATCACCCCTAGAAATTTTTTTTCAAATGATGTATATAACTCCTCCTCCTCCAAGAGGTATAGCTTGGTCTCCCAGGTGTTTAGGGTGAACTGGACTTGGTGACTCACTTCCAAAGAACAGAGTACAGAAAGGGGAAAAAAATAACCTTACAGTGAAGAGACCTGACAGATATCATGTTAACCAAGAGATCAAGTTTGACCTCACCAGTGATAAATTAATGTTGATGTCATGTACTTCCTGATATGATGTGATGAAGAAGGCACTGATCGTGAGAAAAGATATTTAAAAATCCAAATTGAGGGATGCTCTATGAACTATCTGACAGCAGTCTTCAAAATGTCAAGGCCATGAGAAAAAAGGAAAGACTGAGAAACTGTCACAGACCAAAGGAGACCAAGGAGACAAGACATGATAATTACATGCAGTCTGATACCCTGAACTGCATCTTGGAACAGATAAAAGATTCTGGCAGAACAACTGGTGAGAAATGAAGAAAATATGTAGTCTAGGTTAATAATTAAGTTAACTTCTTAGTTTAAAAATTGCACAATACTAATATAGTGTATTTTTTTACAAAAGAAAAAGTTTTAAAACTAACATAAATTGTTAGCATTAGGGAAGTCTGGGTGAAGGTTTATAGGGACTCTGTACTATTTTTGCAACTATTCTGCAAATCTAAAATTATTTCCCAAAAGTTATTAAAATGATAACACAGCATAACATATCTATTTATACAATATATTTCCTAATAAAATACATGCACAAGCACAGAGACAAACACAGAAGAAAACAGGCTAGAAGGAAATAGATCTTTAAATATTAACTGTGGATATCTCCAGGTTTTAGGGTTATGGATTAATTCTTTCTCCCTTTAATATTTGTATATAGTTTTTAGTTGCCTATAATGAGCATATTTTACTTTTATAATTAAAAATGTAAAAAAAGGAAAAGCAATGTAGTATAAACACAGCTTATGAACAGCATTTGTTAGCGTTCTCAGAATGTTAATTGATGCAAATGAGAATGTTAACTAATTCTTTCAAGTAGTTAAGAAACAGTATAGTGGGAACCAGGGCGCTAGTTGAGGAGAGCATCTGGAGGGTATGGACTTGCTTCCTGTTTTCTAAGCTTCATCACTTTGGGGAAAGATGTGCCAATGCGATTGGTGTTTTATTTCAATCCTTAATTTTAAAAAGAACTAACTTCGCAAATTGCTGAGTTTGTCTGCACCCCAGTGTCCTCATTTGGGACTAAATAAGAATAGCAAGTAAAGAGTAGGCCTGGAATGAAATGTGTTAAGTACTTTGTAAAGAGCTCTACAAATGGTAGAGATTATTATTAGCAGTGGTAGTACTGTTAGTAACCGCAAGAGCGGTAGTAGTAATACGGTGGTGGTAACAGAAGTAACAGCGGTTCTAATTCGCTAGTGTTATTGCTCAGTATTGTTCAGTGCACTGTGGAATCCTGCATTGGATCCAGGATCAGAAACACACACACACGCACGCGCGCACACACACACACACACACACACACACACATGTGGATCTATCAAGAATGCACATTGCAAATAATGGTTCCTCACAGATTCACTTCATTCATTTCACTTTGGAGTAAGGTACAAAGTTTAAGCAATGTTAGAAAACCACCTGCTTAATTGTATTACCTTCTGGAGGAAGGCTTTATTGTCTACTCTAAGAAGAACTAACTAGTCTTTCCTGTGTGTCTTCACTATGTCTATGGCTGCGCCTAGCACAGCACTCATCACATTAGAAGACATTATTTCCATGTCTGTTTCCTTCACTGTTGTGGGCTCTTTGAGGACAGTGCCCTGCTTAGCCACCCCTGAGTGTTCTACAGCTCCCAGGACAATGTTTTTTTCCAGCATATATCAAGTGTTCAACAATATTTACTATATTGAATTATTGGTACATTATTCAGATGGGTTTAGAATTTCATTTTAAGGCCTTTGGAAAACAACCAGATTTTAGAGGGTAACATCATATTCCAACAAAGTGATAATACATTTTGGAAGAGCTGTTTGCCTGGTGAAATACTTCTTGTTGGCATCATAAAAAACAAATGGGAACTATTTATTAATGTGCAGTGAAGTACTGGTGGAAATAAGGAAAGGAATCTGCAGGGGTTTTGTAAAAATAGCAGGAGATTCATCAGGTCACATTCTGTGCTTTTGACTGAAAGGGGCTATGACTTCTTACAGAACTGATGGGGATGCTACATGCCAGACACTTTGTGAAGCCATTTATTTCACCATGTTTGTATTTTCACACATGTGAATAAGGCAAGTATCATTACCCCCATCTTTTATATGAACAAGTCAAGAAGATTAATGACTTGCTCAAGGTCAAACAGGGTTAAGGTCAGTCTGACCTTTGCATTCCAAATAAGTCTTTGCATAATATCAGTTTCCTATAGACCTTGAGTATGTCAGCTTGTAATATCTAGCAAAATACCATAGATTGGGTGGCTTAAACCACAGAAATTCATGAACTAATTTTTTTTATAGCTCTCGGAAGTTCAAGATCAAGGTGCTGGCTGATTTAGTTCTTGGGAAGGCCTCTCTTCCTGGCTTCCAGATAGCTACCTCCTCTTTATGTCCTCACATGGTGGAGAGCCACCAGGCTCTCTGGTGTCTCTTCTTAGAAGGGCATTAATCCTATCATGAAAGTCTCAACCTCATATTTCATCTACCTCTCATTGCCTACCAAAGGCTGCATCTTCAAATACCATCACATTGAGGGTTAAGGATTCAAACTATGAATTTTGAGAAACACATTCTACCCATAATACCAGGATAGTGTATTTAGGGTATTAGCATTTTGCTTTGAGATGTATGGGCTCAAGTTTTATGTAGGTACTTGTAAAGGATTTGACCCTTAATAGGGCATTTTCTATTTTCCAGTCTAAGAACAGTTTCAATCAGGGAAAAAAATGTCCCTAACAGGATAGTAAAATATGAGAGATTTTGTGAATTGAGTTAAATTCAGACAAAGGAAAATAAAGTTTAAGAAGACAGATTTTAAAACTTTCTCAAAATCCTTCTGAAACTGAGGAGTTAATACCAAATGTGGCTGCTTTCATTAATCAATTTGTATTTATCCCTGTTGATTGTCTTTCTGTCCCCCAGGAGTTCTGGGTCTATTCTCTCTGGCAGATCCACTTTAAAAAAAATACGTGTTGAGTGTTATCCTTGACAAATAGTGATGGACCACTTTCATGTACTTTCTATGATTAAGTAACTAATGTCCATCAGTAGATCTCTTTGTGTCCCCATAAGAGATACAGAATAAAGAAAAATAAAGGACTACTTTAACCCCAGACTGGAGACTCCTCACTGGGACTTGGTTTTCTTACTTATGCCTATAGCTTCAGCATAAAACTGTGGCCTAGAAATTGAATTCTGAACACTGTGTTACCACTTAAAGAGATACTTACTCCAGAGACTAGAGAGAGAGACTGCCTGGGTGGCTCAGCCAGTTAAGCATCTAACTTTTGATTTCAGTTCAGGTCATGATCTCATGGTTCATGGGATAGAGGCCCATGTCAGGCTCCATGCTTGGAGCCTGCTTGGGATTCTCTCTCTTCCTCTGTCTCTGCCTCTGTCCTGCTCACCACTCTCTCCCTCAAAAGAGAGAGAGAGAGAGAGAGAGAGAGAGAGAGAGAGAGAGAGAGAGGCAGAGGCAGAGGCAGAAAGAGAGAGGGAGAGAACAAATAAAAGTAATGACAGAAACATTTTTCCTTCTAACATCTTATATATACAATGAAGGAAAGAGAGGCTAAACAAAATTCCTTTGACTCTGTCTACCATGCTCCTTTGTAAACTTACTTCCATGTCTAACAATGAGTTTAAAGTGGTAAGCATATAGGAGGAAAGAATCTCAAATATGTCTTTTACTCTTTCTCTAATGCCCCACAAATGAAAATTCTACTTAAACACCTTACATGTATGTCTGCCTTTTATTTGTTTGAAATCTCATAGCCTCTCAACTTATAATTTACTGGACTTTAAATACTAGAACTCAGAATTAGTTTGGAGTGATTTGATGCAGATTTTGTTCATTTCTCAACAATCAAATCAACCTGCTATGTTCACTGCTTGTGAAGCAGTTCTAACTGAAGCATCATTCAGGGAAAGAACATTGCCAAATCTTTCATAAAATGACTCTTGCCTTAATTAAAACTTATGGCCCAAATTTCCACTCTCTCAGCCACATAAACAAGAGAATTCTGTAATGGCCAATTGAACATAAATAAAACCCCATGCTATCGCTTATATAATTTAAAATGGAATGATTCCAGAAATAATAGAAAATAATAAGATTATTTGATTAAGGATAAACAAATTATGAAAAAAAATAATAAGACACCTAAATAGCTGGCTCAAATTCCAACCATATTTGAGCCAGATGAAGTTGATTTCTCATTGGACCTTAAGTGGCATTCCAAGTCTTTGTTCCAAATCTCTGCCCAAATGTCATATTTGCCTCGAGCAACTAACCAAAGGTGGGAGATAAAAGTAAAAGAATGAAATTTTTCCATGTTCATTGGCCAAGATGTAAGTCCTCATGTACTTTGGTCTTATTAAATGGCTTAATTTCTTGGTTGTAATGTCCGTGTTCTCAAGTATCCTTTCTTTCTCTTGTCTTTCTTTCTTAGGTACGCTGGCCCGATTCTCAATGAAGGAAAAGAAAGCCCTGACACACTTTCCTTTGGTCTTAGGTCCTGAAATGTATTCAGGTATTTTGCTTGAAACTTGTTGAGTTGCCAAGCAATGAGTAATGGTTTTCAATATGTGTTCCACACATTGGGTTTTATGGGGTAGATTGAGTTAACTAATAGAGACTCTAAGACTTCTTACTTAATACAAAAATAGAACTCTTTATTAAAATAACGAGACATTAACCACGATTCCTAAGTGCTATCCTAAAAAGATTATACAAAGTGATGAAGATTTTGAAGAAAACAAACACCTAGATGCAATTAGATACCTTTTTCATTAGTCCAAACCAAATCTTATTAGACTCTGATGAGACTGTTCCTCTGAAACTCACTAATTTCTCTTAATGTAGGGGCAAAACAAGCCTTTCTAGATCATGGAAATGTTCACAGACATTAAAAGTTGTTTTCCTCAACTTGTTTGTTTTTTTCCTTGAGATAAGAATGTTATAACTTATTCACTTCTTCCACTGAGGCCTTTATTTGCTTCTCTAGTACTCTCAATCAGCCATTGAACTGGGACTTTCTTCTAAGGCAGAGAAGGAAACAATGATAGTCATTGCTATATGAAGTTCTTTGATTGCCACCTTCCAGTTTCTGTGCAATGGGATCTGTTCTTTACTGCTCCTTTCTTAATACCAAATTTATTAGAAAAGTACAAAGCTGAAGTCTATACAAAAAAGAAAGTCACATTAAAAATTTTTTTGAATGTTAACTTATTTTGAGAGAGAAGGGAGGGGAGGGGCAGAGAGAGAGGGAGACACAGAATCTGAAGCAGACTACAGGCTCTGAGCTGTCAGCGCAGAGCCTGACATGGGGCTTGAACTCACGAACCATGAGATTATGACCTGAGTCAAAGTTAGACACTTAACCAACTGAGTCATCCAGGTGCCCCCAAGAGAATCACATATTTGAGGGGAAAAGTTTATATTGCTTTGAATGTATTAGTGATAAATTTCAAAAAGAGGATGGAAAGTATAAAGTACAAATTAAATGCTAATTTCAATGTACCTTATTCTAGTTAATTTAAAGATATGGGCTTATGAATTCACCAGTTGTTTAAGTTTTTTAAGCCTAGTCTCTACCTCAAACTTCACAATATAGCAGCAAAATCCAAGGAAATATGTTGGAAAGAGAAACCATTGTTACCCTATAAACTCTGTACTTATGGATTAATAAAGAACAAAATAAGGAGCAGTCTCGTGAATATGCCAAATTTCTTTCCTGGATGACTAGCTAAGTTGAAATCTTGAATTTCTAATTATATTTGTTATAAAAATAAAAATAGATATAAATAATATGAAGTTGTTTATGAAGTTCCCTTTCTCTCTCTCTCTCTCTCTCTCTCTCTCTCTCTCTCTCTCACACACACACACACACATACACACACACACACACACACACACACACACACACACACACACACATGGAAACCAATAAAATGGTTGTAGTAGACAGGGCAGATTGCTTCTTTAAAAGCCATCACCCCTTTCTTCCCCTTTCCTGCCTTACAGAATCCCCCAACTTTGTTCTTATATCATGAAGAGATCTCTTACCCAATCTCAGGAAAGCCAGGCAAAAACATAGTGTAGAGGAGAGATATAAAGAGAAAGCTGGTGAGCAGTATCACTGAGAGAGAGAGGCAATGCCTTGCACTTTGTAGCTTTGAAGGTAGTAGTCCTGTGGCCCAACGTGCCTGAAGCTGCTGTAGCCTTCTTGAAACCAAGATGGCAGCACATCGAAAATTCCAGAAAATCCAATCAGTCTAGAAGCCTGACTGAATTCAACTTTGGAACCAAGGCGGGAATGGATTCCTTCCAGTCACTTTATTATGGGGGCTGGGGGTGGGGGCAATCCACTATTTACAGAGGTAAACTATTTAAAATAATTACAATTTTTTTTAAATACATCAACGGCCCCATCCACTTTTAATCAAATAGCCATTATTGTCTCAATAAAGCGGGTACTTCTAATTATAAAAAAAAGTACCAATCATTGAAATGTATAAAAAAATCCAAAATATTCCACCACCCAAAAATGACTATTAAAAATTGATGAACACTCATATATGTATGTATATATTGATATATACACATACTAGTATTTACTAAAATTGTTCCATTTAATCTTTCTGAAGTATTACTGAGAAAAAAAAATTGAACTCAAACTGAAGGAATTCAAAATGTTTCAAAGTACATTTCACCTAAAGAGACATTGTTTTCTTAAGTGAATTTTCAGAGAGAAAAACAAAAGCCAATTTTTAAAACTGAGAGTTTAAACTTTTTCTTTTCTCAAAAGTTGAGTGGAGTGCCAGCAATAGTGTCCAGTGTCCACAGGGAGAAATGGGCTGCTCCTAGACTTGCCCTTGACTGTGACTCTTGCTGTTCACACTTCAGTGGTCTCGTCCGTTTCCTTGATCTCACTCTCTAACCCTCCTGAGTGTCCTGTCCAAGAGTAATCTCCTTCCAATAAATCTCTTTACTATGTAAATTATCTAGGGTCTATTTCTCTTATTATAGCCCAGAACTCTGACTGGTACAAAGGTTGTTTGTATTTTTATCTTTAATACATATTGAGAGATTGTTTTGCTGGAGGCCAAAGGGCTTTTTGTTTTTTATGCTTTATTTTACGTTCATTGTTATCAGAGATTGTCTTTTAAAAATCTTAATTTTGTCAATCTGATAACGACCAAAATCATCTCAGTGATACATTTAGTTTATGCCCCCTTAGGTGCTAATGAAGTTGCATATCTTGTGACCATATATCTATCACATCTTTATTTGTTTTTCGGTTATTTGCTTATATCTATCTTCTGACCATTTCTCTGTTTGTTAATTTGCCTTTTTCTTATTCATTTGAAAATGATTCTTTGTATACAACAAATATTTGTTTTCTTTTCTGTTCAATATGTTGCAAATATTTTTCTTAATCTTTTTAAAATATTATTTTGGGGCGCCTGGGTGGCTCAGTCGGTTAAGCCTCCAGCCTCGGCTCAGGTCAGATCTCACATTTGTGGGTTCGAGCCCCGCGTCGGGCTCTGTGCTGACAGCTAGCTCAGAGCCTGGAGCCTGCTTTCAGTTCTGTGTCTCCTTCTCTCTCTGCCCCTCCCCCTCTCATGCTCTGTCTCTCTCTGTATCAAAAATAAATAAAACATTAAAAAAAGTAAAAAAAAATAAAATATTATTTTATGCACCTAAATGTTTAATTCCTACTTGGTCAAAAACACCTATTTTATTTCATAGATATTCTAGATTTTCCATTTTATTTAAGAAGCTTCTCCAACCCAAAGTTATATCTATGTGTCTATTTTTCTGTAAGTACTTTAAAAAATATTTAGGTTCTTAATCCACCTGAATTTATTTTTGTGTCTTTCTCATGTGAGATACAAGTTCAACTTTATTTTCTGCTGGATGGTAGCCAATTACACCAATGCATTAACTAAATAAACTATATTTCTGCTGACTAACTTATAGCATCTTTGTCAAATGGTGGATCTTTGCCTAGGGTGTGATATACTATTTCTAGACCATTTTGTTCCATTGATTTTTTTTCTGTCATGATTCTGTTGAACTAAAGTAAACTTATAGTAATATTTAATATAGGTTCAGATAAATCTTTCATTACATTGTTTCTTTATAATTTCTTCTAATTCTGCCACATTAACCTTAAGATAATTTTACCCAATTCTCCGATTCCTTAAAAAACAAACAAACAAAATAAATCTTTGGTACTGGAATTAAAAGTATATATTAATTTAGAAAAGATTCACATTTTAGAGATATTGAATTTTCCCATCCAAAATTATATATTTCCATTTTTTGTTCTTGGTTTTGTGCCTTTTTATCAGAAGTTTTCCTATAATGGTCTTCACATAACCTTAAACTTCTTTGTTAAATTAATGCTTTGGAATTTAACAGGTTTTGTGGCTATTGTAAATGAATTATGTTGTCTCATTTCAATTTCAAGCAGTAATGCTACACTCTGTCTTGTATTTATCTGCTTAATCCAATTTTTATTTAATTTTCTGCTTAATTTTACTGCTTAATCTTAATTTTATTTATTTATTTTTATTATTATTATTTTATGTTTGAGGAGCTCAGATTGGAAATTAGGATTGTTACAAAAGGAATTTATAGAGAAATAAAAACTTAGTAGAATATTACAGCAAATTAATTAAATATTTATAAAAAGAAACTTTTTCTTAAAGTCCTTTACCTCCCACTTAAAATGAAAAGCACTGGACTTGATGCTATATGATAGGGTTTCTTCCATAGTGAGATGAAGTTACCTCAAGATATGACAGAAAAATTAAAAGGGAACTTTACGTCTTTTTGATCCTGAGAGGATTATGGGTAGAGACAACTCAAAGAAGATGAGCGTGAGTGTGGAAAGATAGTGGATGAAATCTCTGGGTCTACAAGATTTTGTTTGCCAGCTTTAATACCTTTATGGGGGAGGACTCTTGCCCTATTCCCATAAGTGAGCTGAAGAGATCACTATGTAAAACAAGTCCAGGCCAACATAAAACCATGGTCAACCACAGAGATTCTGCTTTGTATTTGAGGACCTTTCTTGGATCTTATGTGGCATAGACACAAATTTGACCACCAGTAAGAATGTCATGGGTCCATGGTGAAAACCAAGTGTCATCATAGCAAACTCTTTGGTGGTACAAGGTTGGGGAGAGGAAGAACAGCAGAATCAGGAGCCAGATGGAGTTTAGTGGAGACTTAGAGTGGTCTTCAGCACCACTAAGAACCCAGCGAAGGCTTAATCAGTAGAGAGGGGCTGCCATGTATTAACTGAGCTGAGAAATAGTAGACCACAATCTCTTCAGTCAGAGAGAGGATCCCAACAGGCCAGGACAAAATAAAACCAGCTGAACACTGGTGGACTCAAAATGGCACACACCTAAAAACTAGCCCAAGGTCAAGTAAAGCGTTCTTGCATACTCAGGCACATTTTAAACAGAAACATAGAAAAAAAGGGGGGAAAAAGAATAAGCCAAATCTAAAGAAAATATTTAAATTATTGGATTATGTATAAAGGGAGTTGACTAAAATTAGATTTTTTTCTCCCTTCCACTATTAAAGAGAAAAAAAATCTAGACATTTATCACAAAGTACAAGGAAGACTTTATTCAAGACTATTGCAATAGGAGAAAAACTGACTCAACCTTTAAGACAATAGGGACAAGGGAGGATTCATAGCCAACCAGCAGTGTAAAAAACTGGATGGAAAATTGCCAAGAGGAATTTGGTTAGGCAACCATGTTTTAGGGAAAGAACAACTTGACTAGATATTAAGGGTGAGGGAAGAGAAACTTAATTAGATATCCAGGGTGAGGGATTCTTGATTAAACTCGTTTAGAAGGATTCTTTCCTAAAACTGAGCTAAGTAGTCCAAGGCTGGGTCCTAGTCAAGGATGGGGCTCAAAGGAGAGTAATTTTTCATCAAGGAGAGATTCTCCATCATTATTTACCAGATGAGAGCTCTTAATGAGAGACCAGAGAAAATTTAAAGAATAAGTAGCAGTGATGACAGTTAAAACTTATTGAAAGTTTACTTCGTGCTAAAGATTTTCATGGAACTTTCTTGTGTTAATATTTAATTCTCAGGTGATCCTCTAAGAAAGGTACTATTATTATCCCCATTTTACAGGGAAAGAAAAATGGAGCTCATGAGGGTTGAGTATCTTCCCAAGATGACATAGCCTGAAAATTGCTGAGGTGGGATGTGAACCCCAGGAACCTGGTTCCGCAGAGGATATGCTTATCCTCAATTCTCTGTCCAATCTCTCTCATTGTAATAACTAGAACAGCAATTGTCATCACTGCAATGTTGTTTGTGATGAAGGAGATGTAATAAGAAACTTAATGAAGAGTTTCCTTCTGACTGTACCAGCTGGGTTCAAGAAGGACAAAGAAGCCTGTCTATGCATGCCAAATAGAAACACGTTTGAATATAGGAAATTGGAGGCTTGCAGAACCAGGCAAAGGTCAAGGAAGCCATCACAGGGTGTCTCTGCTTGTAAGCATTGACACCTGTGGTTTTCAAGAGCTCACCTGGAAGCCGCTGCGAACCCAAAGAACCTCAGAGGAGGTCCCCACCCCCCAACCCCATCTCAGTCTGTAGCACTGTCCTGGAGGAGTCATAAGATCCCCTGTATTCTATTTTAAATTTCAAGTCTGCATTCTGTCCAGGAGTTTGGGTACAACTTTTTCTGAGAAAGGATGGCTTCTTTCACTTCACTTCTTTCATTTCACTTCCTTGCACTGAAGTCCTTCTGTTAGTGGACTGCATTCTGGAACTACACAGGGAAGGGCATGCTGGGAAATGTACATCTTCTCCAGCTTCTCCCTTGTGATGTAGAGGGGATAGCAGAAGAAGATGGCATGGATACTGATTTGACAACATACAAACCTCATGAAACATACCACTGTTTTCTTCTAAAGTAAAACTAAATGTCTTATATGTTGATGTAATGCTCTTTCTATTGTTGCTTTATATATATAGTGTAAAATGTCAAATAGGTCTCTAAGGCTAATAAAAAATTTAGAAATTGTTATCCTATCACTATACCTGACCCACAGATTGTTTCTTAACAAAATAAAGTTCATGCTGCTGTTAATACATTTCTCTTGAGTTATGATGCAGATGAAATTACATTGTTGTTCTTTCAGAACTCAGATTTATTTAAAAGTCACAATTGGGAATCACGAAGACTTCTTAGAGATCTTGTATTCTTCATGATCATTTTGGTAAAAATTCCAAGTATTCCATTTATTGTTCATTGTTTAATCTTGAGAAAAATGTTTCTTGTACCTTTTTCTGGTCTTTCTTTCCTTTCCCTCTTCTGTTTCTTCTGGTTCCTTCAGTATCTCTTCTTAGCCCAATTCAAATAGCTCCTCCTCCTACAGCTAGTCACCTTCCCCTTGTCAGTCTTATAATGTCTTTTTGGCACTTACTTCATTGTTTCTATTATAACTGTTTACATTGTTTATATTTGTATCCTCTTCTACTTTGTGGATGCATGGAGGACAGAAGCGGAATTGGACTTGCTTTTGTGTATCCAGATCTAGAACATGGCTGGACACAGAGTGAGTGCTCAAAAGTATTTTTATGAGTAGGCGTTGTAGAATGAGCAGATGTTTAAATACCTTTGTGATATTTACAAACTATATCAAGAGGTGACACAAACAAGCTAATTCACTTTTTCTTCCTTTGTCGAAGCAATGATAAATTTTCCATTTTATAATTTAAAAGGATTTTTAAAAACAGTTTGCCTTTCTGTATGTTATTTCTTTGTTGTATTTTGACTATCTGAAAAAAGGCAAGAAATTTAGGAAAGAATTAAGGAGACAGAAAAGAAGATGATTAGAATACCAGGAAGCAAGGCTGGGAAGAAAGTATTATGTTCACCTCAGTGAGAATTTTAGTTTTATGCTTAATTGAGCTATTAAATTATATCGGTGTATAAGCCTGGTGGAGTGTGGGGGAGCAATATATTACAAGCAAATAAGAAATAACTGTATCTCTCAATCATAAGAGCTATTTATAGCAGGAGAGTTTTGTTTTTTTCTTAAATCACTGGTAGCTTTCAAACTGGAGCTGAATGACCATGTGTTAGTGATATTTTGGTAGACTTGCTCTAGATTAATGGTTTTCATACTGCATTCCTCATTAGAGTTCAGTATTCCTCAAGAACCACAGAGTAAGGGCACATCCAGGTTTCCCTCCCCCTGTCTTTAATAAGAAGAGCTCTACTTTTGTTAGTTTTACATATTAAGGTTCCAAGTAAAGAGGTGAAAAAGTCTTCCACAGATTTAACATATTTGAAAACTGCAAGTCTATATTTCATTGCTTCTCAAACTTGGCAGTGCACAGAATTCATGGGGAGCTTCATAAGAGTACTAATTTCTGAGTATTTTTCCATCCCTACTAAATCGGAATCTATGCAGCTAGGTTGTAATATCTGTATTTTTGCCAAGCTCCCAGGAAAGTTTTACTCAGCTGGTTTTTGGAACTAATGACCTCTATGGGTTTTTTTCTTCTAAATTTTAAGATGCTATAATTCTTATTAAGTTCATTTAGAGTTGTAATTGGAAAAAAATCACAGCCACAGTCAGCTCTACTTCTGTACCTGTAGATTATCAGAGGGAACAGATCAAAGAATAAAACAAAAACAAAAGCCTTTACATAAATGTCTAATACCAGTAGCCTAAACATGGTTTATTAGATAAAAAAAAGTGGTGGGTGGAAACAAAATATTTTATTACTTGAGGAATAAAGAAATGCCCAAGCAATAAGTAACCCTAACATGTACATGGGTAAAATAACAAAAAGGAAAAACCAAAGTCTAAATAAAGGAAAGAGGAGCAAATTTTTATGCAGATCTTAATAAGTGTTTAATACACTGGATTTTTAAATATGAGCCCTCATTTATACATCATAACAACTATATAATGTCAATGACATCACTATTCTCATTTTAGGGAAACCAGTTTAAAAGGGTAAATAATTTGCCCAAAGCCACTAAGTTAATACATATTAATGTCAGTATTAGAATTTATATTTTCTATCTTCAAAGTCATTATCCTTCCCAATATGCTGCCCTGACCCAGGGAGAGGGATTAGGTGTTAGAATGTTTTAACTAGTTAATTCCAGGGGACATAATGAATGTTGGAGACTGGCAAAGGGGTCTATTTTCTGTCTCTCTCTCTCTCTCTCTCTTTCTCTCTCTCTCTCTCTCTCTCTCTCTCTCTCTCTCACACCCCCCCCCATACTCCTCCTCCCCTACCTTTTGAAGATATTAAAACCAGGAGAAAGAAAATGAAAGCAAAGAGGTGATTGGTGACCTACCAACATTTATGTTTCTTTCATTTCAGCACCACAGATACCGAGAGACTCAGAATTTCATTTGAAGAAAAGAACGAGGGATTTGGAGACAGAATCTCAGTTCATGTACAGCTTGTGACTTTCCTCATTTCTAAGATGGGTAATAACACCACTCTCACAGAGTATTATGAGGATTAAATAAGACCTTTTGCACTGAGGGGGCATTCTTCATATGGCAAAGGCTTCTAGATCTCTTAGAAAGGAATGGATGTATTCTAGTATTTCCTATCAGGAAGGAACACGTCTCATCAAGGCAAATCTAACAGGCAGCAGATTAGGTATGAGGTTTGCATGCTAATGTCTGTACAGTTCATGTGTGATTGTATTATATCATCCATTCTTCATTCATTCATTCATTTCATCCATTCATTCATGTCACAAGTCTTTATTGAGCACCTCATCCACACATAGTCATATGCTTGGAAACAGAGAAAGCGTTTATGAAACGTGCATTCTATATGAAGACAGATAAATAAAAACAAGTGAAATTCAAAATGAAATAATTTAAGATGTGTAGGAACTATGAAAAAAGTCAGGTGACAATGACATTTACACACACACACACATACAAACACACAAAGAAATACTACTTGGCAATGAAAAAGAATGAATTCTTGCCATTTGCAACAATGTGGATGGAACTGTATTAGTAGAAGATTCTAATTATTATGCTAAGTGAAATAAGTCAGTCAGAGAAAGACAGATATCATATGTTTTAACTCATATGTGGAAGTTAAGAAACTTAACAGAAGATCATGGGTAAAGGGAAAGGAAAAAGTATATATATATAGTTACAAACAGAAAGGGAGGCAAAACATAAGAGACTTTTACATCCAGAGAATGAACTGAGAGTGGAAGGGAGAGGCAAGGATGGGGAGGGATGGCAAATAGGTGAAGGATATTGAGGAGGGCACTTGTTGGGATGAGCACTGGGTGTTGTACATAAGTGATGAATCATGGGAATCTGCTCCCAAAGCCAAGAGCACACTGTATAACTGTATGTTAGCTAGCTTGACAATAAAGTATATTAAAAAAACTTTTGGGGCACACAGCTGACTTGGTTGGTGTAGCATGCAATTCTTGATCTCAGGGTTATGAGTTCAAGCCCCACATTGGGTGTAGAGATTACTTAAAAATAAAATCTTAAAATAAAAACCAGAATGCCTGGGGTACTGCAAGTATGTAAAAGGGAGTGGTCAGAGGGGTAATTTCTGAGGAAGTGTCATTTGTCCGAGAACTGAAGAAAATAAAAAGCATCATAATAGTGTAAGGGAAAGATTTCAGGCAGAGGAAAGAGAAGTGCAACCCCTCCCCGCCCCTCCTGTTGAGACCCTTGTTCCTGGTGTTGCTCCTGTCTCCCCTCTACGTGTCCTGATGGGCACAGCTCTGGTCACCTAGTGCTGGGATCCCGAAACTTCCCCTCTGGCCCATGTGTTACCTCTTGGGTCTCAGAATATTCCTGGCCACTTGTAGCAGTGGATATGATGTTCTTATTTGGATTCTCTTCTATTCTTTCTGTATGTAAAATAAAGATTCCTTGTTTGAACTTCATTATCATTTGTTATAAACAGAAAATACCCTACAAGATCCTAGGAATGCATGTTTTTTATAGTTTCTTGTAAATGGTACTTAAAAATGTATGTAGTAAGCAAATTTTAACATCTAACTGTGTACCCTTGCAAGGCTGGAGTATGGATATACGAGGCTGGATAGAAAAAGGTCTCTAAAGTTGGGGTAATTCATTTGATCTCCTGGGTGTTGGGTGTCCTGGGGTTGTGTAAGAGTATGTGATAGTGATTTGCTAATTACAAAAGCTCTATTAGTTTTTGACTTCTACTCTAAATTGTAAAAGTCAGAATTTCCAGGAGGGGCATTTATTCTGAGAAGTTCCATTTCAATGGCAGTCTTGTCGATAGTTGGTTGTTTATTGATGATACGCTGCAGGGGTGGTCCAAGAGCCAGTTCTCATAAATATGCATCGATATCTCGAGTGAAGGAAAAGCAAATTAACTTCCTGTGTTAGCAGAAGATTCTAAATGTGATGTGGAGAATGGCATCAGAGAACCAAATTGCACTTCAAATAACCATGAGAGGTTTATTCAACAGTGAAAAAGAATGATCCAAAGTTTCTTCTCTTATGCCCCCTTAGAGCATCCAGTAGAAGTAGTGTGAATTAAAAAAAAAAATATTTGGGAGTTAATTAAAAATGGGAAAAACAGAAAATGCAAGGACTGACCTTTTATCTACCTGCTTCCAGTCTCCCTCCTTGACTCCAAATCCCAGTTTAGCCTCCTCTCTAGGAACCTGACAGCAAATGAATGGAGTCACAGTACTATATATCACTTATTTTGATCATTTTGGAGGCAGGCAAGCATAGACAGTGAGAAGATACTGAATGTAAGAGCAATACAACAGGGCTTCACGGGTGAGTGTGTGCAGTCTGGGAAAAATGGTCACTTGTGCAAGATGCAACTGTTTTGACTAACACCCTCAAAGTTGCTGCTGAAATGTTAGGGGGCTATGGGTTTTTAGGCTCATCGATGGGTCTCAAACTTCTGTGGCTGCCACGAAACGTGGAGCCAAAAGTGAAACTCAACTTCACTATGAGTATAAGCCCTCAAAATCTTGCTTGCATTTCCTTTCATTAGGTAAAATTCTCTTCGCTCTAACAATCTCATTGCATACACGTCTTGAACGCTAAGCTCCTCATTGTCATATTAGAAGAAAGGATCATAGGAATAGTTAGAAAATAAATATCTATATCATTCCTACTCTCTTGAAGGTAGATTTCAGGGAATTAAAAAGACATAGGGACAAAAATGAAATCAATATTTATCTGAGTTACCTGAAAGAACCTGTCTGAGTTTGAGTTCATTAGTGAAGTCTCTCTATCACTGTATTCAGTCGTTATTCATTCATTCATCCTTTCATAATTATTAGGCCCTTAATAAGGTGCCAGGCATTGTGCTAAATCCTAGAGATTTAGCAGTGAGCAGGATAAATACTTTCTTCTTAGAGAATATCACTGAATGAGGGAGAAAGAAAATGAGACAAGCATTGCAAATAGAATAATAAATGCTATGATAAAGAAATATGTTTTTCTCTAAGCGGGAGCAGGTGTGCGGTGAAGGAGAGTTCCCAGAAGAATAATGTTGAACTTGAACCTTAAAAGATAGACAGAAGTGAGCAGCACAAAAATAAGGGATATAAGAATATGGAGTAATTTCAGTGAGTGAAAGGTGATGTGTGTGTGTGTGTGTGCATGCTCATGTATGTGTGTGCACATGTGTTTGTGTGTGTATGTGTGTTTATATACACTGCTGCAACTATTTTGGGGACTTCAAAAGCAGCAATTGTCAGAAACCTAGATTTCCTAGAATCTTCCCAGGGAAAATAGTGTATATGCTTAATGTTATTGTTTTGATGATTATTTTCTGGGACAGGGGCTTTTTGAAAAACTTGACCTACAGGAAGACATACACTTACTTCATGATTAAATACACGTATATACGAAATAAATGTTTTGAAAACAACACCTACCTCACTGAAGTATGAGGCATTCATACTTTCTAATCTTTTTCATTTTTATTAAGATGATAATATGTGACATAAAATGTACCATTTGAACCATTTTTAAGTGTACAGTTTAGTAATATTACATGTGTTCACATTGTTGTGCAACCACTAGCCCAGCCCAGCCCCAGAATTTTTTTTTGTCTTCTCAAGCTGAAACTTTGTACTCATTAAACAGTGACTCCCACATCCCCATCCCCCAGACCCTGGCAAACACCATTCTCTTTCTATCTCTATGAATTTGACCACTCTTGGGCTTCATGTAAGTGGAATCCTACAATATTTATCCTTTGTGACTGTCGTACTTCACATAACCTAATGTCATCAAGGTTAATCTATGCTGTAATTTTGTGGAAATTTTTCTTCCTTTACAAGTTTTTCCCCAACTTTAAAATTTAGTATTCTAAATGCTTTATATATACAGAGTCGCTGAAACCTAACGGGAGCTCTATGTTTTTTCTATCCTATTCTAAAAATGCAGGTTTAGACTTCCTGAATTTTCTTCTCCCACTCATGTGTTAAAATTCAGTTTGAAAATCCCTGGTCAATAATATGTCTGGAAGCTACATCTGAGTTAAAGTAAATGGAAGGCACAGATTTAGAGAAGACACGGGATGATGAAAAATAAAGAAACTCAAAATGGGGTCAGTTGATTTGTGCTCATATTGTGTGCACACTATGAGCTGGGAAGTATATGTTCCACACTGCTTGGGATCCAGGATGAAGGTGACATTATGAGGTCTAAGAGAGAATGAATGACCTTGAACCATCGTAATATGAGCAATCACTGGAAAAAGGAAGACTGCTTAGCCCAGCACAGGTGATCGCATTTTAAATACCAAGGGCTCTTGTAATCCTAATTGCTCTAGTTGCTATTGTTGCGTGGAATGGTGATAACGACAGCCCGTACCTAAGGGGCAATATACATTAAGCACCGTCTGGGGGCATGTGGCAGAGACAGTACTATGTACTCCCCAAACCCACTTCCTCTTTGTCCTGGAAAACCACTAGCCTTTATTTTTCATATGTGGCACAAGACTAGTTCTGGCCAATGGGATACAAGCAGAAGAGATGGATGACAGCCCTGGACTGTTGTGGCTAGGAGCCTGTCTGCCTTCTCAGCTTTCTTGGCTGGCCATTATCTCTGGACCCGATGTAGAGCATTCAGTAGAAGGATCCAAAGTCCTCATGGACAATGATGCTCCTGGATAGAAGCAGCCTGGAGATGGGTAATATTTTCTCTTTAGATATTATATAGATGAAGACAGTGAGACGAGACAGTTTAAGTAACTTGCGCAGTCACACAGCTGTTAAGTGTTGGGGCCAAGCTTCAAACCAGGCCAGCTGGTTCCAGAGTCTATGCTCTTCACCACTGGGCTCTTCTCTTTGGCTCTGAGCAGCATCTCATTCTTGTCATTCTCACAGAAATTCCATGAGGTGTTAACTGTATCATAGGCAAAGAAATCAGTTTGGAGGAAGAATAAATGAGGACTGAGTTCCAGAATTAGCATTTGAGTTCAAATTCATAAGATTCCAGAGCTACTGTCCGTGGGCCCTATTGTTTGCAGCATGGCCTACAATGTAGATAAAGGGTTTTCGCAGTTCTGAAGAGCAGAGGAAGCCACAGGTGTGGAAGTTACAAGAAAGCCCATTTTGGTTTAATAATGAAAGAATTTTCTAATGATTTATTCTGTTCAACAGTGGAGTGAAGCTGCCTCATGAGGCAGTGCTTCCCCATCAAAGGGTTGCAATACAGGCTGAATGAGAGTCTTTAAGATAGGTGATTTAAAGAGCACTGCATGTGCTATGCATTGGTGATCTCTCAAATGCCTTTGAATGCTGAAATTCTGTGATAAGCAACTATTAGAATGTTGGGACTTGAGAGTCTAGAGTGGTAGAGATTGTACTGCAGAGCCATATGGGAAATGACAACCTGTGGAACCCGAGTGTGGCAGGTGAGACAGAGTTAATAATTAGTGGTCCATAAACTCCATTATCTACTTGAGATTGTTAGAATTAGATACTGGTTGCAGGTGGAGACTTGCATGGCTGTTAGTCCTCCGTTCCAATTAGCAGGCAGAAGAATCTGGCTGTGAACCCGGAATGTTGCTGAAGGCAAAGGAAACAACCTCGAAGCAAAGCAGCAGAAGAGGAGCAGATGTAAATGTTTTATGGCCCGATGGGCCATTTCCTTGCCCTGCCTCCGTCTGGAGACTCCAAGTCCTGAGACACATCCACTCTGCTTCAAGAAGGCTGCCTGACCCTGACCAACCGCTTCATCATTTAATGTATTCATTATGTCTGAGGTCAGCTTTAATTTTTCAGGTCCTCACCTCGCTCCTAGGGATAAGTGCATAAAAAGCTTATCATCGAAACATCATGCCCTCAACTCCACAAGTCTTTTGGTATCCTCTTCAGGATTTCAATATCACTGGCAAAATGCAAGTCACATTTTACATCCAATGTGGGATAATTTTTTTCTCTGCTTTACAGTATCTGCCAAATTTGATTCCTGCGACAATTCATATTGTACAAAGTGAAAGGAAGCTTTCAGCCTGTTCTTTTTTTCTTCCTTCCATATGGCTGATTGATTCATCTCATACTACAAACTCTTTTTCTTACTAAAATGTGATCTCTGGTGCTTTAAATGAATCTATCATTGCTTAAATGGTGCAGCATGGCACGGTGTTTCCATTTCAAAGCACAAGCTATGGAGTTGGAGAGAACTGGGATTGAAATACAGCCCTGACAACTTATTAGCTATGAAACAGTGAGCAAGTCACTTAACTTTTCTGGGCCTCCATTCCCTCAACTGCAAAATGCGGGTAAGTCTGAAGCTGCAGATTCCTTCCCTTACCTAAGAGTGTTCATGCTTCTTGATTATTTTATTTATCATTTGGCAAACAATATTCATTGCCCTACTGCTGTATGCCAGGCAAAGTGTTAGGCACCAGGGAGATAGCAATGGATAAGAGAGCATGATCTCTGCTGTCACGAGGCTTAAAGTTAGTGAGAGAATGGAGGTTAAGTAGCCAATTGCGCACTTCATTGCTTAATGATAATTGTGAACAGTGCCATGAAGCAGAAGAGCGGGGGCTTAAAAAGAGTGATTGGTAGGGAATATGGGGGAGGGAAAATTCTCCTCTACTTTTTTGGGTCCCTGGCTGCGCCAAAGAATTAGCAGGAGAAAAGCATGGAAGTTTTTATTCAAGTATTACAGGTGCATGGTAGCCTTCATTAGAGAATGTAGATCCAGAGAGATGGCTGCAGCAGGAAGCTTTTATACCTTTTAGGTGAACAAACAATAAATTTATTAAGAACTGACAAGACAAAGGGGTTAGAGTCAGGGGTAGTAAATGGTGAGGAAGATGAGGGTGAGTTTAACAAGGTTTGTACATATTTCTCAACCACAAATTCCCTGTGATAAGAATGTCTTCCTTTCGGTTTAGGGAAAGGACCTTCCACAAGGTATCTCCTACTTTTAGAAAGAAAAACCAGTGTTCTTCTCGCACCTGCTGTTTCTTAAGTGTCTTTGATTCAAAATAATCAATATGCCCAAATGGCTTATTTTGGAGTGATGTATTCTGATTTCCTTCTGGAGCATGCTTCTGGAGGATTGAAGAAGGCTGTTTTGAGAAAATGTTATTTAAGCTAACTCATTCATTTATTCATTCGCTCATTCATTTATTCATTCATGTATTTATTATGTATTCAACAAGTATTTACTAGACACTAATGGTATCCCCGGAACTATCAGAGGTTTGGGAGATATTTTGGAGAAAAGAAGACAAAATCCTCCCAAAGAGCTTAAAATCTAATGACATTTTTTTCCTAACTTCATTCTCAGTACAAAATATGCTATCAGAGACTGAGGAAAATTTGTTATAAGACAATAAAATGGAGAAGGCACTTTGAGGTGAAAGTACTGGCATTTGTTTTATGGGAGAGAAAAAAACCAGGAAAGAAATTTAAAGTAAGTTAGGGTAAAGCTTTGACTGAGAGGAAAAATTTATGTATAAAACTTGGTAATTTGTCTGGGGAACTTAGTTTGATGCCAGAATGAGTTCTGATGAGAATATTACTGAGAGCCGTTACTCAGCTCCCTGATTTGGTTGGGTGCTTATTCCTTCTAGAATAAATGGTGACATTGTTCACTAGCTTGCAGACTCAATGACAAAGCAGAGCAAGCCACATAATCTATGAATTTTGCTGTCAAATTCATTTAACACTCCAATATCTATTTCAAAAATCAGGGGCATTTTTCCTCATTATGAGCATTCTATTTCTTCTTAATGTTGGGAAAAATTCATGCTGTGGTTTGTTGGTTGTACTTTGTTACCATATAAACGTGACTATGGATTCCATATTTGCAGATGCAGTAGTAATCATCAACCTGTCCACTCCAACAAATGGGTGTTACATGGGATGTTCAATTTAGCAACAAGAATGTTGATTTTGCTTTTAAATATATCCCCAGTATCCATTTTTCTCTCCATCACCACCTTTTCTAAGTCACAGTCATCTCTACCCTGGAATAATTACTATACCCTCTCAACTGGTCTACATTCCATTCATTTTGACTCCCACTCTACCCCCCTTCCCACTGTAGCCAGAATGACCTTTGCAAATATGAAAACCCAATCAGGGCAATTTCTGCTTATTATCTGCATGATTGTGACAAAAATTCTCTGTTATTGACTGGTCTTTCTCCTATCTTCCTCTTTTGCTTTATCATGAGTGGAGTCCTCCATGACTTTCAGTACTTGAAACACAAAGACTTCCTCTCTCCATAAGCCTTTGCATATGCTTATTTCCTCTTTAGGGAAAGGCTGGGAGCACATGCATGATCTCTCATTTCAAACCCTTTTCCTTGTGAAACACATTGGCCTAGTGAGACACCAACTATAGATCAATTTTCTTGGTGCCTACACCAGGATCGTTAGGTATTAGGAGAAAAAAAAATCAGCGCTTCTAATCGCTATTAAGACTCTAAAATCTATGTACCAAAAGAATGATTTCAAAGTTTCATAATAATTTTCAAGCTGCCTTCCCACCACCCTGCCATTGACTTATAAACAATCTCTATTCAAACTTTATCAAGAAAACAAGTTACCAGTATGAAGTTTTCAACTTTATCTATCAATTTCCTGCCTCACTGGCACTTTCACAGATTGATTTTCCAAACTTCCTTGACTTCTCTGCTCCTGTGACTTGTCTGAGGATAACTCTGTCCGCTGTGTTATATCATTCTCCTGCATCTTCTCAAGGACACTACTTTATCTGCTGGCATTTTTTCTTTATCATCCTCCTTTATTTCTCTGCAGTATTAGCTCTTTCTATTTCTTCCTCTGCCTTCTTGAGCTTCTTGAAGATCTCTCCTTTCCTAACCTTGTTTGTATTTACTCTCCAGGTTCTCTTTCTGTCTAGCCTCTTCTCTGTGCCTTCTCTATTTCTTCAGCCCCTTAAATTTATACAGTCTCCAAGAACATAGATGTAAGATTACTTTCTTCTGTGCAGTTTCTCCCTTCAAATGCTCATCAGCTTATCTGCTCAAAACTGTTTTGGGTGATAGCCTTATGAAAACTATAGCTCTTATTATTATGATTTTCATTGTTATTTTAGAATGGTCTTTTCTGGTTAAAGTGTGAATGCACACCCATAATGTAGTATGTGTACTTACTACATATATGTAGTATATGTAGCCGATTTATTTTATTGCTCCTAATGACAAAACACCTGCTATTATTTGAGAAGAAGTCATCAAAATGACATGCATGTGAAGTTACTGGTCTCTACAATAGTTGTGTAGCTCTTGATGCACAGTGGGAGAGAATAACTAGAATCTGTCCATTATTCTGTGCAACCAGACATAGTGATGTGTTAAAATTTGATAGTGAGTATTAATTCCTTTATGTTTAAGTCCAAGAGCTCTAACACTATATTGTTTTGTATGTGGTGTCATTTTCTGTGTTTCCTGTCAGCTTGTAGGACTTAATGAGCGGGGAATGGGGAAATATGAGAGTAGACCTGAATGCTGTAGGTAATATGCATTACCTACAAATTTCTCACTATTTAGAAGGGGTTTCATTATTTTTATTTCCTTCTTCCTTACCCAATTCTCTTCTTACTTATTTGCTGACTGGTCCTTCAACAAACCTTTATGTGTCACCACTCAGGATATGGTGGTGAATAAGCTCAAGAAGCTCTCTGCTTAGTGGAAGGACAGATAACTGTAACTTGAATTTCCTGGAAGTTTCCCCCTTTAAGATATAGATTGGATCATTTTAAGATTAATAATATAAACTTTGACATAATTTGTTCTAGTTTGCAAATGACGTCCAGCAACTTGCAAATCTCTCTTAGGATATTGAAGTTCTCAGCAAGTGGGTTTCTCTTGTATTCAGGAATCAACCTCTCAGCAATGGCTTATCTCATGCATGAGGTCCTTCTCATTGATACTTTCTACTAGATAAACTACTTTAAAAGGCTTTTAACATAAGAATTTAAAAGTCCACACCATGACTTATGTTCCAATGTTCTCAAAGTCTCCAAATGCTGAGGTGTTAGGATGATCTCATATTCATTTTGGACTCCCAATGCCAGAGCCATACTCCATTCTGCCTATAGCAAATCCTCTGCATGGGTGACTTGGTGGAAGCACAGAAAGTATGCTGTCTGTGATTGTTAATTTTTATCTGTCAACACGGCTAGTCTATGATACCCAGCTGTTTGGTCAAATACTGGTCTAGATATTGCTGTAAAAGTACTTCTTAGATGTGAACACTTAAATCAGCAGACTTTGAGTAGTTAGTGGGACTCTACCAATCAGTTAGAAGTTTTAAGAAAAAAGACTGAGCTCCCCAGAGGAGGAATTCTGCCCCCAGACTGCCTTTGGCTCAAGACTGAAACATTTACTCCTGCCAGAATATCCAGCCTGTTGGCCTGCCCCAGAGATTTTTCCGACTTGCCAGCCCCCACAGTCACATGGATTAACTTTGTAAAAGAAATTTCAAGTCTCTATCTTTCTGCATCCTATTGGTTCTATTTCTCTGGATAGCCATCACTACTACACTGGCCTATCCTTCTGTTAACCCACTCCCATGGACATTTAATAAAATCCCTTCCTTCCTGTTTAATTCAAAAATGCAAATCTTCATGTAAATGTATTCTTTGTAATTGTTATACAAATCACCATATGTGATAGACTGAGTAATAGCCTCCTAAAGATGTCAAAGACTTAACTGTCAGAACCTGTGAATATATTACTTTATGTGGCACATGTGACTAAGATTCTTAAGATGGGGAGATTATCCTGGATAATCCTGGATTGTCCTGGACCCACCCATTGGATTTGGGTGGATCCAATGCAAGTAGAGTGTCCTCATAAGAGCAAGGTAGGGGAATCAGTCTATGAGGACTGTGATGGGATAATAGAAGCAGAGATTGGAGTTAATGTGGCCCTGAGCAAAGGAATGTGACTACAGAATAAACTAGGAAATGTGGTAAACTTCTAGGAGCTGGAAGAGACAAGGAATAGATTCTCTTTTAAGTCAAAACCACACTGAGATACCACCTCACACCAGTCAGAGTGGCTAAAATGAACAAAGCAAGAGACTACAGATGTTGGAGAGGGTGTGGAGAGATGGGCACCCTCTTACACTGTTGGTGGCAATGTAAACTGGTGCAGCCACTCT